>NC_142937.1:4839307-5201807 GCF_046866305.1 Octopus bimaculoides | reverse complement strand
GTAAAGACAGAATCTCCACACAAGAAAGAATCAACAAGGAGAATCTTTTCATAGAGAAATTCCAACCATTTCTTAACACACACACCCCTCAGTGACCTTATTTCTCTATGAACAGACACAAACTTCCTGTTTGAAAGAAAGAGTTCATAACTCTAACTAAAAACACTTGTCTCCCCTTACACACACTTCCTGTTTTGACACCACATTTCCTGCTTAACACAAACTTTTAACCCTTTTTTTTAAACCTAACAAAACTCTCAACTCTCATGCATCCTTATTTTTCCTACCAATTTATACATGAACTACTATTGAACTACAAAAGCTCAAAGACAATATAATGTATGGGTATATTTATTTTTTTATATATTATTATTTTATATATTATTTTCTTCATTTTGTACTTTTTTGTACTTCTTTGTAAAAAAACATTTTCATTCTCCTTTTTCTTGATAATTTGCTTCATCGCAATGAAAACCGGTTAGAAAAAATCTTTATTAAATTAAGCTTCCAGTTCAGCATTCTGGCTTTTTTACATTTTCCTATATATATATGTCCACAAATATAAATATGTATAAATATATATGCACAGAAATATGTCTACATAATTATTTTATGCATATGTGTGTGTATATATGCATATATATACATGAATATATATATATATATATATATATATATATATATATATATATATATATATATATATATATATATATATATATACTTGGTAACGCCCATGCCAGCATGGAAGGCAGACATTAAACGATGGATGATGATGATACTTTGTTTTATGGCATATAAAATACATGCTTCCCGAAAGAAATGTCTCAAAAGAGTCGTACTGGATCCTTTGTGCAAAGCTGGGCTTCCCATGATCTTTACTGCACTAAAAACTTTTTCCCTGAATGTGCACTGCTGCTAGATGCCTGTGTATCTTTTATGCCAACAAATATGGCGTAGAAACAAAACATTTAAATACACTAACATTACATATTCAGCTGAAAATGTTTGCTTCATTTTTGTTTTCTAGTTACCACAAATCCATAGCTCATTTATCATTACCATGTAACATGAAAGTATATATATATATATATCTGTGTGTGTATGCATATATGTATACATCTATGTATGTATGTATGTATGTATGTATGTATATATGTGTATATACATATATATATATATATATATATATTTATATATATATATATATATATATATATATATATATACATATATATATATATATATATATATATATATATATATATATATATATATATATATATATATATATATATATGTATGTATGTATGCGTATATATATGTATGTATGCATGCCTATATATATATATATATGTATATATGTATATATGTATGCATATATATATATATATGTACATATGCATATACATATATATTTATATAAATATACACAAACAAACATACACACAAACACACACACACACACACACACACACACACACATGCGTTCACACACATATATACGTAAATGTCAGACAAAGAGAATGAGTGCTCAACACCACATTGGTGGATAAAATTTCTTTATTTGTGTATTAAGGCTATCATTGGTTTCGTGTTAAGAAAAATATATTAATATCTTAACAATTTTTCAAGCCTATCACATGGAGGCTCTCTTTCTCTCTATCTATATATATAGAAATGGTACTCCATCACTTATGATGTTGAGGATTCCAGTTGATCTGATCAATGGAACAGCCTGCTCATGAAATTAACATGCATGTGGCTGAACACTCCATAGTTCTCAGGGAGATTCAGCATGACACAAAGTGTGACAAGGCTGGCCTTTGAAATACAGATATTACTCATTTTTGCCAACTGAGTAGACTGGAGCAACATGAAATAAAGTGTCTTGCTCAAGGACACAACATGTCGCTGAGAATTGAACTCATGACCTTATAATTGTGAACCAAATATAGTTTACCACTAAGCCACATGCCTTCCTATATATATATATACACACAGAGATATAGAAAGAGGAAGAGAGAGATACGAACATTCATACATGCAAACATACATACATACATATATACATACATACATATGAACATACATGCCTACATGCATACATACATGCATATATACATACATAAATACATAAAACATACACACATACATGCCTACATACATACATGCATGCATACATATATATGTACATGTATATATATATATATATATATATATATATACACAAACATACATACATATGTACATACATAAATACATGCATACATATGACAGTATAGTTTGAAAAGTTTTCCCTCTAATCATATGGTTTGAGATTAAGTCCTGCTGCATGCAGTTTTGGGGCAAATATCTTATTTTATGGCTCGAGACCTTGTGAGTTAATTTATAAAACAGAAATCTAAGGAAGTTTATCATATATGTATATATTTGCATATTTGCGTCTATGTGTATGTTAGTCTGTGTCCCCTTGCCTTATATATGAGTGTCACTATCATACAAGTGATATCCTCATTTCCAAATTGCCCATGAAAATATATTCTGCCACGGGTAAATATTTCCTTACTCTGAAACAGGTGAGAGTTGGTGACAGGAAGAACATCCAGTTGTAGAAAATCTGCTTCAACAAATTCAGTCTGACCCATTCAAGCAGGAAAAACTAGACATTCAAATTAAAACAATAAATAAACGTTTCTAAACATGTGCATACACATGTTTCTATATACTCAACATAAACGCTGTCAACATCTTAACATTTTGCAAACTTAAATTGTCTATCATAATTCTTTCTTCTCAGTGTCCTCCAACATCTCCAAAATATTCAACTGTATTAAATCTATTTTGTTTGTAGCATCATTAACCCATTTTGTAAAAGTGCATCCTCTACATTTGACAGTTGAAAATATTTTGCTCACATTGATTGCCAATAATGAAATGCCCTAATACTTAAGAAGAAGAAAAAACAATCTGTATGGTTTTGCTAATTTCCAGCTCCTTAGCAATATTTTTTTTACCCATATTTTAATGTAGTATTAGGAAATGTTTCAAGATTTGCCCAGCAGCAGTCGGAAACAGTCAAGAGGAAGCAGTGTGTAGAACATTCTGAAAATCATCCCCATTAATTATATAAATCTGTCACTCTCACTCTTTCTCTCTCTCTCTCTCTCACGTTCTCTCTCCCTCTTTCCCCTCTCTCAGAAAGAAGCTAAAAATATTTTTTCATGGATTCTAAGTTTTGTTTTGTGAACTTAGAGTAATATCTTTTAGAGTAATATAGTTTTCTAGAATTCAAACAGAGCTGAAGCGTCTCAGTATAAAGATGCCATCGTCGTTGTTATGATCATCATCATCATCAACGTATTGAATATCATCATTTCAGGCCAAAAGACATTTCTTTCAAGTCATTTCTTATCTATTTGTCCAATATCTTCAAAACCTATTGTTGAATGAGCCATAATTCTAGATGACAAGAATGTTAAGAGATATTTCACTCTATCATTTACAACAGAGTGTATGTTTAAGACTTTAAGTTTCAATAACTGAATATCGTATCTAAGGAAAATAAATGGTATTATTTTATTTCCTTAGTTACATGAATATTTCTTTTTGCTAGGAAATAAGACAAATATTTGCATGGATAATTGTGTAGTTAATTGCACTGATCTCACATATTGAATTTTATTTTTATCAACTCTGCAACATAGCTATATTTAATCTCAGAAAATTGAGGTACCAAACTAATTATGAACAGAATATCTCTCTTGGCTCAGTCAACTCCACCAATGAAATCATGTAGGAGATTTGAAAGTATTTAAGTTTGAAAGGATTAAATTCTTATCCAGCACGATTTAACTGTTGCTTTATTTGCTTACTAATGAATATGAATATTTTGTGCATAGAAATCCTTAATCCTCTTTGTTATCCACTGAGATTAGACCTTTGATTAGGAATTTATTATTGAACAACACACTATTTATATCTGCAATAACGAAGGGATTTAAATCTTTTATTGACAACTCTTTACATTTCTGATTGAAAGTAACACTTGAATCTTTGTTAATATAATAAAGAATTCTTTAAATTTAGATATTAATAAAATATTAAAATGCTATTGCCATTGAAATGAATTTCATTACCTTCCTGTAATATTTGCAGAAAATAATTTAATTTTTCATATTAAAAGTTTTATTTCAGGAAGATTGTTCATTAGTTATGGTACCTTCATTAAATGTATGTTGAAAACCTCTGAAAAATGAATTAGCTTATTGCTTATAAATGATATCTTGCCTAATTTTACTCAGTACTTTCAATTTATTTTAATTTTATTGTTTTTAACTGCGTACTTCTCATCCGTTGATAACATTTATTTGATTAATTTGTCAATACTTTACCCATCTTCCTGGTATACACAAATATTAAAAAATTCTCTTTAATATTATTGATAAAATTTTAAGCTTATTTTAATGTTTCTGATGCTTAAATTATGCACATTGTGTGTCTATGTATGCATACATGTATATAAAACAAGCAAATTAGCTAGTTAGAAAATTTCTATAAGAAATGAAAATAGTAACTATATTGAGAAGTAATGTTTATTGCCACTTCAACATGGCAATAACCTCCTCCAGCTGGTTATTTAATGTAATCTGCACCCAATATATATTCTTTTCTACTCTAGGCACAAGGCCCGAAATGTTTTGATGGGGAGGGGACCAGTTGATTAGACCGACCCCAGTATGCAACTGGTGCTTAAGTTATCAACCCCAAAAGGATGAAAGCAAAGTCAACCTTGGCAGAGTTTGAACTCAGAACCTAATGACAGATAAAATACCATTCGAGCATTTCGCCCGGCGTGCTAACATTTCTGCCATCTCACTGCCTTCTGCACCCAATATACATTGCAAGCAGAAGAGCAAACCCCTACCATCTTCCAACAAACCTCTATCATCTTCCAGCTTGAAACCATATGGTCTGGTGGTCCTATCGCTGGAAGATGGTAGGGATTCACTCTCTTTGTTGACTGTATAGACATGTCAGTGTATCTTAAAGCTATAAAGTAATTTATAATTTGAAGCAGTTATGTCAGGCAGAAAAATGGAGGTCTTCTTTGAAATTTTAAATGGAGAAGTTAAGCATGTATTATTAACAAGTTGAAATTAATTTATTCTTCTTTTATTTAAGGTTAAAGTAGAATGATAGCTGAATTTGATATGTTATTAAGTTCTGTGCCTTATCCAACACTGCCCATGCAATTATGGAAGTTTTTGATTTCCAAATTTGCTATGAAAGTACTATGGTGTTTTCCAGATGGCATGTGCCTAGAGGAAAACATTATCACCAAGGTGATACCTCCACCAGCAACACACATCATCAAACTGTGTAGCATATAAAAACACTCAAGAGTCAACTGCAACATTAGAGTGACTTGGTCTGTCAATACACTCTAAAAGTATAACAAAGAATATTTAGAAATCAAAAACATAAGCAAAGCTGCCAGCATTTCTTGAGCAATATTAGATATAAAGAGTATGACAGGTATCATCCATGGGCAATATTAGATAAAGAGTATGACACAATATCATTCATGTGGCTTCTGCCTCAGTAAAACACTTCACATCATCTGACATCCAACTCCAATTTATATAAATAAAATCAGTTTTGTGGGACTAACACAACAGTTCGTTTTAATCACTGGATACACCCTCCTTTTTCTCCCATATGAGACTGACAAAGTCAGTCTGCTTTAGCCACTCAGTATACCCTCCTCCTCCTTCAACGTTAGCATTCCAATAATAAAAATAAATAAATGAAAAATATGATGCTGATTGTGTGTGTGTATGTGCATGTGTGTAACTGTATGAGACTGTGTGTTTTTAGTATGTTTGTGTGTGTACACATAACTGTATGAGATTGTGTGTGTGCCTAATTGTATGAGACTTTGTTTGTGTGCCCAAGCATGCACATAACTGTATGAGACTGTTTGTGTCTCCACATAACCAGAAATAACTGAAGTATTATTTTACAAATTGTGAGCATGTATATATAATATAATGAAGGAAATTGTTGCATACAGTACTCAGATGCACTACAACTAAAAAAAAAAAAAAAAGCCATCAGGTGTACTGTTGGCAGATTTCAGGAAGCATGGAAGTTTTGAAGGATGTAATGTCTCGACAGCTAACAACTGATGTAGATAGTTTATTCCATCCTTCAGCAATTCTGAATGTGAAAAAATGTTTCTGAAAGTCATGGGTGCTGTGTTGTCTTTTTGATTTTATAAGCATGTCTGCGAGTGTTTGTCATATGGTTTTCAAAAAGGTGCCCAAGGTTGTTGTTGGAAAGATGGTAGGTAATCTTGTCTTAAATAAAAGGAATAAGCTAATATTACCTGCCAAGAGATGCCAGAATTGCTTTTCTGAGAATGTCAAATAATGTCACCTATCTTATATGTATAAGAGGTGATAACTGATCATCTATACCAATTACACTGCCTAAAGATACCTTATTACTTTCAAATCTTCAGAGCACTGTCAGCCAAGTGAACAGAGTTGCGGTTCAGGAATGTAACCCCTGCTCATCTCATATAAAGTAGCAGTCGCAATTATGTGCAGGTGCATGCACACACATGCGCATGCACACACACACACACATACACACACACACACACACACACACACAAACACACAAACACACACACATACACACACACAATACCCAGTGTGTTATTGATAATGAATACAACCCTATAGAAGAGGAGTATAACAAAAAAGATATAGGTTGCTATTCATATATGACTATATATATTTATCTTTTACACACACACACACTATACACATGGGCACCCACTATACATATGTGCATACACAGATATATGCATTACATTCACACACACACACACGCACACACATTTCACTCACTTGCACATCCTTTCTACCCTTGCCCCTGAAGTACCTAGTGTACTCTGAAAGTAGTTGAACACGCCCCCACTTTGACTGCATAGCATGGACATCCATTATTCACTCTTGTCATTTATCCCTCTCTCTCTGTCTCTCTCTGTCTCTCTCTGTCTGTCTGTCTCTCTCTCTCTCTCTCTCTCTCTCTTCTACAATCTTCTCATCCCAATCACTCTCCTCTCACACTCATTCTGATTCTTCTTCTGCCATCACCTGTCCCTTCCAATCATCTCCTCAGCCACTTAACCCTAAGTAAACAAAATGTTAACAATGGTAATATCTCTCTAATCTCCAAGGAATGAGGCAGTCTTATTGTCGGTTCTATGAATTCATTCAAGCAATATATTCTGTAAAGTGTGATCTAGAGCGTGTCTGACCTGGCAACTACTCTAGAGCAAATGTCACAAAAATGCACAGGGTTCTTTTATTGTGACACTATCATTCTGTAAAATAGTTGATGCACTCTGTAAAGTGCATTCTGTAAAGAAATTGATGCGAGGGGGAGCATACAGCAACAGAAACTAAATGAAAATTGAAAGATATGTGCCAGCATGGAAAGTGTACATAAAATTATGTATACAATGTTATTTTATTCTTTTACTGCATTGTAGGGTTTTAGTCAAACAAATCAACCCCGACATTTGTTTTTTAAGCCTAGTATTTATTTCATTGGGCTCTTTTGCCAAACCACTACGTTACGGGGATATAAACACACCAACACTGGTTGTCAAGCAGTGATGGGGGGACAAACATATGCACAAACAAACACACACACACACATACACACACACATATTTATATATATATATATATATATATATATATATATATATATATATTTATATATATATATATAAACAAAATTAAGGGATCAGCAAACAGGTTGCTTCACCACATACCGAAGTTCAGAAATAGCAGCTAAAAATGCTGAAACTCCAACAGATAGCAGTTATTTTTCTTCTTGTTTTGCCTATGTGAGTTGCGGTGAAGCAACCTGTTTGCTGATCCCTTAATTTTGTTTATAAATGCATAAGAACTTTTAAATAAGTTCCACACCGATAATGGCGCTTACATACCAATGGGCTTGGTAAAAATTATTAATTATTAATTTATTAATAAATTGATAATCCTTTACCCTTTTAATTGTAATATATATATATATGTGTGTGTGTGTGTGTGTATGTATATAATTTAGAGAAAAACCACTATTAAATAATTCAATAATGAAGAATGTAATTCATACCCCCCAGAAAATAAATATATCATAAGCACCCTATCCTAAAATCAATAAAGTACATAAAAGAATAACTAGTAAATAAATATATATATATACATGTATATATGTATATATATATTTAGGAGTGGCTGTGTGGTAAGTAGCTTGCTTACCAACCACATGGTTCCGGGTTCAGTCCCACTGCGTGGCAACTTGGGCAAGTGTCTTCTACTATAGCCTCGGGCTGACCAAAGCCTTGTGAGTGGATTTGGTAGACGGAAACTGAAAGAAGCCCGTCGCATATATGTATATATATATATATATATATATGTGTGTTTGTGTGTTTGTGCGTCTGTGTTTGTCTCCCCCCACCATCGCTTGACAACCGGTGCTGGTGTGTTTACGTCCTCGTAACTTAGCGGTTCGGCAAAAAGAGACCGATAGAATAAGTACTAGGCTTACAAAGAATAAGTCCTGGGGTCGATTTTCTCGACTAAAGGCGGTGCTCCAGCATGGCCACAGTCAAATGACTGAAACAAGTAAAAAAAAAAAAAAAAAAAATATATATATATATATATATATATATATATATATATATATATATATATGGGTGACACGTAAAAGCACCCACCACACTCTCTAAGTGGTTGGCGTTAGGAAGGGCATCCAGCTGTAGAAACTCTGCCAAATTAGACTGGAGCCTGGTGTTGCCATCCGGTTTCACCAGTCCTCAGTCAAATCGTCCAACCCATGCTAGCATGGAAAGCGGACGTTAAACGATGATGATGATATATATACACACACAACGGGGTTCTTTCAGTTTCCATATTCCATATCCACTCACAAGTTTGGTTGGCCCAAGGTTATAGTAGAAGTCACTTGTGCAAGGTGTCACACCATACATACACACACATACACATATACATGCATGCATGTGTATGTGTGTGTGTGTGTGCATGTGTTTTCTTTTTAACAATAAGCACTTACTTTCAAACTGCTTTCTATATATTGAATAGAACTCTTTCTATTTCTCTACTTGGTAGGAATTTAGGTCTAAGAAATAATCCATGTTACTTATATTCATCCATACATATGTTATTATGTTATTAATAGCCTTCAAACAAGAAAACATTTGTATTTTCTACAGAACATGATAATGTATTGTCAGATGTTTTTAGTACCTACAGAATTACTAAAAGTAAAAATATATAAATTGAATTAATAACATAAATATAGCTTATAATGCGAATAACTATTAATCAGTCTATTAACATTAAACAATTTACTATGGATATTTCTAATAATTTTTGTATCTTTATTCTTGCAAATATTAGACAACCAGTAAATCATACCTGTTTCAACCAGTAATTGTATTGCAATGAGTTAGGGAGTAGATGTGACTGAGAGCTAGACACTGGCTTGAAACCATAGTAAAATTTTATTTCAGTCCTTTATATTTAAAGTTTAAACCCCACTGATATTAGCCCTACTTTCCACCTCTCTAAGACTAAGTATAATATTTTTGGCTCAATACAATTAGTTACATTCACGTTTTCACAAACAAGCATTATACCTGCTGTTAGTGCCATGGAAATCCCAGCAATCCTGTAGTTTTCAAAAAACCATGTAAGTTCATAGAGAACCATGATATACATTCTTTTGAAATGATATTTTTATAAAGCATTTGTTTCTGGAAATGGTATAAATTCTTCATTGTTAGTACTCAAGAAGCAGTGTTACAAGTGCATATCTTTGAAAATTATAGTCTTTCTACTTATTGAGTTATATATTATTTTTCTCTGCGTGTCAAGTGATAAACAACTTTGAAATGACATTGAAGACAATCAATCAGTAATATTATCTATTTTGCTATACTTTTTAGTCATGCTGGTGAAGCTTTAATAATCGTACTCCATCCTTATTTTCATATTTGAAGATAATGCATATGACTGGTATTTTATTCACAGTCCTAGTAATGAACTACAGTAGCTGCTCCACTGAGCTGTAAAATCCTAGAAACGTATGTATGTATTAACCTAAAATATTCATCAGCAGTATTCTTTACAAATATATAAATAATAAATGTCATCTCTTGTCATATCTATAACAGAATATGTTTTCAATTTCCTTATACTCTTGTCCAGTCAATTGTCTTATAAATAATATAGATGTTGTGTATGTAATAAATTATAACTTCAGTTTTGCTCCATAATTAAAGTGCTCCATTCATAGACAGTAACAGAGTAATTTAGATTGAAAAAACCAATGTTAAACTATTGACTGAATAATTTTCTCTATGTTTCTGTTGCAGAGAATACAAAGTTTATTTTTCAATAAGTAGTTTAGAATCAAAAGGTACATTTTAAGGGATTTATATTATTCAAAATTAATTTTTTGGTTATATTAATTTCAACAATGTCTTGCATTTTAGTAAAAAATGCTTTTTTTATTTTCTTTTGCTTAAATGTTGTTGATAATAATTCTTGTATTTACAATAATAATAGTAAAATATATTTTGCAAAATTGTTGAAATAGGTTTTTCTTTCATATTGTAAATTTGTCAAATATTCTTTTATTTTGCCAGTGCAATTCTCATAAAATTCATAGCTATAAGTTTTTAATAATGAATTAGAATTCCTCTATGCTTTGAAGTAGTATAACTCAAAACTTATTTCCTTAAAAACAATTCATTTTTAAAATTTATATATATTTATCTTCAGTTATTGAATGCAGTAACTTTTTTTTCAAATATACATATTCTTTTGAAATAGGAATACTTTTAATACAGATAAATGTGTATTTACATTTCTATTATAGTATGGAATATGAAAAAGAAATAGGAAATATTTATTAGATGATACCAATACACAGGCATACAAAAGATTTGTAATATCATAGGTAGTGCAAGGCATGAATTTTTATATTTGGAAAATAGCATGTACACTTCAATCATAATATAGAAAATAATGGATTGTAATATCCTGAATATATGACAGGATGTGACAGTTTGTGGATGTCATTGAGTAAATTGCATAGATACTTGAATTGATGACAGAAATTTTTCAAGAAAGTCATTACGTAGTGCCTCGGCCTGCAAAAAATCAAAACCAAATTTTCATTAGAAACTATCTTACCATCTTAAAATATAGTTAATCCCACAAGATCAAATAATGCTAAATATAATATGTCAGAAAGGAAGATAGTATAATCATGTCTTAGAGGATAACTGGATGTTGTTTACTTGATTCATGAAAATATTTTACATGTGAAGGCAATGACTACAAATCTCCACTGAGAAGGCTTTTAGACACCTCTATGCCTTACAAAGTTTTCGAAATCACTCACAAACAACACCAAGCAAAAACATATAAAACTAATTTTCATAAACGCATGACTTTACAGGTAAAATAAAAAAGAAAGAAGAACAACTGTCCCTCCCAACATCACAGAATCACTCAGAATACATTAAAGAATAAATGTCATCCATACAAAAATATTGTAAAACTTCAAAACTCACAGATACAATTAAAAGTCCCTTTGTGGAACTACAGGATCATCATCATTCACAGCAGTAGTACTTATAACTCTGAAAAGATTTTTTACTACCAGAACACAGAAAATCTTCATTCCAAATTATACTCAAATCAGATAAGACTGATTATTCCACAATGGGGTTGGTCTACTACATGAGAACATGCATTTATTATAGTCTAATTATAGAAGCATCTAACCCACATAACTCATGTAAAGAAACATAACCCAATTAAACATCAGAAATAACCAATCTTATAAATATCAGAGATAACTTAAAATACAATATCTCAAAGCAGCAGACAACCAAAATAAAGCTCAGCATCAAACAACTAAATAAGGAAATAAATGAATAAATAAACCATATGAAAAGCAAAAAGTGTCATACACTTGTATCAAACATACACTACAAACTTAGCAGAACATCATATGAAAGATATTATAGCATCAGAAACAATGGACAATCTATGTTATGTGTCATAATAACAACCTCAGTATACATACACTGCAAATGCATTAGACATTTCTTAAAAATTAGCCACCAAAATCCATAAAATGGAAAATGCACACTTTCTACCTAAATTCTTTTATCTTTTATTTGTTTCAGTCTTTAGGTTGTGGCCATGCTGGGGCACCACCTTGGAGAATTTTTAGTAAAATTAAGTGACCCCAGCATTTATTTTTTTAAGCATGGTACTTATTTTATTAGTCTCTTTTGCTGAACCACTAAGTTACAGGGACCTAAACACACCAGCACTGGTTGTCAATGCAGTGGTGGAGAGTCAAACACATACACACACACACACACACACACACACACACACACACACACACATACACGTATATATGATGGACTTCTTTCAGTTTCTGTCTACAAAATCCATTCACAAGGCTTTAGTTGGCATGAAGATATAGTAGAAGATACTTGCCCAAGCTTCCACACAGTGGGACTGAACTAAGAACCATGTGGTTGGGAAGCAAGCTTCTTAGCACACAGCCACACCTGTTTCTAGACAAAAGATTTAATTATGTTCTTCCAACAGACATGTTAAAAGCAAAGAAGACAGCTAAAAAAAAAGAAAAAAATTCAGAAACTCCAAGGCAAGTCAAAATGAAGAGTACACAGCTACCTGGAGCCTGGAGAAATCATTACATTTATCAACAAATACTTACACCTGCATTCTTCTGAGATAAGCATCACCAACAATAAGTACAAAGCAACAGCAAATGTCATGGCTGACCAAGTTTACCTTGCTACCCAACAGTTGCTACTCTCAGAAACTATGAGTATACAAGACAATTGAGATAGTGCTATATATATATATCCAAAATCTAACACTGCACCAGTTACAATTTATCACTGACCATTGGGAATATGTAATGTGTTCACCATTTATGCAGATATGATATAAGTAGAAAGCAGGATTTGTAGGTCAGGTTTCATTGTTTGACTATTACTTGCATATCATAAAACTACTCAATCTGGCCTGACCTAGGGTTGCACAACAACAATTCACAATACGTACTTGTTCTAGTGTTATGAAAATCAAAGTGAAGCCTCACTGGTCAGTACAGTTTAAGTCTTGCACTCAAAGCTGTTAGCATGCAAGTTCCAGTCAGTCAGTTCATCAGTTGAACCAATATGCTAAAGTTGACATTTAAAACAGCTAAAGTCTGTAAAGTGTACAGTGAAGAATGAATTGATATTAAACAGTGTTAACTGAAGCACAAGTTTATAAATAGTGTATTGGAAATGTGGGTCAATAGTTTGTTGTTTGAATGACCAAAGGAAGCAGCTAGGATTGTGAAAACTAATATTGATTCCATACTCTTGTACAAAACTACACATTTCCTGGTAAAGGTGTAGTCAATTTAAACCACTCCTACAGTTTCCTGTTACTTGGCACTGACAAGATATCATCTGAGAATGTAAAGAGATGCAACTAAATATGACAAGGCATTTAAACTTTTATTTGTCTTATTCCCACATTTATTACCTATTAATGTCAAAACTAATGATTGTTTTTAATTTATGCAGAAAGCCAGCAACTTTGACGGGGAGGGTTAAGTCAACACAATCAGTCCCAGTATCAGTCCCATTAATCTAGTTTATTGACCACAAAATTACAAAAGACTATGACAGAATTTGAACCTAGAACATAAAACAAATTCCATGAAGCAATTTTCTTTCCTACACTCGAATGATTTTGCCAGCTAAGCTCCTTAACATGAAAAACACTTGTGAAAGCAACGGTGTAGGAATTTGGAATAAGTAGAAGTAGACATTTTAGTTAAGTTTCCAATGTATTCCAAATATTGATTCTAATTATTAAGTGAATTATTTGATTGTCATGGTTTCAGCAAGACATTTATTCATCAAATCATACTGCAATTTCTGCTTTTGATCATAATGGGCAAAAATAAGCAGTTATATCAATGTAGTGTCAATTTGTTCAGAAATGGAATTTGTAGTTTTAAAGCTCAAAATATACTTATTTTTTATTTTATTTTATTGATCATGTACACATTGATCAAATGAAATGGTTTTTATTTCAATGAACTACTTGAACAAATTTGAATTTGTTCACAAATTCTCTATTCCTTTTTTTTTTTTTAAGCTTAATGTAAAAATATTATATTGAGAGATCCAACTATAATTAAATTTTGCAAATGGTTAGAGTTTTCATAATCACCTAAAACATGTTTCAATTAACTAAGGAACGTTTTAGATGAATTATTTTTTTTCTAGAAATCAATCGGTGATTCTTAATCTGCATATTATTCAGGGTTTGTTTTTCATTCTAAAACACAAATCATGAAGGAAATCAGTTCTGTAAAATTTGAACATAATGAAATGCAACACACCATCATTACACAAATTTTTGGTTCTTCTAATTTCCCAAAGTGATCATAAATCAAAATATGCACTTTTTGAAGGAATCCAAGCATACAATGATTGTTTTACATCCATTTTTCCATGCTGATGAGTTTTTATTGTTGAAACAGTTTTTTCCTAGTACTGAACATTCAAGATTTGAATAAGTATATCAGATAAAAAGAGCTGATCAGAGTTTAGTACGCTACCCAGTGAGCTTTTCTATCCCATAATTCAAAATTGGTGCATGCATGTACATGCAAAGCCAACACAATGTATTATGTATCTTATCCAGACATTACTGTTGTTATCATTGAAACTTTTAATACCTTGCTCTACTAGATAAAAGTGGCAACTTATAGAATGATTGGTTGAGCTATTTCAGCCATGAACAGCATATAATAATTTGATAAAATAGGAGCTGCAAACACTGAATAAAAAATGTTAAACAATCCAAGCCTTCATAAACAAGCTGCAGGCAATTGTTTTAGCAATTAATTTAAAGAGAACAAAGCCATTAAATACATCTATAAGCCAGTCATAATTCTCTTTAGCAATTCAGAATGGCTACCGAAAAATAATAGAAGCCAGTGCGGTGTGTTTATACTGATACATTAATGTTCTTTTGTTGTAGTTCTCTTTAGGGAACTACAAACAAAAGAAAATTGCTGTTACCAGAAGTCAACCTTATATGAGCTATTTAGTGATGTGCATCTGTTACTACTGATGCATATTCATCTATATTCCTGTGAGGATAAGACAGTTGGTTAATGACCAGTGCCATATTACTCTATCTATTGTTGTGCACAAGGGCAATATCATAACTCTTTACTTACACTACTTTGCATGACTGACAATCCAGATTACACTCCTATATCACTGTTAAGAGATGAAGTTAACAGCAGCATGGAATTGTAAAAATTGCAAAACTACCTGCAAAAAAACTACCACATCTCAGTCATACAAACATTGAAAGATATACATGTACACATAAACATATACACACTCACAAACACATGTGTGTATTCTCGAGCCTCTGAACTACAATTAACTGAACTGCTCTCTCCAAATACTCAACTGTCATTTTTCATTAATGGCACAACTTCATAATGGCTGTATATAATTGTATTCTGGCTGCATTTTAGTCATAAATACCAACATTTTCTCTGAAATGTGATGGGAAAATATATTCGATTTAATTGTTTTCATTGAAAATGCTTATCAGGAAAGCATCATTTTCTTGGCAGCTCAATAATAAATTAATCAAAATATTTTCTATTATTCTTTATGGTCTATACTTTAATCCTTGGTGAAGAGTTATTTATTTATGTAAACATACATATTGAAATATGTGTATGAAAAAATGATTTTCTGTGTACTTCATTTTTACTTCATTGTGTCCTTTTATGTCAAGAATGGAAAATATATAGAATAGGGTGAATTAAAATTAAATTTCCCCTGCAATCTTGATTTATTAGAAATCAAAACAAAGCAAGTTATTGATTTGGGATATGAAAAGGCACTACATTATGGTTAAATCAAAATTTTTATTTAACCTAGTTTATATTGGTATGATTTGTGCTATTACAAAAATATAAGCTGTAAATAAAAAGATAAACTTGATAAGTTTTAGTGACATCACTTGAAAAGGGACAAGATCCTGAATGATGCAATTGGCTTAACAAAACAACGACCGTTTCACTTGTTCATCATATATGGTTTCTGATTTAATAATGATAATGGTTTATGATAAAGTTATAGATAAGGGAATAGTTTTATGTCAAACTTATATTCTCCTTTTAAACATTACATGTATTTCAAAGTGAAGACTTTCAGATACATTAATCTAATCTCATTAAAATTTAGTTTCTATTTCTATCTATGTACATAACTAATTTCCATCATAAGCTGTAACTCATCTTCTCTGCAAATAAAGGATAAAACAAAACACCAGCTCTCCTGTTTATGTTTGCAAGTTTCTATAACATAGTGAGACTTGAGTTCTGATTCTTCCTGCAAAGTTCTCTTTGAAACAGTTAACAGATGTTTCAAGCAAAGCTTGGTCCCCTAATTTCACTAACCATCATATGTAGGTATGGGTTTGTTTATATTGATTTATATAATATCTGATGATTTCCATCAGCGGCTTATTTTTTTTTTTCTGAGGTAGTTTTGGTGAAGTATTGTGGGGTATAACTTTAAAGAAGGTTGTTATGCAAGGCCGGAACAATGCAAAAAGACACAAAGTAAACTACAAAAGGATAAGAAAAGAAAAGAAAACAGAACAAAGTTGCAGTTTTACCTTGTATTTCTATATTTCGGGATGAAGATCCCCTTCTTCAGGACATTTGGAAAAAGCAGTAGTTGGAAAAAGTCATTGCTCAGATGTTGGAGAGGTAGGGGAAGAAGATGACCCTGAAATACAGAAATACAATGTAAAGCTACAACTTTGTTCTGTTTTCTTTTCTTTTCCTTTTGTAGTTTACTTTTTACCTTCTGACATTATCTGGCCTTACACAACAACCTTTTTAAAACTTATTTTTCTGTTTTATCAAACCAGATTATCAGCAAAATTTACCCAAAATAGTTTTTTAATGTGACAACAAAGTACTAAACATATGCCTGATATTTGTTTTCTGGTTCTTTGCTCAATTTTTTAATTTCTCTCTTACTCACATTTTTGGTCACCATTCTTACCCTTTTATTTTAAAATTTTCTTACTTTTACTAACTTTCTTATTCTCATTGAAACTGATTAGTACCCTTTTCATCTTTGGCAAAAGACAATGAGAAATAAATTCTTTGTTGATATCTTAAAATTTTTATTCTAACTGATAATGACATGCTTCTTCAGTAACATGATTTAAAAAGCATGAAATAATTCTTACATTATCAGAAAACCACACCTCTGTAGAGAAAGTGCTGAGGACTGCAGTGTCAATTGTACTAATATTCACAAGCCTTGAGGTTGAAAGCAAAAGCAAATTCTCCTCTAGTACAATTTGTGACACAAATTGTAAATGACAACAAAATACTACAAAATAGTTTGTCCCAAACTCTACCATTTCTTCTACTTCACCATATTAAATAGTTTCATTTAATAATAACTTGTATTTTGATTAAATATCGCCCCTCCACCACTGAATAGTTTCATTTAGATTCCTATATGAAATCTTTGCTTATGAAAAGAACATGTAAATCAACTTCTGTAATGAAGTATTGGTATTCATAAGGAAAACCACTATAATCTTTATTATTTTGTTAAAAGCCTATTATGATTATACATTTTTTTTTTAATCAGAAATGGTTTCATCAGCTCAGATTGATTTTCTCACACTTAAGCAATCAGTTTCTCTCACACCATTTATCCAGGAGGTCAAACACTCAAGTTCTTATATAGGATTTTCATCTTAGATCTTTCTTTAGTTTTCCTTGTCCAACTTTGTTCCAGCATTAGCTTATAATACCTTCCATCCTTCTTGCATCTTCCATATGTCACTTCTCAGAGATGTCTTTCCTAATTCCATGCACATTTGTTAATACTTTCTCAACACTTGAAAATATAAAATATTCTAGTACATAATACATAAAAGACACAAATTGGCAAGAAATATAGCATTGGTAGTAAACAGTGTCTGGTGAGACTGAGGATGATCTGCATTGGTAAACATTTTGCAGTAATGTTTATGATTTTGGTAAGTTTTATTCTATGGGAAGAAGAAAATCAACAGACATTTCAAGACAATTTTTTCATTTGAGAACAACTTAATTTCCCCTCTCAAATGAAGGGACTGTTCCAGGACATTATATTCCTCTTCTTCCCCAAGCACATGAACATTTCTACTAATTCTACAGTGGAATTTGAGTTTAGACATCACCTTCCAATAAAACTTTATCATGAACTACAATTGTAAATAAAGAGCAGATAATTGTACTGTGTGAATGTATTCAAGACCTAAATTCATTGGAAGGATGAATAGCAGTAGCATGTACAGGTAAAATAACTGACAGAATGAAATATTTCATTATTAGTTCCATGGTTGAACCTGCCTCAAACATTATTTTACAGTAATTCTAAGCAAGACAATTCACATTAACTCAGTCCACTTAATAGTCAGAAATCGTTGCCAAGATTCTAGGCAAAATGTCAACCAGACAGCAATATTGTACAACATTCGTAGTGTTTTAAGGGGTTCTTTTAGGAGGTAGGGGACAGATATGGCATTAATTATTTTTTGTATTGGTGCAGACAAGGCTGTGTGGATAGGTGCTAGCATAACTATGTGGCTAGGTGTAGATATGGTTGTGTGGTTAAGAAGCTTGCTTCCTAGCCCCATAGCTTAAGGTTCAGTCTCACTGCATGACACCTTGAGTAAAAGTCTTCTACTGTAGTCCTAGACTGACTAAAGTCTTGTATGTGTATTTGGTATGTAGAGACTGAAGGAAGCCTGTCATGTGTATATGTATATATATATATATATATATATATATATATATATATATATGTGAGGGATGTGTGCATGTATGGATGTGTGTTTGGATCTCCTAGTCTTGATATTGTGTGATGGCTGTTAACATGATCCTCATCCTCATACAAGCAATATCATTCCTTTCCAATCTTCCATGAAAAACATGTCTGGCCAAGGGAAAGTATTACTTATCTTTTTATTTTTTCTTTATTAAAAATGAAATGAATTTTGTATTACAAGGCTTCAGCAGAACAAAATATTCTTTTTCTATATATGGATTATATTCGTTGATTGGTTTTATATATATTTATTATTAATGTTATCATTTTCTATCATGATTCACCAAGCAAGAAAAATATTTACTTTGCAAATAGATAATCATAGAATTACAAACAAATCTTTTAAAGCTTAGTATTCCAAAATAAGCAGCTTGAAAAATGGTTTCAAAATTTCCAATTATTGGGTGCTATGATTGTAGAAAAACAGAGATTTTCATCATATATTTATCATACATATAGAGAAAGATTTAATGAAGAACATTAAAATGATAATTTTCTTTTGTTTCTTCTCTAATCATTAACCAATTGTTGCTTGCAAATTATATCTGTTAATTACACTGATAACAATACAAAGATTTTTATATTGTATTTGTATAGTTTTAGCTTCATGGATTCAAAATTAATAAACTTTATGAAAAGTTTGCCAAAAGGACATTAATATGTTTCCTAGATATACTTTTAGAATTTAAAATTCATTTTTGTGTTCTTTGTACAATATTTCACTGAAGTTATGCAATAAATAGCCCAAAATACAAAGGCTTACCCAAAAATATGAATTAAATGCTTTGAATATAAGTTTAAAAAATGTTAATAATATTTACCAACTCGTATACACATGATTATAGCTAAATGTATATGTAAAACCACTCTCTATATATTGGTTTCAAATTTTCACACAAGGCTAGTAATTTTGAGGGAGAAAGTAACTCGAGTAAATTGACCCCAGTGCTCAACTGGTACTTATTCTATTAACCCTGAAAGGTTGAAAGGCAAGTCGTCCTTGAAGGAATTTGAATTCAGAACATAAAGATGAATGCAATGCAGCTAAGCATCTTGCCCAGCATGCTAATGATTCTGTCAAACCACCTTATCCATCCGCTATATATATTACTACAATAGTACATTTCAATATACCGTTTGTGTAACGCTAGGGTAAGTCATCATGATCATTATCATCATCATAATCATTTAATGTCTGTTTTCCATGCTGGCATGAATTGGATGGTTTGACAGGAGTTGGCCAGCTGAAGAGCTGCCCAGGCTCCATGTCTGTTTTGGTATGGTTTCTATGGCGGAATGTCCTTCCAAATGCCAACCCCTTTGTACTGGATGCTTTTACACAGCACCGGGTGGGTACATTTTATATGGCACCAGCACCCATGAGTCTGCGAGATAAAGAATGCTCAGCTCAAGAGGGATGAAGGGGATATGCCTGTATGCAAAGACAACCACACTTTTTCTTTGCTTGACATGGCTTCTCAAGCACAGCAAACTACCAAGAGCGTCAGTCCTCTGTCATCCCCTCTGTGAGGCTTAATACATAATGCCATCAATTTTATTCTAGTGTTGAGAGTGATTATTTCTTGATGTCAAGTGAAAAATGATGATACTTCACAAGGTAGAAGAGGTGATAAATGCATAAGAAGGAATATAGCTTCCAGAAATTTTATTTCATAAGACTGCACATTTAATACTACCTATATGAACTGTTATATCATCTAAATAATCAAATGTTTCAAACAAGATACAATTTCAAAAACAATTACATACTTTATGGTTCTTAATAAATTTCCAGGTATTTTATAGTTTTCAGAATAATTGTGGGATGTTCATGGGTGCTGCTAGCTTATTCTTATAAAAATAAAATGAAACATTTTCACTTTCCCCTTTTCCTATATAAAAAGTACTTTGTGACATCAGAATTTACTAGTCAGTCCAGAATACAACAAATATATGGTTGATTGATAATATGAGATGTAAATTTTATAGGCGAAGGAAATTGACACAACAAAAAATAAATAAACTCAGGAAAAACCAAACACTTTGGTATGTAAATTTAATAATATTGTACATAGAGCTACACCACAGTTTCAATGCAATAACTCACATCAAATTATAAAAAAACATTAGAGAAAATATTATGTTTAGTCTTTCTGGTTTTAATTTTTTCCACATTCAAGTCTACAGTATATTTAGAACAGGAGATAATTAATTGCCAGTGATGTCATCTTAAATTTGGAACATATTCTTAACATTGATTCTGTTGCTCATCCTTTTGATTTTCTTCCTAAAAGTTTCCTGTTGGCACTGAAAATAATTCCTATATTGGAAAATAACTGTAAAGGAACATTTCTACACCTAATGTTTCTGATTATCTTTCAATCATTTATATTGTTTTTCCAACTAAAATTTCTCTTAACTTTACTGTGTTACTGAAGAAGCCCTTCTGTTATTGCTGACATTATGACCTAAATCATAGCCTTTATCATTTTTTTATTATTTTTTTTTTATTTCGTCTTGATCATGCACTGTCAGCTTCTCATTACAACTATGAGTTTATTTGTTTCTTTGACCTCTTCTCAGTTAATCAATTATAAGAGCATCTTGAAAATGTTAAGTAAAAGTTCTTACAACTACAATAAGCAAATTATTATGAAAACATTACTTGTGCATGAGTGAAGAAATATATTAAATTGTGATTTTACTGCACTTCCTCAGAATACTTCCATCAGAAGAATCAAATCTTTTATCATTTCTAAGTACAATTTATTTTTAGTTCTTTCCTAGGTGTATTTTGATCAGTTTTGCAACAGTCTACTGTTCTGCATTTTCCTCAGCAAAGTCAATAAATTATCCATCCCTTGTTTCTGACTTCACAACTGATACTTACCATCTGCTTTAATCATCAGTTAAATTCTATTTTCACCTAAGTTACATATTACTTGTAATAAAGTAATTTATTTGTTTTATGATTTTATATGACTGTAATACTACAAGTGATAAACTATTTACAGAGATTTTTGAACTGGCAAAAATAGGTGGATGTTCACATGAAATTATATAAAAGTTAAATGATGGGCCATTTCAGAAATAACCAAGTTTAACATTACATTTATGAATTTGTTTTTCAAGATTCCTGATGTGAAATCATGTGTTGAAATAGATATTGTTATATTTTGGAATGGTCATATTGTTTTTTTTTTGTTGCCAAATAATCACATGCACTATATGTTCATTCTTCACTTATTTATTATTGTTTTTATTTAATGAGAATGGACTAAACAGAATAGAAAGTCGGATGGCTGAGTCACTGAAGAGGACACAGATGTGTGATGAAAAATTTCCAGACAATGGATATAAGATAAAATAAGAACAATAATAAATGGGCAAAGAACAAATATATAGTGCACGTGTTTATTTGGCAAGACAAAAACTGATCATCTCAAAATATGACAAGTTTAAACATTGCTTACTGCAAAACATGAATGGAACTTTTTTCCAATGTCAATTGGATATATATATTCAAAAAAAGGATTTCCATTATTCATGAAAATCTAATTACACCAGCTATTATCTCATTACACAAGCTCTTGTTTTAAAATTGCACTTTCCTACAAGATGCTTGATTACCCCAACCAGTCATACATTTACTGTTTGATTATATGCATACATACCATACATACATGCATACATACCATACATACATGCATACATACCATACATACATGCATACATACATACATACATACATACATACATACATACATACATACATACATATGAGTAGAAAAGAAATAGGAAATGAAAAAAGCTTCTAACAATGCAGAAAGTTATACTAAAACCTTTATATTTCAAGTGTGAAAGCCTATCTTCAGATGGAAGCAGTCCAAGAAATGTATTTACATCAATTTCGTTATTTAATTTTAAACTGCTTGGCATTTGGATTAACAGCAGTAGCAACCCTCCAACTCTTGACTGTGATGTATTTTCATGTGGTGGTGGTGGGAGACAGTGTTGGTGGCAGATGTTATGATATTGGTCATAGTTGCCATAATGTATTCATAGGAGCTACCAACTCATTTCGGGTCAACTGTAGCTTTTTGGGTTGAGGCAGTGAATCAATATAGCTTTCGTGATATGAAAATTTCCTGTGTTCCTCCTTGAGACGAGTGGTATTGTCACATTTGGTTAAGTGTTTGTGGAAGGGAGATGCATTGGTAGTGACATGCTCCCTTCATTTGGACGTGGAGTGGTTTGCATTTGGAACACCATAACTGGTATACTACATATGTACCTATGCACATGTTAGTCTTGCGAATAGGGCAGTTCACCAGTGTGCAGGGCTGGTGTTCTGCATGTGACCACCTTGCTGATAGGTGTCATACAGACAGTAGGATAGCTTTGAATCTCTGTAGATAACTTTGGAAACGGCAGAGGTGATCCTCTCGTTTAAGTGGGGAGCCTTCAAGAAGCAGGTCTTAGAGAGATCCTTTTAGTCAAGTTTATTTGGTTTGTGCATACATCTAGAGTTAACAACAGGTGTCAGGTATCCGTTGGTCTCAAGTACCTTTAAGAACTGAACAACATGTGTGCCCTGGCTGGTGTTGTCACTATATCTCTTGTGTATCTGGGCGATCTTGTTATGCATGTAGCTTGTCTTAGTCCCAAAGGGAAGGGCTGATTTGTAATGGATGAAGAAATCACAGCAAGCTGATTTTCATTAGAACATTGTGTCAATTTACTACTCATCCTTGATGTTTAAACAAAGGTCAAGCAAGAAGATGGAACCATTGCTGCTTGGATGTTCAGTGGTGAAGCTAATGTATTGGTCCATCCTATTGAAATTCTTTTGGCTCTATCACAAGCAACACCACCACAACCCCAATGCATACCAACACCAACTACAAAGCTGCAACTCCACCACCAACCCAAACTCCCTTACTGACACTAACCTGCAAGTCAACAACACCAAACCATTCTCACAGAATCTCTTCTGTCATGATTTAAAATGAAAATTTCTTAAATTTGTGAGAGTCAGCAGTCAATGAAAAAATTGCTTATCTGGAAAATTAACCATTTTGTTCAAAAGGAAAATATCTTGAATTTTAAATCAGAATTAATTTAATTTTGCCAGCACAAGCACTAGTTCGTTTTATAAATATGAAATGAGTGGAAAGTACAGCAATTTTAAGGCAAAAAAAATAAAAAAATCACTCTGTTGCTTGTTATAGTATTAATGCAGCAATTTTGAATAAGATGATGACAGAAGGATTATGGTGAGTAGGTAAATGGAGGAAGAGTATGACCAGAAAAACTATGATTAAGGTGACATAATGATAGAGGAAGTAGTAATAGAAGAGAGACAGTAATGGTAGCTACATGCTTGCTAGTGTGAGAAAGAGATTGAATGATGAATGGTCTCAGAGATTGATCATAGCAAGAGAGTATGATGGATGTCAATAACAAATGGCTTCATAGAGTAATGGGAGACGAGAAAGGATGATCATAGGTCATATTAAATACTGGTGTGATGCTATCCTGTTATAGCTACTTTGCTCACACGGACAGTTTGATTGATGACGATTGCAGTAGACTATGCACAGGTCCAATGCATCCTTTATTAAATGGGAATAGTACAGTGAATAGTAATAAGTCGAATACTGGACAGATCAAATGACTGGCATTATGGTGTGGTTGATAGGAGGAGAGTTCCACTATCATCTTTCGTTACACAGGCAGCATGGTATAGAGAGTAGAAGAGTATACAGATGAGAGGTAAATAAAAAGATGGGACAAAAGATGGAGGCTTAGCAGGGATGATGTATTAGGTGAAGCTCTAAATGTAGAAACATATACATATATGTATGTATATATCTTTTTATCTTCTAATTTTTACTTGCTTCAGTGATTAGACTGCGGCCATGCTGGGGCACTACCTTAAAGAATTTCTAGTGAACTGAACTAATGCCAGTATTTATATTTTGTTAAGCCTGGTACTCATTTTATTGGTTGCTTTTACAACCAAACTACTAAGTTGCGGGGATGTAAACACACCAACACTGGTTGTCAAGCAGTGTGAACACACACATATATACATATATATATATATGGTGGACGTCTTTCAGTTTCCATCTACCAAATCCACTCACAGGGCTTTGGTTGGCCTGAGACCATAGTAGAAGACACTTGCCCATGGTGCCATGCTATGAGACTGAACCCAGAACCATGTGATTGGGAAGCAGGCTTCTTACTACACAGCTATACCTGTGTCTACACAGACAGACAGACAAACACACACACACACCAACACACACATATATTTATACATAATTAGGATAAAGTCATTATTCAATGATTTATCAGTGGCCAGTGTACTAACATGAGCATAATGGTTAATTTATATTAAGTATAATTATAGAATATAATTATAGAATCTAATTATATATATATGACAGATAGTACCATCATAGTTGTGAGAAATCAATAAAACAATTAAGCAAAGTTAGAGTAATCTGTATTAATTCAATATTGAACCTAAGTAAGTCATGACTCAGAGTTTCTTGTTCTTAATCTTCAGTTGCTTGAGGTCTAATCATGAAAAATGCTAATTAGTGGCTTACATTCGGTTTTGAATTAAATTATATATTGTGTCTAATTTGTTATCCTCCTTTCTCTTTTGCATATATTTGTATATCAGTAATGAATATGCATATTTATACTTGCATCCGTAAAGTATATCACTTACTTGTTTCAGTCATTGAACTACAGCTACATTGAGGCACCACCTCGAAGGTTTTAGTCAAACAATCTGACCCCATTTTTTCCCCTTTCCATGCCTAATGCTTATTCTGTTGGCCACTTCTGCTGAATCACTGAGTTACAGGGATGTAAACAAACAAATACTGGTTCTCAGGCATTGAGAGAAGTACAAATTCAAACACAAAAATGCATTACACACACATATGACAGGCTACCAAATTCACCTACAAAGCATTGGTTGGCCCAGGGTTATAGTAGAAGACATTTGTGCAAGCTGTCTGACAGTGGGACTGAAGTTGAAGCCACATGGTTGAAAAGTGACAGTCTTAACCACACAGTCACGCTTGTGCCTGTATATAATATATATGCATACGTGCCTATGTACTTATATATGTTGATATCAACTTTAAATAAATATTATATATGTTTCAACTATGCAAATTTTCACCTTATTAAATGTACATTATCATACAAAACAATAAATATCTTTTTAAACACTATCAAATTACAATGAATAAACAAAAATCTGGTTACTCCATAAAATAATAACTCTTCTGTAGATACATCAAGTGAAAGAGGAGAAATTGGCTCACCTACTGCTTTTATTATATATTTCTACCATTAACCTGTTTCTCAATAAAACACACTATTTTAAATTAGTAATATAGTGGTGCCTTTACTCGTGTGTGTGAGAGGGAGGCGTCTTTTAAAGTATCAGATACTTGGACTCAAATATACGCATTTAATATTTGTAGGTTGAATTTTCTTCAACTGCCAATTTTGTGGTTATGATGATTGTCACATGCTGTGCTATCTTGATGCAAATAAATCAATATAGTTCAATTAAGATCCCTATCTCTCTTAATTGGGAAGCAGGATGAAACTAACATTTGCTTTACGGATAGACCACATCCAGTTTTAGAAGGAAATTACTTAAGAAAAGGTATAGCTTCACAACGCTTGGTTTGATTTAAAAGCTAACTATATTTGATGTTAGGTTGTCTTTAATATTAATCAATAAAGATTAAAATAACATTAGAAGGTCGGATCCATGAAATCAGTTGTTTCCATTTAGAATCCTTATTCTTTAATGTAAACAAGTATCTGGTAAAATTTCTTTTGACATTTTGCAGTTTATTATAACTATTAACTGTACTTTTTTTGGTTTTTGTTTGTTTTTGTTTTTTGTTGTTTAGAAGCTTTTAGTTTCAAAACGAAGTAATTCTTTTAAAGAGTCAAAAATTCAGTGTGATAAAGGAAAAAATCTCTAAATATACAATTTTAAATAACTTAATTAAATCAATAAAGCAACAGCAACTGCTTTAGAACAGCTTAATTTAGGCAATGCTCTCATTCTCAATGGAGGACAAAGTTTGTATAGTTTATAAGCTACATATGGTAGGATGATTAACTATTCATGGTGGGGTTAACATATATGTTAATTCAAATATTTCACTTGTCTTTTTTTATGATTTTGACACTAACACTATAGAAATTAATACAGAAATCAAAAAGCAAAGCTATTAATTATCAAATTAAATTAACACATAGAGATATAAATAACACATTATGAAAATTCAGAGTAATGTGATAACACACAGATAAACTTCAAGCCATATAGTTACTATATAAAAAAGATTTACAAGGAAATTTGTTTTTCATCTTCAGTGAATGTTTTATTTTATTGGTTTAGTAATTCTATTCTCACACTTTATTAGATATCTAGAGTATTGTGTAAATAATGTTTAAAAAGAAAATTCCAACCTTCAATTCAGATATGATAATTTTTGTTGATATAAAACTGAACTGAATATAAAACTGATTTAATAGTATCCTGGCCTATATTCTTCATTTTCAATCATTACATTTTTTCTTGCCATTTGGAAGATCTTAAGCATATTTTTCAATTCATTTTCAAAAAACCGTTAATTACATTGTTTCAGTTGTGTACCAGGTCATGAATTACGCTTCAAAATAATCATTAGATATTTTCATGTATAATCCATTTCAAGAATTGAAACTAAACAACGATACGTTAGAATCTGAACCAGTTGAAGATTATGTATGATTTTTTAAAAACTTTTATTGAACGACTAAAGAAATTTGACGTATTTAAGCATATTTCAACTTTGAATATGTCTCAAAAGATATTTGGTCATCACACTATATGGCCTTCCAGACAATTATTTGCCAAATGTTTTAGTCTCAAAGGAAAAGCTGAGCACATAGACTTCTTAGTAGCTCTTCAGAATGGGTTAATGTTGGTGGTTGAGGAAAGATTACCAAAGCACAAGGTTTAGCAATTAATTAGCTAGTAGTCAGCAGGTTTGAGCCAACATTTTGCTTCATATGGATGTACATTACTTTGAAGGAGAAACTACAGAATGCCATGGTTCTACTTTTAGAGGAAGTTACTTTAGTAGTAAAGTTTGATTACATTATTAAATCTGCCTTTCGTGGCTTTTATCTATATTAAATTCTCAACTTTCGTGTAATAGTAAATTTCTTCTTCTAGTTTGATACTTTTACAACTATCCTTGCCATAGAAAAGGTAATGAAAGAGTATACTAAAAGTTGTGCTATTTTGCTTTATATCTTATTATATTTTCAAAATAGCACAGAATTCTATTTTTATAAATTATTACTGAAAGATTCACTATATAACACATCACCTCTTAGTCTCTTGACCTTTGATGATGACAGTGTAGATTTTGATAAAATAGCTGTTATACTGCCTAAAGAAATATTAAATGTAAATTAAAACAGTATATATTTTATGTGATTCACAGGTTATTGTTCAATTCATTATAAGGTAACATTTCCTGAAAGGAACCCTATTTGTAGAAAACAAATAATTTTAATCTTGTGTTACCTTAGTTCTTTTTAATATTTAAATGTTCAAAACAATTTTCATAAGAAGCAATTTTATTGCATTCTGTAAAAAAATGTTTGACATTTACAAATATTTGCTCTTTTGTTTAAAGTCTTGAATTATTCAAATAAAAGTAATTGGTCGCTAAATGTGCATAAAATTCTAAGTTATAAATTTTTGAATTATGCTTGCTTGTTCGTTCGTTTAACGTCCGCTTTCCATGCTAGCATGGGTTGGACATGACAGAAAAATAACAAAATTCTTATAGGGAATTGTGTTTACTTTATTCCCACGTATTCACTAGTTCAAAACTTCCAAAAGTAAATGTAGCTATCTATGGTAACAAATTTAAATATATTAAATCTAGTATAAAAGAAGTCCTATATGGGTTTTTTGACCTGTTAAGAGTAGTAACTAAATCTCTATTATGTTGTACATACCTTAAATATGTTAAAGATGGAACATATTGGGTATTGTGGAAAGTTAATCCTAGATAAACTGTACCTATAAAAAGACTAAAGTTCTATAACTGGAAGATCTTTAGTCATAGATATATCTAATTAGAGTTGACCTGTGATGAAACAGGAACTACACCAGCAATATGCAAACAGCATATTGAATGTTGGAACAGTTTTACCTTGAAATTTTGGGGACAAAATGAAATACTTTAAATTATTAATTCCACCAATTTCACAATCTTAACGATAATATTACTGTTACCTTATAACTTCTTTTAAATGGAAAAGTTTTAAAACATAATCACTAAATATTACTAGCTTGTGATATAGCATGCAATTACATATGCTGAATTTGTTGTTTTTAATATTTCTTCTGTTTAAAGGTGGTGAATTGATTGAATCATTAGCATGTCTGGCAAAATGTTTACTAGCATTTCATTCATCCTTACATTCTTGGTTCAAATTCCACTAAGATTAACTTTATCTTTCATCCTTTCAGGGTTTGATAAAATAAGTACCATTTGAGCTCTGGGGTCAATGTAGTCAACTTATAACTTCTCCAAAAATTGCAGGCCTTGTGCCAAAATTTGAAATCAATATTTCTTCTCGCTTCATTTGTCTTTGTATTCTGAGTTTAAATTCTGTCATGGTTGACTTTGCCTTTCATCCTTTTGAGGCAATAAAAGGAGGTAATCAACTTGCCCTACTCCTTCGAAATTGATGGCCTTGTGCCAAAATTTGAAACTAATACTTCTAGCTGCCCTAGATGTTTTTGATCAGAAGTTTGCATAAGATTGTATATTTTAGTTTCATAAGCAGATAAATTGGTGCTGGCACTATTGCCTGATGAAATATCTTGTATAACAAAAATGCAAGAAGTGTCTATTTCATGTATAGATGTAAATATTCAGATATCTTTAAAAGATAGTTAAAAAATTAAAGCAAATTAATTGGACTGAGATATCTGAGATAACAAAGGACCAAGCTATCTGACACTTTGTTGTACTCAAGAAGACTCGTCCTACACATTAGAAGTGTTAATGTTGCTCTCCTGATGAAGAGGATTGGTCTGCAAGAGCCCTACACTGGTGTCCTGTAAAAGCACTCATGCCAGTGCCATGTGAATGTGCTCATGCTGGTGCCATGTTAAAAGCACCCAGCACACATTGTAAAGTGGTTGGCATTAAGAAGGGCTGTAGAAATTAATTACACTGTAACCTGATGCAGCTCTCTTGCTTGCCAGCATGGAAAACGGACGTTAAAGGATGATGATGATGGTGATGATGATATTCAGGCTGTATCAAATTTGAGTTCTATAATTTTCAAATCATGGGAAACCTATTCCTTGTTTCTCAGCATTGAATCATTTTTTTTTCTTTAATGTTTTCATAGGGTATAACCATGATGTTTTTATATTTCTGATTATTCTGATGAAGTCTTTGATTTTGTTGATGCAACTAATTATCAATTGATGATTGAAACAATTTTTCTACATTAGATTACCAAATATATACAATCATATATGATTTGGGTAACCCTTCTATGCACTAATTAACAGTTTTGTGTAGACATAATATCATGATAGTTGTTTGAGGTATACTAATGATTAAAAGCAAATACAACAAATAAATCAATGATCAATATTAATTCTCCCCCTGACCTTTTGACTCCAGTTTCTACAAACATTTCTCTCCTCACAGTATTTTATATATTTATTTATATAGTTTTTATTCATTTTCTGCAAAGTTGCTTGAACATTATCCAGTAAATTATTATTGACTACATATCTCATGTCTTATAATTGACTGATGTAATTTTTTTTATGGTGCACCAAATGAAACTTTTACAAATGAAAGGGATTGCCTATGTAAATCAAATACTTCCCTATATATTTCTGAATTCCCAAGAACAAGGTATCAGTTAACTTCAAACTGTTGGCATTTTCAAGATTTCAATTTAACTGGTTTTATGTAATTAGTTTTAGTTTCTTTGTTTACCTAAAGACAAAGTTTTTAAATAGATCTCATATATTTAAGTTACATTAATTCTTAAGATATTTAATTCCTTATTAAATTGCAATTTACCAAAACATTACTGTATTAGTTTTATAAATTTAGTTGAGGTTCACAGTTGGGTTTACAATCTGTAACTTCATTAGTTTTCTTTTGAATTTTATTTATAAAATGGAGTAGTAATTTCTATATCATATACCAAGCAAATCTGGATTGTCATCTCATTATGATTTTTTTACAATACTTAATTGCAGCCTTAACCCATAAACTGTGATAGGCTACTTCAGTGGCCAATGCAACAGTGCGACAGGCCACGTGCATGGCCACGGAAGTAGGGCATGATCTGACCTAATTTTGATGACGTATAATGTATGCACACGATACCCTTTCACCTCAGAAACAGTGTAGTCAATCAGAGAAGGTGTTAAGAAACACTGAGTATTTTTTTCGAGTGATAGATCGATGTTGATCTTTACCCAAAATAGGCTCAGTAGTTCGTGTTACATACAGCAAAATCCCAGCAGTTTATGGGTTAATTGCAGCCTTAATTACAATACTGGCTAATGGGAGAGTCTTTCAGTGGCTGCTAAACCCAATAGAAAGAGCAGCCAATATTCACTCAGCTCACACCATACCAACTTACAAAAAGCAGGACACTTTATATAATGTGGTTCTGGAAAAAAAACATAAGTTTTTCATGGTTCAAATGCCTTTGATCATAGGTTTAATCAATTAGAACTAAGCCAGGATTAACAACAAACTTTAATATACCTTTGTAGTTACAGTCAAAAGCAAAGTTCGTTGTTTACAAAATATTTCTACATATTTTTTCTGCTTATAAAAGCAACCATACTACAGCGCAGTATTACTACTAAAAACTATTTAACATTATATTCTGTATGTGGTCCCTATTTTTCTATCTTTTGCAATTTCTCATTCTTTTTACAACCTAATATTTTATTTTTGTATGAGCTTTCATAAACGAGAAAGTTATACACAAAAAACTGTAATAGATTAAAAAGATTACAGTTATTAAACTTATCTGCAGATTTTAGATAAAAATAGATTTAATAGGATTCTTTCTATACTTATCAACCAACAGAATTGAGAGATAAATGTAATGAAATATATGGTCAGCTAGTTTAATATGTGCTGTTATAATAAGATTTAAATTTAATCTATGGAAAGTTTATAATTTATTGGGGAATCTTACAGATTGTTGTTGAAATTATATGTTGAAATGAAGCTGGTTTAACTCTATAATTTAAAAATACTTTGGGTTACATATCAAAATGTTTAACAATTACTTTTTATCTTTTTGTCTGCTGTCATTTATGTGTTTCTGAGTCTTACTTTTGACTTTTATCAGTTAGCTCTGACCTTGTCCTCATTATTGTTTTATTGACTTTCATGATGTTAAATATTTTGGGTGTACATTTTTTAGAATTCATCTGATTCATTATTTTCAGACTAACTTTCAGTTTTTCAATCTATCCTTTTTAATTAGACATCTTGATTATGACAATAGATTTAGGGTTATGGATAAATGGATGACATCCCATGGATATTATCAGAGAAACATTTCTTTTTGTTTCTTGATAATGCATTTAACAATGTGATGTAAATTTTAGTCATTCCAGGAAAGTTACCTATGATTCACCAGTATCCTTCAACAACTTACTTTTTTCTTTTCTGTTCAGTACTATATTAATATTAAAAGATATCAATCCAGTGAAAATATGTTGGTTATAACATTTTTGTTTTTGATTTTAATTCAAAAAGGAAAGTTGACACCTTCCTAGATTGATAAGATTAATGCAGTTGAAGAGTGAAGATATGATAAGATTAATGCAGTTGAAGATTGAAGATAAAAATAGAAATTTCTATGACTTATGATTAATTGTCTTGATTTACTACGTCTTATAATAGCTACTAATCTTCATAAATGTCTGATCTAGTGAAACTTATTAATGATTTATTAAAGCTCTGAAGAAACTTTCCATCTAGGAAACTTTCCATGATTGACTGAAAAATATTTATGAATTTAAAGGAAAAAAAAATAATGAAAGCTTCTAACAATGGAGAAAGTTTTACAAAAATAAAAAAAATAAATTAAAAACTTTATATTGCAGGCCCAAAGGCCTATCTTCAGAAAAAAAAGCAGTATAGATATGTGTATTTACATAGATTTTGATATTTTAAATTGCTTGGCATTTTGGGTTAGCAATAGCAGCAACTCTCCGGCTGTTGGTGCAAGCAATTTCCAATTGTTGGTTATGATCATTGTGATGTATTTTCATAAAGTGGTGGTGGTGGTGGCATAGGTTCTGAGGATAGGCCTTTGCACCCAAAATACAAAGGGTTTTTGTTTTTGTTTTCTATTTTGTAAAACTTTCTGCATTGTTAGAAACTTTCTTTATTTCTCCTTCCCTTGATTTCCTATTTCTGTACTAACAATGTTTCAAGGAACTACGATGCTCCTATGAATAATTTTAAACATTATTCTGGTTACAAACTCAGCTGGTATGATAAATGCAGAGCTACATCTAATTATATTGTAAATGATAGAAATAACTGGGATAATGATCAAGTTTTCATGACAAAGATTTTAAGCACAACCAGAACATCTAAATGCAGTGTGTTGTATGTCATCATGAACCTGAAAATGCAGTGTGTCAACATGAATCTGAAAATGATTACATGTGATTGGTTTATTTATAATTTAAGAAACTGTGGCTACAATATTGGTTCACAACTACTTTTAAATTATAAAGTTATTTTCTCTTCTTTTGTGACTGAAACTTACTTCATGATAATAATAGCTAATTTACTGCTTCTCATTGGAAATAATTGCCTCCCCATTCTATGTATATTACAGATGCCTTCAGTTCTTTTCTATTTTATTGAAAATTCTTCTTTACTCTTTGCAAGAAAAATTTTATTTAATTATTTCAAAGTTGTTATTATTGAATGTTTAGTTGTTATCATTTATATCTGTCAACATGAAAAGAAACTTTAATCATATTAAAAAAATCATAATATTCTTTATTTATATATAGAAATTAAATAGAAGTAGAATATTTATTCATCCATATGCATCACTTGCTCATACCAGTGCAGTCTTCTCTCTTGCACACTACATCTGATGCCTCTTATGCCCAATTTTTCTCTTAAATCATTTACACTCTGTCATACATGCACACTGACATTACCCATCCAGTGGAATCATATTTAATGTGTTTATTCTATTAAGTTTGAAGTCTTACACTGCTTCTGAGAATGGCAAATACTTATATCAGTTTTCTTTTGTACTATTTTAAAATACTTTGAAAGGGGTAGTATTCCATTTAAGACTCTTGTAGTCTTAATCTAAGCAATTTGTACTTATCAAAATAAACAAGAATCATTTCATCAAATGTACAGCATACGATGTTTTTATTACTAATTCAGGTGAAAAGTATCTAAATGTAAAAGTAAATTTTCACACTAAGCTTAAATTATAAAATTGTAGGTCCATATAACCCATTTTGGCATGGGAAATTGAAGTAAACTATGATAAAAGAAAATATACTAGTTAGTGTTATGCACTACTGTTAAATTTTTGTCTATTTTGCTTACTTTTCTTTTTACTTTTTGGTGAAATGGATAAAATGATTAGCAAAGAAGAAAAATCAATATGTAATCAAATCAATGAACACTTTTCATCATCCTAATTTCTTTATATTAGTTTGTTAGGGAAAGATTATTTCTCAAATTGTAATTTCATTACTTTATAGATGCAGCTTGCATTGGTGTCTCATACGAAACTTCATCTTAGAAATTCAATCATTCTTTACAGCTAGTGCATATAAAGTAGTACCTTTTATGAAATTTCTTTTTCACAACCTCAGCATTTCTTGCCTTTATTCATCCTTGCTTCTTTGTCTTTCTAAATGTGTGGCTGAGATATTGCTATCTGTGGTTCCAATACATTCTGTCTACAGAAACTCTCATTACATTGGTATTCCTAGCTGACAGTTTAGTATTGTTGTTATTGTTGCTTAGCCTCAGATGAAATGTTAATCTAATTTACAACTATTAGATGTACATAGTTGGTCTGCCTATTTCAACAAGTGTGACAAGAAAATCATGCTATGTTTTAGAAATTAGCATAGCTGCTATTCCAGCCACACAGAATACAAGTGTATTGGTTAAAAGTATGAATCTAGTTTATAGCTTCATTTCAGTATCACTGACAACTGCTCATTAAAACCGTTCATTCTTTACATTGCAAATTCTTTCTCAGAGCCAAGCCTTAAGTTGCTAACTTGCTATATCATGAAGCAATTTACTTAAATGTGCCCCAACCTATAAATGTGCCCCAAGTTTGGAGACACATAAAACACTTTCTACATAGTACCCAAGATAGAAACATTCATTTGACTTCCAAGATTCCATAGTCATTACCAGCCCTAACAATGCACCATTATTTGTTGTTTACCAAGCTAAATACCTTCTCATTTTCTTTACAACTATTTCAGCTTCCTTTCATATTTTAAACATTTTCACCTAAATTATTTCAAATACTTGTTTTAAGAAGTCTATATTGTCCTGGAATTTTGTTACATCTTGCTTTTTTTTTTTAATCAAAATGCTGAGATGATTAAAATGCTATTTGAGAAGCACTAATGTCACTTATTTATCTTGACACTCTGTTTACAATGATCTGAAATAATTATAGGCAACATCATTAATCTTCATACTAACAAATATAAAAACATCACTTCAGCTGAGGAGTTTATAACTGATAAATGCTATACAACTGCATATACTTAATGCCAATTATCAAATTTGACATAAATGAATGAACTGTTTTAATGCAAATATGCTTTCCATTTCACAATATTAGCAAGATAAATGGAAGAATTTAAGTAGTGCCTGGTGGGCATTGAAAAATCTACATGTGAATGATTGGTGCATAAAATCATTTCCAGTTCATATTTCAGGAACGTTGTGTATTGTTAAGGCTGATAAGTTCAGTTACAAAATGAATATACAAATGTACAGGTTTTGTTTTCAGCACTATTCCCAGCATAATGTTCTCTAAAGCCATTATGCTACCATAAAAATTGCTTCATTTACTATTTTTCTTGTATGAGTTGTATGAGCCAGCAATACTATAGCAAATCATCTGTGAAGTTCAGTGTCCTGAGGTCTAAACTCATCACTTCTTTCTATGTTTTTCTCATGCCGCATGTTGTCAGTACTCATCATTCATCTACATTATATCTACATACCAATGTAACAGTCTTTTGCATTCATTTGCTGATACTGTTAGTACTTAGTTGCCCTCATGGCTCATTTGTATTCTGCTTGATATATAAATTGACATTATACATTCAATGACCTGCTTTTATGTAGTCACTTGAAATCTTCCATATTCAATATTCTGTCTCATGACCATATGCAATCACACTTATTTCACATTATTAATACCGTTTATGGTTTGCTCACAGTAAAACCATTTGCTGCTAACTGAAACAGTATCATTATAAATTTAGTCTAAAATGGATATGTTTGGGATTTTTGTAATCCAACATCTGGTAGAAAAACTGAAGAAGCAGTTTATATGTAAACGTTATCCAGCAGGTATTTGTTAGCTTGAAAGTTGTAAGTGAACCATAGCACTTGTGGAATCCATTTACTGCTAGTTGCATTTTGACTGACACTAGAAGTTAAGTAACTTAGTCATGGATACAGCTGAATCTATGTATATGACACACTCGAATGAACTGTGAAGCTCGTGGTGATGGTGTTGGGGGGGGGGGGGGGGGAATGACTACAATCAACTTGAGAAAATAGTAGCTATAACTGATATATGGAGACAGTACATTTCTATGGGATATAATTTTAATTGAATGCAATCTTACTAAAGAAAACTATACTGTAGGCTGGTGCAGAATGATGGTGGAGTATGCTTATGGTTGGGGTGGTAAGAAGCTTGCTTCCCAACCACATGGTTCTGGGTTCAGATTCACTGCATGGCATCTTGGGCAAGTGTCTTCTATTACAGCCTTGGGCCGACCAAAGCTTTGTAAGTGGATTTGGTAGACGGAAACTGAAAGAAGCCCGTCGTATATATATGTATATATTTATGTGTGCATCTTTGCATTTGTGTTTATTCCTCCCGTCATCACTTGACAACTGATGTTGATGTGTTTACGTCTCCATAACTTAGTGATTCGGCAGAAGAGACCAATAGAATAAATAGATAGAATAAGGCTTGCAAAGAATAAGTCCTGGGGTCGATTTCTTTGACTAAAAGGTAGTGCTCAAGCATGGCCCGAGTCAAATAACTGAAACATGAAAGAATACTGGTACTTTAAAATGGTGTGCCTGATAAATGAGCTCACTAGAACCTATTTCCGACGTTTCATGCCAGAAATGTAAGATAGATATTAAAATGATTATGGCATCTCTGTTCATTTATTTAACACTTTATTATGAAATTGAAATGTAAACAATGAATATTGGTTTAATTGCAAATATACAAGTCTGCAAAATACTCATTGCTAAAATTAAAAATCTAACACTATATATAATGTACCATAATTAGCAACATTTTCTTTAGGTCTATCAAAGTAAATTATCTTCTATTAGCTTTCATGACAAAAATCTGAAGTGGTTCTACACTAAGTCAACGTACTTCAGTATGACTTAAAGTGATAAGTGAAAGTGACATGTCCTATTATGTTAAGGAGTGTTTTCTAAACAAAGCATATGATGGTCAATGTAAAATAGCTTATCCTAAATGAAAGAAATCATCAGTCATCATTTTATGTCCACTTTCTATGTTGGCATGAGTTGATGGTTTGTCACAGTCTGCTTCATTTCTTAGTGGGAGGTATCCGCTCCTGTAGATTGATGCTCTTACTTGTCATTTGGCTTCATTTCTGTTGCAGGATGTCCTTCCAATTGCCAACATTTTACAGAAATAATGAGTGTATGTTCTCATAATATTAACACTTGATAGCTTATATACACTGACATGATGTACTATTGCAACTACCATTCTAGATTTTCTCCATTAAATGTTTTCTTTGTACTCACCTGCATCTAAAGTCAGTTAAATGTATATATAATCCCATACCAGTCACTACCCCTAAAATATGTGGCACATTGCTAGTCTTTCGAACAACTAAGTATGAACCACATATCTGCTATTATGTACTCATTGAAGAAGCCTTAGTTTTCCCAATTTTCAAAAACTCTGGCGACTTTTTCCTCATTCCATAAACCAATTAAACTTATGATCATAAGAAGCAAGTTGTCTGAATTCATCATTAACATGCATATCATTAACCACTTGAATAAAGTCAATCTCCTGAGTGGCAGGTAGTTTTATTTTTGGACTTCTAGGTTCACTGTTAATATATTCAGTCATGTACTAGATAGCAGCTTTGAAGATGTTATTTTCTGAGACATCTTCAAAGTACTTGACATATGACATTAAGGATCGCTTCTTAAGCTAATGAGTTGTGACATATCTGCTTAAGTCATTTCTGCTGTCAGTTTTTAATTGGAAGAACTCTGAAAGTTTCTCTCACTACACTCAGTTCTTTCACATTCATGAAATCAATGCTGGTGTACCCTAGGGATTTGTTCAAGGACCTATATTTTTCCTATTCTTTATCAATGGTTGGCTGATAAAGTAATAAGATCTTTTTATTGACATGTTCACTGAAGAAACTTTACAACCTCGTTTCTTGGAGTGGCACCATACATTTGAAACTAGCAGCAGATCTTTTCAGTGACCTAACTGGGATCATGCAATTATCAAACAAATGGCTTGTTGCCATTAATGCTTTGAAGACTACCCTATTATCTTTCCATTGCCATCATGAAATTTCTGACTTTGATGGATTTCAATGGATAGATCTGCTTTGAAAGAGTCTTTTTAGGTCTTAAATGCATACATGACTTGACAGTGGACTCTTATATTACATCTGTTCTAGAACAGTGGCTAGAATAGGGACTTTATTCGAACAGTCAAAAAAGTTATTAAACCTGATACTGTATGTTATCTCTAAAGGAGCTAGATTTTTCCAAAAATAGAATAGTTTCACACATTTTGGTATGTTCCTCCAAGCATGTACTGACAACTTCTAATAGAGTACAGAATGAAACTTCATAGTCTAGTCAGTGATGAACTCTTTTTTATCATTCCAACTGCACAGAATGTTTCATGTCTGACCATTTTTATTATTACTTCCATGGAATGTGTTCGGATGAGCTTCATTTTGAGTTCAGAAAACTTTCCATCTGAGCTCAGTTTGGCAAATTTAGTGATTTGCATCTTAGCTTCCTGGACATCTCATGGACACACTGCCAGTTTCATGCACAAAGCATTTTTACCACAAAAGAGCTGAATTGTAGAATAAAATGTCTCCCTATAGTTTGTTGGCCATTTTAAATTCAGTTAACAACTACCTTGCTTAATGTTGATAATTTTCTTCATTTTAATATTTTTATAATTTCTTTTATTATTATCTCATTTTCTTTTATTTTATTGGCTCCTTTATCTCATTCATCATTTACTATCATCAGTACTTTTATCAATTATGTTAGCACCATATGTCAGTTTCTTTCTTAAATATGCATACACATGCATTTAAAGGAGAGAGTTTTCATGATATTAATGTCACACCCTCCTTTATCCTAGTTCTTTGCCTAGAAGTGATCTATGGGCCCTACTTGGTGGGATTTTGAGTTAAGAAAAAGAAGAAAATTGGCAGACAATTTTGCAGGCACTGCTTAGTTTTGGAGCCAGGTTTCTAAGTGATGTAGTGATGGAGTAATTCTGTAACTGTCTAGAGAATGAAAGAAAATGTGTGTGATTTTATCTGTGTACGAGACTATTTTGTTGAGGTGAAGGGCAGTAATTCAAATAGAGGTTAAAAAGTGTGAGGGATGTCAGATCGACATGGTACTATATTTGGAATATTGCAAATCAAGTACAGTAGAGCATACATGATAATGAACAAACAACTCTACATTTTATTCATTGATGTAAAACATCTTGGATGACAAATGGTGTCACAAGTAATGAACACACAAACTGGCAACACCAACTGGTGACAAATTGGGAGTATCAGCTGGAAAGTGGGAGTTGCTGTCTAACTCTTGCTCAGTGCATATCCCTGCTCAAACTTGCCATAACTTCTCTGGAATTTCCTATGGGAAAAATAGTTTTGCTATACAGACATTTTGGGTGACAGGCTGAGATGTTATTTGTTCAAAAGAGCATGTATTTGATTGATTTACAAGAAATAACAACCAAATTCCTATTGATTTTGCCATTTACACATATGAATACACTAGATAATTGAGTTATAGATATAATTCCTTAGAAAAAGTAGACAAGTTTGCCATAGCTGCAATCCAAGCTGAAAATACATATTAATAGGGAAATTTGGAAACCTAGAAACTCCTAAAATGAGATGTAAAATGTATGTAATATTTGTACCAAACCAAAAAGAACACATAATAATCATATATCAAGATATATAATGTGAGCAGCCAGGTTAAACTATTCAGTATGAAAGAACACATTTGCTGTTTAAGATGTTATTGCTGGAGTAATGTGACTTTTACAAAGAATTAACCTAATTTTTCCATCTACACTATATTTCAGTCTCTCTTTTCTCTCATAATCTTCAGATAATGTATTCCTTCAAGGTCTTACCATTATTATTGTTATCTGAAATTTATTTTAGTTTGACTGATTAATTAAATATATCTATCCTTCAATAATTTACTGCTACTCATAATTGTTTAGCTCTGCTTAAAATGTAGATATTGCAATTATAACTAAAGGATATTTTATGGACGAATATTTGTCAATACCTACTTAGATATGATAGTAATATAAGTAATTATAAGAAACGTTTAAGCTTACAGCAGTGGACAAAAACTTTAAAAAATGTTTTGTAACTTTAAACAAATTATTTTAAAAATATATTCCATGCTAAAAATGAAATATTATATTAAGAAAAAAATCTGGAAACAATTGAAAAGCAATTTAATTGGAAATAATAAAAATGTTCAGTATTAAAATCAAACATGCTTAGCTTCAGTGCCAAAAACATTAATGTACTTTTATGTTGATGGTTAATGCTACCAGTTTGAAGGCATAACTTACAATCTTGGAGTCTTGTATCTTAAGTCAATTAGCTTGTTTCATAAACTAATAAAAGAAATGGCAGTGATTACGTTATAATCTACACATTAAATTAATCTTTAAAAAAAAACTAATCTTTTCTTCATTTACATACCAGAAAAGAAATAATATCAATTATGTGTTGGAATAATCAAGATTCTAAACTGTATAGGTCAACTGTTCATTTCATTGTAAAATCACTTCCAGCAGCTTTGTTTCTTGGGCACCAAACGTGTTCTAATTATATTTGCCATTGATACTATTTTAACCAATAATTAAGACATGTAAAGAGCTGCTAAATTGTGTTCTAATCAATACGGGAAAAACATCTTTCTTTTGAAAATCCAAATAAATAGATAAAGCAAAAGTAAACAATGCCATTAGTATTTTTCTCAATCTTTTCTATTATTGATCAATTTTGTATCTGTAATTGTATTTTATTATTGAATTATAAAAGAAAATTGTAATAATGAAAGTTAAGATAATGATGGTGATGATCATGATAAAAATATTAATAAGGATAATATTATTTGCAACAATGAAAGTACCCCAATGCATTAATTAGAATTTTACTGTTTTTCTCAGTCTATTTATAAAATAAAAAAAAAATTTGTTTGAACTTTTATAGTTAGTATTTGTGTCAACCAAATCAAAGTAACAGATCTAAGGAATTCACAGTGATAAAGAAATGCAGAACAGCTTCCGATGTGTGACCATCTTCCTTTATAGACTCTTTAAGTTTGCTATTGTAACTTTTTAGACACTTCACATATATTTTTCTGTATTTCTATATTCATTTCATTGTAACTTTATCACAACCAGTTTACAGAAAGAAAATGAAATAAGAAAAATACAAATTTATTAATAATTTTTTAATAAGATAGAAATCTGCTAAATTATGTTTGGAAACTTATATATCAATGAATGCATCAAATAACTTGTGTTTAGGTATGTTAACAAAATCCAAGTTATAGAATGTTATTTATGACTGTTATAGCAAGTCATGTGTTGCTTTCTGATTTCTTTTTCATCTCTTATTGGTTATAGGTGATGCAATGTGACATAATTCTCTTAGAGATTTAATTTCAAGTAGAGTTCAGAGTACAAAAATGACTTAATTTAATAATTGTTTCTATTTTAAGCACAAGACAAGCAATTTTGGTGGGAAGGATTAGTTGAAACCATCAAATCCCAAACCTTGACACCATCGAACCCCCAAACCTTTTATTTTATTGAGTCTGAAAGGATGAAAGGCAAAGCTGATTTCAGCAGGATTTGAACTCTTTGTCAAGAGTTGCAATAAATGACCCAAGATATTTTGTTCACTCTAACAATTGTTAGTTGTTGCCTTAAATATTTATTTAATAATATAAATCAAATATCAAAAACTAAGTTATCATTAAAGTATCATTGACTAAAATTTGATTTTCAGGAAATTTATCAATATATGGTTTAGGAAGAAATTTTTATTCCCATGGAAATAGAAGTGACCAAAAAGTAATAGGCTAAGCTATTGCACTAATTTATAACAATTAAACTTTGAATAAATTGATTTTTTCTTGTTTGCTGATTAAATCATAATTAGATAATACTGAACATATCACACTTTTAGCATTCTAACTCAATAAAGTCGATGCTGTTAATCTTACCATTCATAGTTATACATTCTTGTTGGATATAAAAGGAATCAGATGTGGTAAATAAAAGAGAAAACAGCATTGGTCAGGGATATGATGCATTTGGAGAAAATCAGTTGTTTAAAAAATGTCAAACGTTCTAAGTAGATAGAATCCATGGAAAAGGGAAACTGAGAAAAATGTGGTGGATATGGTTCTGAAGAGGCAGACTCATGAGGTTGATTGCTACACTGACAGAATGCTGAATTTGAGATGTTCAACCCATGCAACATGAAAATTGGCATCAAATTATATTACTATTAAGGCTCTCTGCCATAGGCATCTTCTTACAATGTACCAATGTTTTGATTACTCTCTTGTTTGTCACTCACTTTTTATCGCTATCTCTTACCTTCTTTCAATATACTGTCTCTTTCTATCACCTTTTTCTTAGCCTCTGAAGTCTCTCTCACCACATCAGCAATGCATGACTGTGCTAGTGACTTGTTAGAAAATGATCTTCTCTAAACACTAATTTGTGTAAAAGCGAGGAACAAATGAACAGAGGTAATCCAGGAAAGAGAGGACTGTCTTTTGTGTTGTTTGGAATGATAACCTCTCTGTTTCCAGTGAATGCATGGAGACATCATGGGGCAAAGAAGGTTCTATATCATTCTTGGAGTAAGGGGATCTCCATAGTGCTGGTATCATGACAGAAATTTATCCTGTATGCTCTGTGAAGTAATTAATGTTTGGAAAAGCACATAGCTGTAGAAACAAAGCCACAAATGAAATATATGAACAATATATGTTTTCCTGATCTACCTAGGAGGGTGATAATTAAATAAGAACTTATTTTGGATCATGATGTCACATTCAACTCATGCCAGCATGGTAAATGGATGTAAAATAAAGAGCTTAGAACTATTTTGGTATACTTAATGTGAAATATTTTCATCATCACCGTTATTTTAAAACATTATTTTCTACTTTTTCATGTGGACATAGATTAAGAAAAAAACATCCAATATATTTTTAAAATTACCTGGAACTTGTATCATTCTAATATTTTGTGTTTTGTAAATAACTTCATATGTAAACGTTTAATAAACTGAAATTACCTCATTTCTTACTTGACCTGTCTCTCCTTTCTATAATCTTCACCATTATCTCAAAGTATATTTTCATTCAGTAGATATATCTATACCAGTGTTGTATATAAACCAATACTTTCGATAACTAACTGATTTCTCCATTCATTTAAGATATCAAATAAATTTTACTTAGTTTTTTGTTGTTTTTATCGTTTGTTTTTGTTTTGTTTTTTGTTTTCATTTCTCTCTGATATAGTTATTACATGCTTGATACTTCTTGTCTGCTGTTTGTAAACTTCCTGGAAACTTCCCACCCTACAATCTTGAAAACAAAAAAGTACAGTCCTTTACACACAGATATACGCACAAAGGACTGGGTGTTCATGGAATATCTTTGATCATTGCTTGGCTCACTCAGGGCCAACTTGAGGATAAACATCAACAACTTCTGTTCACTGAATATATTGGTTGTTCTTTTTATGCTTGCAGCTCCTTTACATGTTCTAAATAACTCTTGGTGTCAATTCATTCTTATATATTGATTTTAGATCAATGAATAAAATGTAGAGCTGCTTGTTCATTACCATATATTTTTCTTTCAACACTACAACCATAAAAAAAAATTATCCTAACTTTGTTCCAAGCATCTCAGTTTTAACTGTGACAGCTTAGTCCTGAGTTTATATCATTTGAATTTTTTTCTAAGCCATTACATTTTTTTATTTTCATCTAAAATATGCCATTTTTCTTCCTTTGAGTCTCTTTTCTCTCTTCCAAATATTATTTGTTCTTTGCTTTGCTTGTTTTTCTTATGTTTAGAACAAACATTAAACATATTTTCAAAAACATTCAGACATAAATGACTTGATGAAATAAAGCTGACTACATATTAGCAACAAAATATTCTGCATATTTTATTTATTCTAAAACTATGGATTATGTTTTTCTAAGAATTCAATTTTTGAAAGAATAATATCATAAATATTGTAATCAAGTATCTATATGATACATGCTAAGCATTCAATAGCCATTTGAAAGTAAAACTTTTGAATTATAAACGAAGCAAAAGAAAATAATATAAAAAATTTACATATATATTGTAATTACTTTTTAAAAGAACTTTCAATAAGAAAAACAAATTTCCGATATATAGATTATTAAAATTATTAGAAAGCAAATTGTACATACTTCGACAAAAGTTAAGCACATTTTCCTTTTACTTTCATAAACTTTCTTGAGTTGTTAATAATCATTACATTTAAATTTAATTAATGTGATATTCACCTATTGATTTCAGTAGCTATTTTCACATCTTTCAGTCGTTTCTCTCGTCTAGTTTCATTAATTGAAATCTATTAAATGATTTTAGACAGAATAGTAGAATAAATGTGAATAAATGTTTTCGAATTATAAATAATAATTCATTTCAATTTGGCACAAAGCCTATGATTAATTTTCTATTTTTAATACAGTGGGGATGCTGGTGATATAACTAACACTAATACCTGGCTGCTGTATATTTTATTGTCAAAACAGACCTATGATTTAAAGGCAGTTCAGATATGGCCATCCAATTTTCAGGCTATATTATCAAAAGTATCCTCTCCATTGGTAGGCATTAAGGTGTAATGTGTAAAAAAATCAGCTACTTTTTCTGAGAGGCTGAGTGTACACAGAAATTTCCTTTATAAGGTGGTCTCAATCATGTCTCACAAACTTTAGATATAGCACACACACACACACACACACACACACACACACACACACACACACACACACACACACAAATAGGTGCAAGTACACATGTATGACTGAGAAATTCATTTTCCAACCACCACATAGTTTTGGGTTCAGCCTCACTGCATTGTTCTTTGAACAAATACCTTCTATTATAGTCATGGGCAAACTATATATTCTTGTGTGTGAATTTGCTAAATGAAAACTGAAAGAAATTCCTCATGTGTGTGTGTGTGTGTGTGTGTGTGTGTGTGTGTGTGTGTATTTATTTGTTTACTTCTGAAATCACATGTATAAAAGTCTGGTAGATGGTGTTTTCAGTTTCTCCTGTCAATAAATCTTTTGGTCACTTTGTTTCTTTGAAGCTTTGTAGAATAAGAAATCCCTCGCTTGAAAATCCTTTAAGAGTTTGCATCAGAAAGGGTATCATACTGTAAAATAATGTTTCAAATAGCATATTTGTCTAATCCATGCAAGCACTGAAAATCAGACATAAAACAAATAAACAAATTTATATATTATAATTCAACATCATATTTTCCCCTTACATAGAGATTTTCCTCCATGAAATGATGTTAATTATAGATCACATATCTTAGTTATGTCATACATGTAATGATTCAGCATATTTGTTTAATATGAAACATTTGAGTTTTATTTATAGTTTGTAATGACAAAAGACAAATTCTCAGAAAATTTTATGATACTGAAGTTCCTTAATTAATACTTTTTGTCCCTAAAGCTACTTGATAAAGTTAAAGTAAATTTAACAAATTAAAGGTTATATAACTTTACAAAGGAGCTTAATATAGGACTTAATTGATAAAGATGTAGATAGTATTTACAGCAGAATTCCCATAAAATATATTGTTCTTCAGTGATATATACGTTACAATTTTTTTTTGTTTTTTGTTTAATCAGAACATTTAAACATGATGGAATATCTTAAATTAGCTTTTTTTTTCTTTATTCAGTTAATTCTTTTGATGTTGGCTTGAAGAAGAAAATAATAATACTTTAATAAAGAGATCCTGGTTGCATTTTAAGGGTAAACAACTGATAATTGAACACATTAAGCTGTCTTAAATAAATTACCTTTTAGCATGAAATCTGTTTTTTTTTTTAATAGAAATTAAAAAGAAGCATGCAATGAAAATTTTAAAAAATAGATTAAATATCTGGATCTTTACACTAGGGAAAAGCAATGTCAATAGTTCTAAATTGATATCAAATGAATTAAAATGATTATATTCCTTAGAACTGACTCGTAGTTTTTTTCAGAAATGTTGATCAAAATATTCTTTACTACTAACTTTAAGCATGTTACAAAGAAAAAGAAAGCAAAGTAGGAAATTCTTTTTTTTTGCTTGATGCACATTCATAAACAGATATACATCCATGTATATTGCATACAGTATGTGAGTTTATATTCAGCGTTGCCAGCCTGATAGCATATTATGAACAGCTAGAAATTTTTGTAAAAGGTTTTAATCATTAATCTCCATGTGTGCGTTTCTTGAAACTTATCCTTTCTCCCATTGTTTGCTTTATATTGTTGAACAAGACTTTGAAAGAACACCCACATCCACATGCTCTCAACAACAACAAAAATATTTGGATGTGATGTGTCTATTTCAAGATGGAAAAATTGTATCTGAATTCTTAGAATATACACTAATGGTACATGGAACATTGTAGGATAATAGATAAGATTTCTTTGTGAACTAATCTATATTGTATGGGTGAGGAAATAAAAAGTTTTAACATATTTTCCTTCACTGAAGTTTTTTAGAATAAGCTCTCATCCTCATTTAACACCTGTCTTCCATGCTGGCAAGAGTTGAACAGTTTGACAAGAGCCAGTGAGCTGGGGGACAGTATTGAACTCCAGTCTCTGTTTTCATTTGGTTTCTATGGTTGGATGTCCTTCTTAATACGAATTGCTTTACAGAGTGTATGGGATGCTTTTTACATGATACTGCACAAGTAAAGGTTGCAGATAATCTTGGGAGAGGTAGCTTTTTGCCAGGTATTGAGATGCTAAGGGAAGATATGGGAACAAGTCTAGGGGTTTTGGTTACCTGGCATTATATAGGAGTAGAGGGGAGTAGCTGGAAAGAAGATAAAGTTATTGGTGAGAAGGGGTTAGAGCATAATGTCAAGGTACACAAAGGGGAATATAAGTGAGAATATGGGCAAAGAATAGTCAGGTGTAGGTGGATAAGTTCATAGGCATGTGAAAGAACAGTGACAAGTGTTTATGGATAGGGTAGAGATATTAATGTAGTAAATGATGAACAAGGGTGAAGGTGTTGTCAATGTTTAATATCAGTATGGGGGAGAAGGTAAAAGGCTCAGGAAATAGGAAGTGATTAGTGGCAATACAGGAAGTGATTAGTGGCAATACAGGAAGTGTGGAAAGCAGAAGTATAAGACTGTGCATAGATCAGAAAACGTGGGGAAGCCTGTAAATAGATCAGAAAATAAGGAGAGAGAGAGAGAGAGAGAGAGAGAGATGTACAGGGACAGAGATGAACATCAAAGGTACTTAGTGATGTCTATAATGAGAAGAGGGCAAAGGTGGGGGCATCGAAAATAGATATGAGAGCATGTTGAGAGTAACAGTAGGTGCGAAAGTGTTATAGATGAGGTTTGGTAGCCCTAAGATGAAACCCAGAGAAGAGGGAGAGATAACTGGAGGTACAGACAGGAGTGAGATGTGCAACACAATGTGGGAAGGGATTATATTGAGAGTGAGGGATGTATGTTAAAGAAAACAATCCGAAGAAGTGGGCGAGTAACCAGTAGCACAAGGGGAGGAAATGTGCAGATTCTGCTGCCATATAATTACAATATGAATAGTGCCATTGTTAGAAAGAAGAAAGGAGGGAAAAGTTTGAAGGAGAGAAACTGGGTGCAGGGACAGAGCCCAGTGGAAAGATAGACATAAGCTTAATGCTTTTAGGACACCCTTTTTGACATAATGATTAGGTCCTGCTGAACACAGTGAAATTTCTAATAAGCTTAGTCAGTTGTCATATCTCCTCTGAGGCTCAATATCTTGTGACCAGCCTTCAAGCTATATGTATATATATTTATCCATGAGTCGAATCCAGATTACACCATAGTCATTTTAACTTAAATATACTTTTGCTTGCAGTGTTAATAATGCCAAAATCATTTTAGATGCCCTTAATCTAGCTTTTGACTGATTCTGTGAATGTCAGTTGAATTCAGATTATTGTTGAGAATATGGTAGAAGAAATAAAAGGATTATAGACATTATATGTTCTACATCTAACATAGAGGTAACAATTAAATGGAAGATACTAAGTGTTAGTTTTCTATGGAATTCATGTTCATAGTTTTTAACAGAGAAAATAATTAAAAGTATGAAAATTTTATGGTAATTCTCCCGTTATGTACATTCTTATGCAAAATCTTTATGCTTTATAAACTCAATTTATAGGTGTGTTATTAGAACCAATTTTGCATTATGTAAAAGTAAATCCAAAATATGTTACATAATTTTCACAGTGAAGTAAGCTTTCCATGTCATTATATCAACAAATATATACATATAATTCAACTGTGAAAGAAATTGAGCCATCTCTTTTTGATATGAAGATAAACATGCTGCATACAATAATGTCTATGATAATTGCCTGATGAGCCTCACAGGCAAGATGAATCATGATAAAAAAGAATGACAGTATGCTGTATTACAAAGACATCCAGCTAATGCTAACATGAAAAATAATAATTTCGATGATTTTCCGATAGAGAGAAATTTTTTAAATTTTGTCAGGAATGGTGTGTGGATGTTTTAGTTTAGTTTTCATTGACCTTTATTAAATAACTTCAAAGCATTTTTTAATATCATTTAAATTTTTATGCTTTTTTTGTCATTTTCCATCCTAAATAATAGCACAATTACTAGATTATATAAAGTCACTCCTTCCCAACAAATATAAAGCTGAAGATTAAGATAAAATTTAGAAAACATTGTTATTTAAGTTTTAATTGCTGATTATTTCTAAAAGTTTATTTCAGTCATAGTAGGATAGTTGCAATAAACATGTCTATCATAAAGAAATAAAATAAATTCTATTTTATGTTTCTCATAAAACTTTTGGTTAATGTGAAATTGTACATTAAAACAGGTCTATATTTTATAATTATTTGCAGTCCAACTCATATTGCTGTTGTTCTAAAGTGAAAAACAATCAAGTTTTTATAAAACAAATACCTGAATATAATTCTTTATGGTTGTAAATTGTATAAGTTTTCAAAGAACCTAATTTTATGCTATACATTTATCATAAAATGTCTGTAGCAGTTACATCTGTAATTTGATAAAATCTAAATAAACTCCACAATTTTTGATAGAATTACAACCATAATCTTTATAGCTATCGAAATTATACCATAATAATCTTTAAAAAAAATGTTGCACTGCATTCATTGTCACAAAATTGGTCATCTCTAAAATAAAATCCTCAGTCTTATATTTTGAATCTTTTTGAAATCTTTCTTATCAGAATAGGCATCATCATTATCATAATGGACTACTACCATCATTGCTTCTGTATCAATTAAAACAATCATTATGGCAGTGAACATCTGCTTTGTAGCAACAATCACCGTTATTGTTACAGCAATTCTGACCATAGGTTGTATATCTTAACATCATAAGAGTGTCATTATGACTGTTTACTTTGGCTTGAAGTGAGGAATACAATTTGAAGTGTCTATCTCTTTTATAAAGGTGACAAAAGTGACAATAGTAAAGCAGTATTTAGTTTCCTAGAATTTACCTTTACACTTTGGTACTTAGTACTATGATAATTTACATAATGAAACCGTCATAAAACTCTTCTATAAAATTCCATTTCCCAATTAATTTTTTAAAAATTTTAGTATTTTAACTCTAAAAGAAATATAATACCATTTTTATGAGTTATTTCTTGATATGCTACGTAATTTTTTAAAATACATTTCTGATGTAACCTATGAACCAACCATACTACATTTTAAAATTTAAATATTAAGAAAGCAAATGAGTTTTTAATGATAAAAAAATAGATAATATATGTTTTTTTCTTGTGCATTCAAATCATTCTGTAATTTAATTTTAGTTATTTTGATAGGAATCATTTCTGATGAAGTGAAATGAGATACGGAGGAAGAATTTGTGATTCGTATATTGATTGGAATTAAACAAATCTGTTCCCTGTTAAAAAAAATACAAAAAACAAAAAACAACCCATAGCGACATTGTTTTAGATTCCTCAATTGCTATGTAGCTGTGTATGAAGTACATTTTTATGCTTATTTGTTTTTAATATCCTCTTAATGGAAGTATCCTAAAATAGCATTTGCAATTCAAACAACATTTTTCATGCTCTTTACTTTCTATTGCAGTCAATTTCTATTTAGCCAGCAAGAAAGAATTTTACAATATTCTGCCCTATGTTTTGTTTTAAATTGGTTGATGCAAAACTGATCTATTCACTGGAAATGTTTAATAAATTGTTACCTCTACACTAGCTGCAGCTATTATCGTATTTTCAAGTATTTCTCCCTTTCCCCATTCTTTTCAATTTCTCAGCATATTTGTTTAGTCTGTCTTTATTCTCTTTTCTATCTCTCTTCACAATGTTATTATATAGTCTTTATTTATTTAGGATTTCAAAGATAGTTTCTTAGCTAATCACCCTAAAATAATCCTGATGTGCTGCAGTTTTATATCAGCATCATTGTTGTTATTGTGCTATCTTCATAAAATTTTCGAATAGAAATCCGATCTATTAAATCTACATGTATATCAATTACAGTTATATTCACCTTTATTTCAAAAGTGTAATATATTCTAACAGGCTAAAATAATCAAGTAGATGAAGTATCAGCCTTATAATTCCACTTCAGATATTTTGCAGTATCAATGAAAAAATGTTGTAATTTTATTTGTTCCAGCTTACTTAGCAAATTCCTAACAAAATAAATTGATAGATTAATATACTCTATTCATGCTTAACCACACAGAATTCAGAGCAAATCAGAACTATATAGGTCTCATAGGCTCCTTGGCAAAAGTAGTGATTATTGAAATAATAACTGAAAAAGTGTACCGCTAAAATATTTTGATAACTTTATACAGAATTTAATAACAAAAAAAAATATTAAATTATGGCTGTACAGGAAGAAGCTTACTTCCCAACCATGTGGTCTTGTCTTCAGTCCCACTGCACAGCACCTTGGGAAAGTATGTTCCATTTTAACCCTAGGCCAAAACAAAGCCTTGAGGGTGAATTTGTTAGAGGGAAATTGAAAAAAGCCTGTTGTATACATGTGTCGTGAGTATGTGTATGTGTGTGCATGTGTGTGTGTGTGAATGCATAAATGCGTGCGTGTGTGTGCATGCCCTACTACTGCATGATAACTGGTGTCAATTTGTTTACAGCAAAAACAAAAAAAAAACAATTGAATATGTACTAGGTTTAAAAATAAGTAGAGGGATCAATTTCTTTGACTAAATTCATCTAGATGGTGCCCGACATGCTGAAGTCCAAAGAGTGAAACATGCAAAAGATGAAAGGTATATCAAAATTAAATAAACCTAGGCATTAGTGTGTGTGCGCGCGCGCGTGTGTGTGTGTGTGTTCTGTGTACATTGAACAAAAGTTTAAAATAGGCCCTGTGTGGACTAGGCATGAATATCTAACAATATTGAAAAATAACTGAATAAATATTAAACCAGAAATCCATGAAAATCTTTGGAAGGCTCAATTTCCAAAATCCTAATCAACAAACAACACCTAAAATTCTTTGGTAGTTTTTCTGAGGGAAACAGCCAAAGCATATTCTAGTTTGATGCCTCTTTTATGTAAGCAAAATCATAGATAATCCTTGATGAATCACACGCATAATTGCTTTAATCAAATTATTTACCAAACCATTTTTATATCTAAGTGTTGATAAATCAGATAGGCATATGTGGAATGCGTTTTTCTAATGATTTAATTTTCCACGGTGTCCAGATATTCAACTGTGGAGCTATCAATCCATAGTGTTATTAATGATACACAGCAACCATTACGAAATTTTATTCACAATCTCTCAGCTTGATGTATGCTAAATATCCAAAATTGCTTGTCACTTTTTTTACTGCTTTTTAATTGTTAATATTCCACTGCATTCTCAAAATTTTGTTATTAACCCCATAACAGTTAAAAACCTGTAATAATTTCTTCACATTTCAAATTTCGAATTATAATATTCTGTTTAAATAGTTAGATTAGGAGTGGGGAGAGAAAAGAATGTTTAGTGAAAGGAAATGTGATAGTAGTGAGAGGTAGGAGAAAGTGTTTGGATGGTTAGTAGAAGGAAGAGGTAAAGAGATAGACAGAGAAGAGTGTTTACAGCAGGGGATGAGGTATCAGCAAGAGAGTGGAGAAGAGGAATGTTATTATTTTATGCAGTTAAAAGTTAGTAGAGGAGAAAGAGAAAGGCAAGAAGAAAGGAAAGGATGTTTACTGGAGGGGATATAGGAGATAGGGAATATTATTTGCAGACATAATCACATGCACTTATACTGAGAACTGTGGTATGTGCCAAGGTGGTGGTGTCTTCATCAGGGCTATTGTTTAATGAAGGTAATGGTAGTTGCAATGTGGGGACTGCAAAGAGCATAACTTTTATTGAACTAATTTTTTTTAATTTGTCAGTCACTTAACAAATGCACTTTTGTATAATTAATTCTCTGCTAAGCTAAAGCTTCCTATCTATGTATGTAACTAAACTATGGAATAAAACTGAAGACAAAATTTACATTATTCATAAGACATATTATTTATGATACATAATAACCATTAACAAATTTTGTTCAGAAGCTCTCAGCTTGAAGTGAACTAAATGTACAACAGGCAATACCTGTAACATCAAAATTCAATCTGTTATGATTTATTTAGTCTCAGGCATGGCCAAATGGTTAAGAAGTTTTGCTTTGTAATCATGTAGTTTTCTAGTAAAGACACAAGTCAATCAATGCCTTGTGGGTGCATTTGTTTGATGGAAACTGCAAGAAACCAATTACATGTGTGTAAATGTCTGTGAAAATGCATGAATGTTGACATTCTATGTTTGTCCCTGCTTGAGCAAAACCAATTGCTCAGCAGTTTCAAAGACCTTATGAATAAAAATCCCTTGATTGTAAAACAGTTAGAGGCTGGTGGCAGGAAGAGCTTCCGACCCATGCAAGCATAGGAAAATGGATGTCAAACACAGGAGTGAAGTCTGATCGAGAAATATATTGTCTCAGGACATTTGCAGGACGTTCCAGATAGTGAAGCTATTGCAGATGATGTTCAGTTTTGTAGGTCAATATCTGAAGAGATGTGGATAGGAAAAATGTTCTACAGTTCTGCAAAGAATGGAGTTGGGTAAGAGTTTTCATACAAAGGCTGGAGGTTACGTTCACAAAGTAATTCACGTGAGTTTGTATGATGGACTACACAGTTTGTTAGTTTGCAAGAGCAAATGTCATAGTAATAATTTTGGCACAAAACCAGAAATTTTGTGGGGAAGGATAAGTCAATTACACTGACCCCACCCCAATGCTCAACTGTTATTTATTTTACTGATCCCAAACAGATAAAAGGCAATGTTGGCATACCATTGTCATAATGGTAGGAGAGGAAAATTATATATTAGATAGAGATTCATGATGCTTGTGATAAAAAATCTTTGGCCATCTCCAGTTTAAGGAACACAGGAATTAGAAATGTATGATATGTTTACTGAAAAAAATTGGTATCCTTGTTGACTTTAGTTTACATTTCTGTTAGGGTGAAATATTATTCAAAACCTGTTAGTGGCAAGTTGGATTATTAAATTAAGCAAAGATTTTATTGGAAATGTCAGGATGATGGATCAAAGGTTTGAATTGTAAATGGTTTGTCACTAATAAGTTTATGCAAGTAAACAAATAATTGTGTGCATGTGTGTGTAAGTTTACATGTTTTCTTTTATGTATTAACTCACAACTTTAATAAAAATATAGATTGATTCATACTTGCTTAATATGCTTTCCTCTCATGACATGTCTTGGCTTTATCAATAATTTGAATATATTAGATTGAGTAAACGTAAGCAATAAGGAAGAAATTATTAAAATTTAAGATCAAATAGAGACATTACAGTGTGAAACACTTGCCATATAAAAATTTTTTTAATCAATTTTAGTTTTCTTTTTAAAAAAAACTTCCAAAATGAGCATTTTTGAAAATGATTTTATGAATTCTTGAAAATACAGTTGCAAAAAGTAAGCAAATATTATCTAAAATATAAATAGATATTACCTAAAGAAGTAAAATAAAATGTCCAGAAAAAATTTCACATTTTACTGTTGAAATGTTTGGCTCTTTATGAAATAAATAATTCATGTTTTATATATTTTAACCAATATCAAATATAAAACAGAGACAGTAAAGTTAGAAATAGATATTTAGACGGCAACTTTACGGTCACATCAATAGAAATATGCAGTCTAGGTAATTAGGTAGGAAAAGATATATTAATAAGATATCATATATACACTGCTTTTATTCAGGAGCCTGTTTTTATATTGAATGAGCTGTTTTTAGAGTGAATTATGGTACTGTTAGTATAAATTTAGTTTATACTGCCTGACAATGAAAAGGAAGTCCTGTAGTAATCACAACTGCATTAAAAGGATGGACAGATATTTTGTAGTGTTAGGAGCTTACATTTGTGCTGTCTGACAAACCACCAGCAATCATTCTCTTTTAAGATTTTTGTTTTAATCCTACCCTCTCTACCAATTCAAATGGCACATGTAGCAGGCCTGGCAATACACTTAAGATATCTAACATATGCTAGACGAAAAATGTGCTAACCTTGCCAGAGTGGTGATAAGATGATTAGAGATCAGGAAAATTAATTAAGTTAAAACTGGATCCATTTGGCTCATAATACAAAGCGATGTGATTGTACATTGTAAGGCATTCAGTCCAGATTCTATTATTTCTGCCATCTCTAATGATTTCAAATTTTGGTACAAGGCCAGCAATTTCAGGGTAGGGATATGTTGATTACATTGATCCAAGTGTTCAACTGGTACTTAATTTATCAACCTCAAAAGGATGAAAGGCGAAGTTGACTTTGGCAGAATTTGAACTCAGAATGTGAAGATGGACGAAATGCCACTAAGCATTTTACCCAGCTAATGATTCTGCCAGCTTGCTGTCTTATCTCTACCCTTTATTTGTTGCCAACTCCATTCCCTTGTTTTGTTTATTTCATAGAATCATTTTATATCAATAAAATAAAATATGGTAAAATTAATGCCTATGTACTCAATCCTAACTAAGATTGCTGAAGACTATAATCTGCTCAAATGTCCAAAATAAATTAGTTTTGTCTGCAAGCAGAGTATTAGTCTCCAGGGTGTAACATTAATCAATAATGAACAATACAAAAATGCCTCAAAGCCAATTACTTATTTTAAAAGGGTTTCAGGACTAACTAATTTAGGTTTAATAATGAGCACAACATATTACATGATTTGAATATAAAAAGATATTATTTCATTTACCTTAATTATTTGCCAGAGTAAATTTGTGGAAACTAGTAAGATTTGTAAAATTATGATCATAATCATGATTTTGTTGGGTATTTTTCCCAACTTTACAGGAGATTTATTGTTTATAAAAATCTCTCTTTCTCTTCACCTGTCTTTCCATTTCTCTTTGTCTCTCTTTTTGTGTGCCTATGCTTCTCATTCCGTTTCTCTTCTATATACAGAGTATGCTTAGCCTAAATCTTGGCATCATTCATTCAAAAATGCTATCTTTAAGCTACTTGTGTTCCTTCTGTTTGAAAGGCTTTAAAAGAATACTTACGTACAGCTATGAACACACACACACACAAACACACACACATAAACACACACACACACAAAAACTCACACACACACACACACACACACACACACTGACATAAACCAAGTAATCAACCAATATATTTATCTGGTCTTTTATTTATCACTTTTATCTTTCTCTTTTATTTACATATTCAACATGCTGCCATGTTGCAACAGTTTTATATTAATTATATTAGCTTATAAATTTCATTTTGAAACCAATACCAAATTGATATTATGATGACTGTATTTCTGATATGAAATATTTAACATCTGTTTTCTATGCTAGCAAGCTGGAGAGCTCTACTAGGTTCCAGTCTGATTTTGCTTGGTTTCTACTGCTGGATGCCCTTCCTAATGCCAACCACTTTACAGAGTGTGCTGGGTGCTTTTTACATGGCACCAGCATGAGCGCTTCTTACGTGGACCAGCATGAGTGCTTTTTATGTGAACCAGCATGAAGGCACTTGCAAAGCAAAAATAAAATACTTATCAAAATATAAAAACAACATATAAATGTACTTTAAATTTTATTATTTGTGTTTCTAAACTTTTGTCTTACTTTTTGATTTTATGGAAATACATTGTTTCAGGTTTTAAGGTTGCAGTTTACTAGAATCATGGCATTTTTAAATTTAGATTCAGAGGTACAAAGTGTGTCATAAATATTATATCTTAGAGCAAGGGATCTTATTTTACAAAGTTTTGCTGGAAGGAGAAGATTTAGAAAATGTTTGCCCTAAAATACGTATATTTCTCTATATACATATATACATAGTGCTAGGAGTAACATCTAGTGTTGCAAAGGAGGGAGCTTTTATCAGTTGCTCGATCTGCTAAAAATGACAGCTAAATTCCCCCAAAATCACATCATATCATCTTAAAAACAAGGAAAATACATTGGATAATATAGTCCCTGCTATACAAAACAACAAACTGAAAACCTTTTGATCATGGGTCAATGTTATCAGGGAAACTGGTCTAAACAACAACTTCATGAATACATGCAAATGTTTACATTTGTACATTTGTAAACTGTCCAATCCATGAAAACAGAATCAAAATGAAAAAGCTATTAACCTAAGATTTAATATTGCCTTTTGCAAAAACCAATTAACCATAAAAGCATCTTTTTTTTTTTTTAAGCGTTTATTCAGTTAAATGGACACAAATGTATTACCATTACTTATTTTACTGATTCTTGAGTGAAGAATGACATTTGAAGAAAACTAGTACCTGATGTCAATATACATGCTTCACCAACTCAGAAGTTTTCTTAAATTTAATGCTGATATAAATGCTGGTGATTTTGTAACCATCATCTTCTACCTTTTCTCCATCATTTACATTATATATCATTTTGTTTCTTTGTTTAATTATTATAGCACTAGCTGACCCTGTGCTGTCAAAAACGGCAGCTAACTGTAGTATTTTATATATAAATAAGGCACAAAACAAGGTAGATAATCACGGATACAAACATTCACATACTTCCCTTGTACATGCACACACATATACTCAAACAGAGTGGAAATGCTGTTTGATTTTTCTTTTCAGCATTGAACATTCACCATCCCATTTCCATTGCACACACACACATACCTCCCTTTTAAATACACACACATATACTCACACAGAGTTGAAACACATTTTTGTTCCCCACTTCTTTTGTTATTCATCTATCACCCTTTCCTTTCTCATTCATATGTTGTGACAGAAAAACAGAAGATACAGGATGCTCTCTTTGCCACGTTCTTTCTCTCGCTACTATTGCTTTCTCTCACTCCCTCTCAGTCAGGGCTATTACTCTCACTACATCTTCATTGAATTACTATTTTCTCTCTTCTCCCTTCACTTAAACTACCATTTCTCCTACTCTATCTCTGTGATTTTGGACAAATATATATACATATATATATCTATACAAATAATCATTTATTATAACAAATTTTAATATTTTCTTTTTGGGTAACTTAAATAAAATATGGCTACATTTTAATGTTAATCAGTTATTAAAAAATTTTTTTCCTTAATCTATACTATATATAAAACAGAGATGTGTGTGTAATCGCTTTTCACGTGAAAACGGCTTCACCATTTAGTTCCACTTGTGATACATGAATAATTTGACCTCGGATAAATCTTAGGCTCTTCATTTGATTTTTTTTATTAAGATAAATAATATTGCTTTATATTTAAGATTCACTTCTTTAAAAATGTTCCTCAACGTCAACTTCCGGTAGCCATAGTTTTTTCTTCACTTTCACTTCAATCGTTACTGTTCGCACCAAAAGTTTACTCACATTTACTGATGTAAGTAATTTCATCATTTACTAACATAAGTACGGTTTTGTGTTGCTGTTTCGTTCACTGAGTGACAAATTTCGATTCAACATTACTTTAACTTCAATCGTTACTGTTCTCAATAAAAGTTTACGTTTTCATTCGCTAACAAGTTTACATTTACTGATGTAAGTAATTTCATCATTTACTAACAGAAGTACGGTTTTGTGTTTTCTTGTTGCTGAGGGTTTTTTTTCTGGTACCTTCGATACTGGCTCTTTGGTTCACTGAGTGACAAATTTCGCTTCAACCTCACTTCGACTTCAAGCGTTACTGTTCTCAATAAAAGTTTACGTTTTCATTCGCTAACAAGTTTACATTTACTGATGTAAGTAATTTCATCATTTACTAACAGAAGTACGGTTTTGTGTTTTCTTGTTGCTGAGGGTTTTTTTTCTGGTACCTTCGATACTGGCTCTTTGGTTCACTGAGTGACAAATTTCGCTTCAACCTCACTTCGACTTCAAGCGTTACTGTTCTCAATAAAAGTTTACGTTTTCATTCGCTAACAAGTTTACATTTACTGATGTAAGTAATTTCATCATTTACTAACAGAAGTACGGTTTTGTGTTTTCTTGTTGCTGAGGGTTTTTTTTCTGGTACCTTCGATACTGGCTCTTTGGTTCACTGAGTGACAAATTTCGGTCCCATACTCTCCAAGATATTCAACGCACACATCAATGTTGAGTTCTGTAACTCAGTGAAATCCATTAAGTATGTGTGCAAATATGTCAACAAGGGATCTGACATGGCAGCCTTTGCAGTCCAGGATTCAGACAACAATGATGAAATCAAGACCTTCCAAATAGGAAGGTATATCAGCAGTGGTGAAGCATGTTGGAGAATCTTCAAGTTCCCCATTCATGAGAGATATCCCCACGTGCAACATCTTGCAGTTCACTTGGAGAATGGCGAAAGGGTTTACTTCACTCCACACACAGTCCAACTACAAATGGAAGCTCCCAAAAATACCACACTCACAGCGTTCTACAAGCTCTATCAGGATGATGAATTTGCTACAAGACTGCTATACAATGAAGTTCCACAATTCTATACCTGGCACCAAAACAAATGGAAAAGACGTGCACTTGGTGCACCCACACAATATCCAGGAATCAAGAAATCAGATACACTTGGCAGAGTCTATGTTGTCCATCCCAACTACTCAGAGTGCTACTATCTAAGGCTTCTATTACACCATGTCAAGGGACCCACATCATTTACGGCCTTACGAACGGTTGATAACACAGTATGTCAAACATATCGCCAGGCTTGCCATCTCAGAGGTCTTCTGGAAGATGATGCACACTGGGATGCCACTCTGACAGAGGCACAAATGTGCAAGTCTCCTATGCAGCTGAGAAACCTCTTCTCCATCATGCTGGTGAACTGTGGATTGTCAAATCCAAATCAACTTTGGGACAAATACAAGGAGGGGCTTTCTGAAGACATTCTTCAAAGAATTCAATATCAGTGTGACGGTGATGTCACATTCAATGATGACATCTTCAATGACACATTAAGATTAATAGACGACAAGGTTCAATCACTGGGTGGAAACAAACTTGAAATCTATGGTCTTCCAGCTCCTCCTGTCAGAGATGTTCAACACAGATTAGCACAAAAGCTAATCAGGGAAACATCATACAACATGAAAAGTTTGCAAGCAGTTGTCAATGAAAAGGAACCAATTCTGGTACAAGATCAAAAGGCAAGTTCTTACATCTGTGGACAATAACACTGGTGGGGTTTTCTTCTTAGATGCTCCTGGAGGCACAGGAAAGACATTATTGATCAGCCTGCTCCTTGCCAAGGTGAGACAGAAGAACAAGATTGCTCTGGCTGTTGCATCCTCTGGAATTGCAGCCACACTCCTAACAGGTGGAAGAACAGCCCATTCAACATTCAAGCTGCCTCTGAACCGCATCCAAAATGAATCTCTTTTATGCAACATAACAAAGAATACAGCGTTAGCAAAACTTACAGATGCCAAACTCATTGTCTGGGATGAGGCAACAATGTCACATAAGGCAGCCTTCGAAGCACTTGATAGAACACTACAAGACTCCAGAAACAATAAGAAGATCATGGGTGGTGTCACCCTCCACATGGCTGGTGACTTTGGGCAAACGCTGCCTGTCCTTCCCAGAGGAACCAGGGCAGATGAGCTGAGAGCTTGCATCAAGTCCTCATATATCTGGCAACATGTCAAGCAGCTTACTCTGACAACCAACATGAGGGTTCACATTCATGGTGACCCGTTAGCTGCACAGTTCTTCAACAAGTTACTTGACATTGGAAATGGAAAACTTCTACAAAATCCAGAAGATAATCTGCATCATCTCCCATGTGGCAATATGACTGCCTCCCTTGAAGAACTAAAGAGCAAGGTGTTTCCAAACATTGCCACAAACTACAAAAGTCACAAGTGGCTATGTGAAAGAACAATTCTGGCACCAAGGAATGATTCTGTAGACAAGCTGAATTTAAATTTGTTAACTCAGCTTCCAGGACCTGAATGTTCATACAGATCAATTAACTCTGTCCCTGATCAACAACAGGCAACGCATTACCTAGTGGAGTTCCTCAATTCACTTCAGCCACCAGGATTTCCACCACACATTCTGATCGTGAAAATAGGTGCTCCCATAATGCTATTAAGAAACCTTGATGCACCCAGACTCTGCAATGGAACAAGGCTGGTTGTTAAAACAGCCATGCCCCATGTGTTGGAAGCAACAATAATTACAGGCAGCATGATGGGTGAGAATGTCTTCATTCCAAGGATACCTCTCATTTCAAATGATCTCCCCTTTCAGTTCAAGAGACTGCAGTTTCCGGTCAAACTTACCTTTGCAATGTCTATCAACAAAGCACAAGGTCAATCTCTAAAGGTGGTGGGACTTAACCTCCTTCAACCTTGCTTCTCACATGGTCAGTTGTATGTTGGATGTTCTAGAGTTGGAGATGAAAATAACCTCTACATTCTCAGTGATAAACATGGCAAGACAGAAAATATAGTATATGAAGAAGCACTTACATGAATAGTATGTACATGTCATATACAAAAGTGTAAAACCATTGAGTGTTAAAGTAAGTATTACTATTACACTTTCACTTTTCGACTGACATGCGTCAATGTATATCTGTGTATATAACAGTGAAACAATAACGTGGTATATTCGCTGTGTGAATTTTTTTCAATTAATCCCCATTTTAATTATCGTAAAAGTTTCCAAGTACCAATAAGCAACAATTTCATGCCGGGTGGCTCTGTTAGTATATATATAAACACTACACTCATTATTATATTAGGAGATGTTTGAATTTATTAAACAAATGATTTTGATGATCAATTTGTGGAAATATTTTATGTAAATTATAATACTACTTGTTTAAAAAATTACTATATTTTTAATTTTATGACATATTTCTACGTTAAGTATACAAATCAGTGATGCCCAAAATTTATCAATTCCTTCATGCATATATGTCAAGTTACAAATTGAATCTGCATATCTATCACATTCCATTCATTAATATATGCCATACCTTAACTTTAATTAGTCACATTTTTATTCTTTTTAAGCTTTACATTTTTACATCAGGAGTTATCTTCATTTTATATAATTAAGGAAAAATTTTTTTAAATAACTGATTAACATTAAAATGTAGCCATATTTTATTTAAGTTACCCAAAAAGAAAATATTAAAATTTGTTATAATAAATGATTATTTGAAACTTATATAAATGTTGAAGGTGTCACAACTTGAGCAAAGTTCACATGATAGATGTTTGTTAATTTTATACAATAAATCTATTTAAATTTATTTAAACATAATTCATCTGAATAGCATAAAAAGTTTTCATTGCACAAGAACTTGTATCAAACTGTAAAAAATAATGATCTTAGTCACATACCACAGTCTCTTATTGTTGTATTTTATGTTTACATAAACTATATTTGACAAATATAGTATAAGCCAATAGGAAGGCCTCTATGTGGTCATTTGACCTGCCAGAAATAGCAGCCTTATCTCTCTCAAATAATATCCTACTGTATTAAAAATAGGGAGGATACATTGGATATATAAAAAGGGCAGATAATCACAACCAGGATGCTTTCAATCATGGGTCTATTCAATCAGCGTGGCCCTAAGGTTAACCAACTATAACAACATAACTTTATTTTTGAAGACTTACACCAATATACACTGGATATTTTATTAACTAATTAAATTTGGCAAATGAAGGCAACTTTGAAAAGTTTTAAATTTAGAAGTCTCATATACTACTCTGAACAATTTTACATTGTTCAGCAGTCATGATGTGAGGGGAAAATCTGTTTAAGAGTTGAAAATGATCTACTATAATTAATTATATCGTTGAATTTTAATATTGTGAATGTGTTTTTGTTGTAATTTTTGTGATTGAAACGTTCTTTCTGCCCAAATAGATCTCAATGAAATTAACATAATAACTCCTATCACAATTGTACCCATCATTATTAATTTTGATGCATCATCATCTGCAGAAACAGTTTCCCTTCCACCATCATTATAATCTTCATCAAACTTATTACCATTATCAGCATAACAATTATGATCACTGTATTTCATTGTTTAATTCCTGCCATGCTTAATATACTTTGTTCTCGTTCCAGATATGTTCTAATTAGGATGGTTTTCATCAGAAGTGACTGGCAAATGATAAATAGGTGAGCTTTAATTTCATCAATGCCTTTCTGCAATACAATGTTCCAGATTACATATAGGTTTTCCAATTTAGTTTAGTGAATGTGAGAATTAATACAAAATTTCATTGTACAATGAATGCAAGACTTGCTTAGGTGTCAGCTCATTTACAATTCATGTGGAATGTTTGGCAATTGATATTGATTTCTTACATTCAAAAGATTGTAAGACAAAATTATTAAATAAGTAGATATTTAGTAGTCAAAGATGCTAATTAATACACAAATGTGGGCATGTTTATGCATGTGTTCACTCAGATATAATAAAGGAGGTTATTTCGTTTGATGGAATGTGACGAGTAGTCTTAAGACTTCTGTTCAATCTTAGATGGTATTTAGTCATATAACTTATGGAGTTTAATTGATTATAAATTACTGAATTACACAGCATTTTCTATTGAATTGTTTTCCTTTTAGATCACTTTTGTTTTACCTTTATTATTCAAACCTTTATTGACTAATAAACTCTGACCTGTTTGCTCAGATCGAGTATTCTACAGATCATTGATAAGGTGCTGAACCCAAATATGAAATTTCATGCTGCAAAATATTATAGTTGCTTATTTTCCCCTTAGAATACAGTATAGAGATTATGTTTCAAGATCATTATCATATAAAACTTCTGATTGGCAAGACACTGCACTGAGCTACACCTTCATCTTGAGTTGAAAGCATTGTGAAACTACAGTTCTGATTTTCTTTAATTCTTTAATTTCTTTAATTTGTTTCAGTCATTTGACTGTGGCCATGCTGGAGCACTGCCTCTAGTCAATCAAATCGACCCCAGAACTTATTCTTTGTAAGCCTAGTACTTATTCTATTGGTCACTTTTGCCAGACCACTAAGTTACGGGGACGTAAACACACCAACATCAATTGTCAAGTGATGGTGAGGAGACAAACACAGACACACAAACATACACACACACACATATATATATTTGTATATATATATATATATATATATATATATATATATATATATATACGATGGGCTTCTTTCAGTTTCCATCTACCAAATCCACTCACAAGGCTTTGGTCTGCCCGAGGCTATACTAGAAGACACTTGCCCAAGGTGCCATGCAGTGGGACTGAACCTGGAACCATGTGGTTGGTAAGCAAGCTACTTACCAGACAGCCACTCTTGTGCCTAAATGAATTAACATTGAAATATCAGAAAAGGAAAAAATACATGCATATTTCATTCTTTCTCACACACTTCTATCCTTCCTACATACATTTCTTGTTACACATGCAAGTACATACAAAGACATGTACATGCACACACATATATATAATCGAAATAAGAAAGCAAAGGAAAAGTTTACCACACCTTCAACGACTAGTTACAATGCTTGACAAACACACAATGTAAAAGCATAACTTTGAGGCAAGTCTGAACAAGTGCTACTCTAATGTTTAAAACTGCAAATATTACATAACTTTCCACATGGAACTTTTGCTGGAACAGAGTTGGTACAGAAACAATTGTAACTGGGCATTTCTTTGTCTTCTCATTTGGATTACATTTTACTTTTTGCTAAACCCACATAATGGTTTTACTGTTGTAACACCTGGATTTTCTACACCTGAAGAAATTTAATCTTACTTAAGATCAAGAGTGTTGATAGCCTAAAACTAAGGTTGAGTGCTGCATTGGAAACACCTAATCTTTCTCCCCTCCCAGGACTTTATATACCTGTATATACATGTAAGCACACACAGACACATGTATATATGTGTCTGTGTGTGCTTACATGTATATATATATATATATATATATATATATATATATAAAATTCAAAAATAGAATAAAATCTTTATAAAAATTTATCAAGTAGTCAGCGTGAAAAACCTCATAAGGGAAAATTATTAATTATTCCCTTTAAATATATTTATTTATATTAAGGGCATTACTAACATAAATGCCTCATGCGACTCTTAAAGTCAAAACTCTTAAAGTCAAAACTACCATAATAAACACATTTTATCGAATGCGAGGGAATGCAACTCCCAAAGCGAGCATCATAAAAACAGATTCAGCCACAGACCATGTGATTTCATAATTAGTGCACAAAGTGCACTTTTTAATCGTCAGTGCAGGCATAATCAAGACACTTAAAAAAATGAACCAAAAAAAATCAACATACCAGACAAACACCAAATGTATCCCACATAGTACATAGAGTTGTTCACTCATTATATATCTATGTAAGAGGTGGGCTTTTTCGAATTTTGGTAGTTTTGACCTTAAAGTCCCTCATAGTGTGAGACATTTATGTAAAGTAATGCCCTTAATATAAATAAATATATATAAATAAATATATATATATATATATATATATATATATATGTAGACACATGCACACACACATGTGCATGTGTACAGATGCATAGACATGCAATACATATGACCAGTTTTCATAAATTTACCATTTACCAAATTTCATTCATAAGCTTCTGTCAGCCTAAGGCATATAGCAGATGTACCACACAGTGGGAATGAACCTGAAACCATGTTAAGAAGCAAACTTCTTAATTACATAGCCATTCATGGGCTTCATCACTAACTTGAAATTTTCTTTCCTCAGAGTTTCATTAAATAAACCCAGCAGCAATTCCTATGTTCAATTCGGTAGATTTCATTATAACTTCCATTCACTACTAAATTTACAGAATCAAAGAGTACTGAAGAGAATATGTTATTACTCTCAAAGTGAATCTTATTTATAAACATGTTGTCATGCACTTCACTGGATTGAAACAACTACGTGGTAGAAATAGCTTAGATTTGAAGTACTTGCTTAAGGACGAGGTGTATTATGAAGTTGTTAGGATTTTTTGCAGTGTTTTTCCTTCACGAAAATTCTCTCAGGATAAACTAGTGAACATCAAAGTAGGATTCTGTTTCCAGGTAGCTGTTTCATGCTTTCAAAACAATGGCTCTTTTTCAGAAGAAAATTTGACTGTTTCAAATCTTACCATCTCTAGATTTGTTCTTAAGATAAGAGCTTTAATCTTTGAAAGAAATTCTAATGCCATTGTACAACTACCACATATTTCAAATGTTTTAGATATTTTTTATCATATTATAAAAGATTCCTTACAAAGTCAGTTTATTGTTATTATATTCTTTCAATGTAATCTACTACATTTTCCTGGATAGAATTGTTAGATTACTTGCAGCAACAACTTATACATACACTAAGCAATATTCTGCATGTGTATATTTTGAATAAAGAAAGAAGTTGATGCAAAGTAGTAGCTGCAAATGTAGATTAACAAATGAATATTCATAGACTGGTATTTTAAAGACATATTTTACTGTTATCATACTCACACCTTGCTTCTTAGTGATGCCCATACTTATGTTATCTGTTCTCTTTTTTGTGGTATGAAACTTTGATGATATTGAAAACAATGTTAAAGAATTTATTCGCATTCCAAGTTATTTCTTATCAGAATCTTGACTTGAAGTATTAGAGATTACCTACACATATTACCCTGTAAGCATAATGATTTATTTGAAATTAAATTATTATCTCTCTCTCTCTCTCTCACACACACACACACACACACACACACACACACACACACACACTACTGCATGTTTTCTCATTCAAAAGGAGAAGGATAGACTTGGACAAGTGTCTTCTAGTATAACCTTGGGCCAACCAAAGCCTTGTCAGTGGATTTGGTAGACAGAAACAGAAAGAAGCTTGTTGTATATGTATATGAATATATATATCTATGTGTGTGTGTGTCTTTGAGTCTGTGTTTGTCCCCCACCACTGCTTAACAACCAGTGTTTGTGTGTTTACTTCCCTGTAACTTAGCAGCTTGGCATAAGAGACTGATATAATGAATACCAGGCTTATAAAATAATTTTTTTTTAAATACTAGTGCTGATTCATTCAACTAAAAGTTCTTCATAATGGTGCCCCAGCATGACTAGTGTCACAATTGAAAGAAGTAAAAGATAAATATTAATATGCATGTCTGTGTGTGTGTATGTGTGTATCTCTTTCTCTCTCTCTCTCTCTCTCTCTCTCTCTCTCTCTCTATATATATATATATATATATATATATATATATATATATATATATATATATATATTACTGGTGAAGGGATAAAGTTGACATATTTTGCACTGCTTCCAAAAATTTAATCAGATAAGAATTGTTTTACACATAATAGGAAAGCATTACTGGTGTTTGGTGCCACAAAACAGCATATAGTAAACTTTTGGCTGAACCCTTGTTGTAATTGACTGAATAAAGTTTGTGCAAAGACATTTTGATATTACATAGGTCTTTCCACTATAGTATCTATTTGTCATGTTATTTTATTCCTCTGGTATGCACAATTAATATCGCCCCAGATATATTCATGTAGGATATACTCTGTTTGATGTTTGACCAACAGACAACTCTACACAATAATTCAATGTTATTCTTTGTGCATATATTGATAATACTGTAGCATTCCTCTTTTCAAAGTTACACTTAGTTTTACTGATATTATTCAGGTTGGCCCTTCATGCTGCTATCATTTTGTATGGTTAGAATATATCTTGATGCTTTTAGTTAAATAATCTGTGGTATTATTGTTTTGGAAATGAATCTAATTATATAAGGGATTTCTAGATATGTTTGATTTTCATTATCACTGAAAATTTTATTTAAACCAAAAAATGTGCTCCTGCATGGTTAATAAATTATTTTTTCTTTATGCTCATTTTATTTTCTTAAAGCATTATTGCAATAACTGGCAGCATGATGAAGGTTGCCTTCCTTGAGAATATACTGGATATTCATCTAGTTATATGAGAAGCTAAAGATTTAATATATTGAATATAGTTAGAATACTGATTAATGTACATGAACATTTTGTTTGGCTTTCTATATCGTTGATATTTTCTGGTCTCCTGGTCTAATGTTATGTCTAGGAAGATGAATATGTTTATATTGTTCATGACTGTAATATTCAAGCTAAGTCCTTGAGTGTGCTAATTAATTTTTTTACTATACTTATCTAATAGTATATTAGATAAGTGTAGTGTGAGACTGTATTCCTTGAGCAATCATATATCTAGAGTTTTGAATTTCCTTTTTAATAATCTAAAACATATAATACAACCAGGTCGTTTACTTCAGCTCCATTATGCAAACATTAAATAGGTAACTGATGTTTATATTACATGTTTAGTCAGTGAAAGATGTTAATTTCCTAGTAAACATCATTCCAATATTGCTGCTATAGATGGTTTTGAGTTTCCTTTTGAATTCCAAGCCATGATGAGAAGGTATATGGAAATTGATGGGCAAAACTTGAGAATGTTGAATTGAATAAACTTGATCTGCTTTTGTTCTTGATGCTATTTATACAATCAACTATTTGCATTGTTCTTGTTATTCAATTTCTGTATGTTGATGGTTTCCTTAATTTTGTCTTTCATATTGTTAAGAATATGTTAACTGACTACACTAAAGTAAAATTTTCACAAGATTTATAAACCTGCATTTTGGCTTGCTGTAAAAATTTCTATGTGGTCTTTCAGGGTGATTTATTCTTTACATTAATACCATATTGCCTAATTTTAGTATGTCTGCTATGAATTTTGCCTGATGTTTGATTTCTTTGTAGCTAATCGTAATGATGATTTTTAGAAGTTTATTCTGGGTGCCCTTATTTAATTCATACACGTTTTTAGTTTAACTCATATACACTGAACCACAAATGCAAGATGTGTGACTGTGAAATATGTTTTAATTTCATTATATCAGAGATAAATTTTGATAAATTTATTGTCAATTTCTTGGATTCACTTTGACCACAGTCTATGGATCCTTGTCATGTGTTCTGGAAATGGGCATCGAGATTGTAGGGTGTGACATGCTGAATACCGTGTATGCCCTCCCTGGGTGTTCAAAACGGTCATACACTGTCGGTACATGGTGTACACGAGGTGGTTCACAAAAGCCATTGGCACCTGTGCCCATTCCATGAGAAAAGCTGCCTCCAGTTCCACACGAGTTGCCGGCCCTGGGACCACCTGGTTCAGCTGTCTCTGGATTTCATCCCACAAATGTTCAATTGGGTTCAAATCCGGGCTGAGAGCCAGCCATGGCATGGTTCTGGTGTTGTGCTGATGCAGGAAGTCCATGGTGACTCTGGCCATGTGGGAGGGAGCATTGTCCTACTAGAACATGTGGCTATGGTGATGGATTTAAAAAAAGGCATAATGTGAGGTCTTAGGATCTGGTCAATGTACCGTAGGATCTATAGTTTTGCCATCAAATTATATATTTATATCTTAAGCTCAGACATAGCCATATTGTCAGTGCTATTTTCAAGCATGGGCATACTGAGCAATTGCCTGGGGGCACCACAGGTGTAGGAGTCCAATTCTGATCTGTTTATGTTGTGGCTTGCAGTCAATAAATGAAAACTACAGGGCCCAATGCATTGCTTTGCTCAAAGGTCTATAATGCACTGCATATGGTTAGAAAGTTTGCTTCATAAAAACATAGTTTTGTACTTATTTCCATGACATGACACTCAGGGCAGATGTCTTCTGCAAGAAATTCATCAGGCTTGTTGTGTATGCTTATGTATATATGTATGTGTGTGTGACTGTATGTATATGCATATATGTGTGATTTGCACATGTGTGTGTGACTGTGTATGTATATGCATATATGTGTGATGTGCACATGTATGTCTGTATATCTGTCTTTCTATTGTCTTTTCATACTTTTGTGCTCTGTAAAAACAATATTGCTGCTGTATATCAGTGTTTGCAATCTGCTGCAAAACCGTGTGTTGCAATGGAATTGTTTGAATGTTTTGTAAGACAAAGGGAAATATTACCTTTTCTGTGAACAAGTAAGATTTGATGACAAGAAGAATATTTGCCATGTTTTTACATGCCAAATGCTCTTCAATAAATTTCTTTTGAGCCATGGTAGCATAGAAAACTGGATGCTAAAATAATTTTTTCTACTCTAGGCACAAGGCCCGAAAACTTTTGGGGAGGGGGCCAGTCGATTAGATCAACCCCAGTGTGCAACTGTTATTTAATTTATCGACCCTGAAATGATGAAAGGTAAAGTCGACCTCAGCAGAATTTGAACTCAGTATGTAAAGACAGACAAAATATCGCAAAGCATTTTGCTCAGCGTGCGAATGTTTCTGCCAGCTCGTTGCCTTTGGATGTTAAAATAACGATTAACCTACCTATCTACCTACTAAAATGTATTCAACCGCAAAAATATGGATACAGTTCCATGCATATTTTCACATATTCGTCAATTGATGCATACTTTCACATATTTTCACATATTCGTCAATTGATGCATACTTTCACATATTTTCACATATTCGTCAATTGATGCATACATACATGCATACATACATACATACATACATACATACATACATATATACATACATACAAATATCTATACATTTATGCATGGTTTATTAATATTGGAAAAAATATACATTTCTTGCAGATGATTAAAGAATAGCTTTTTATATGAAGAGTAGCCATTATAGATGCAATGCCAGATTTAATTATTTCTGTAAGGCATACAATGCCTCGCTAATACTATTTCCATTTAGCTTAATTCTTACTGTTCAATACTGAAAATCAAATTGACCTATGCAACAAAACAGCGTCTACCTTTATTGTTTTACATAGAATCTGTATGAAAAAAATCATAATCAGATTTGGTTAAAAAAAGATAAAAAGGCTTGTGTGTATGAGGAGGTATATATGACTATATACGTATGAACACGTAAGTACACATCTAATTTGATGTGTATATTTATGTAGTTGCATGAGTACGTGTTTTGTAATTATGTATGTTTAAATAGCAGTATAAATGTGTATACAGCTTCAGGAAATTTTGTATTAATTATTTCCCCTACTTAATTTTGTTGTTTTCAATTTTATAATTTATTTGAGTGTATATAGTGGAATGCAATTAATTGGATTTATTCATAGACCTATTCTATACTGTTAAGTCTTTTATGTCTGTTGATATCCAGGGAAATTAGTAGAAATCTAGTTGAAAGATAAATAGAGAAATACATACTTAAAATAAACAAAGCCTGACAGAATTACTAAATGGTTAAAAGCTTGGATTTTTCTGATAGCGTAGCAGCTAGTAAGCAGGTTTAAAGTATGTCTTATATTGATTTTATCAAACCTAATTTATTTGGTTCAGAAGAGTTTCAGAAATTAGTACTTTGTTACAAGCATTATGTTATGTTACAACTTATCATTCATTGTATAACTAAATCACAAAATTAATGTAATATATTCTTTGGTTGCCTATTTAATGAAGCAGGTTTCAAATTCAGTCATTGGTATTCCGTTTGTTGAATGGATCACTTAAGCAAGATACTTTATTCCAAAGGATTCATACAATATCATGCTATTTAACTGAAAATTATTTATGAATCAGATTTATATTTTTTATGTTTCTAATGTTGCCTAAACTGGAAGAAAGAGCTGTTTCTACGGCCACAAAGGCCTTGAGAGATTGGTGAGATCATGATCAATGTTCCTGTTGAATAATTGCAAGTTGACAGCTACAGGAAGAAAAATTGTGCCAGGCATGAATACAAAGCTGGTGGTGAAGTGAAGCCATGCAATGTGAGTGACAAGAGGAAGAGAGATGTGTGAGTCAGAAATGCCTGAAAGAAGGTAGCATGAGACCAATCAGCTTTAAGGAGCAGGTATCATAGTAGTAATATTAAAATAAAAGGCATGGCGAAGAGACTACATGTCTGTATGTCAAGGGTTGCAATGTGTTGGTGAGCAACTTCAAGTCAATCAATCAAGTAACATTTCATTGGATTTGACCTTTAACATTTGCATGTTTGTAGGTGTGTGTGCGTGTATGTAGTCATAGTGCCATATTATATGTGGGATTAATACATCATTGTAGGTCTCACCTGGATTTTGGACAGAGTAGCTGTTGGGGGCTGAAGTATTTTATGGCTATGAGGTGGAAAAGCCAATCTTTGTGATACAGTCTTTGCATATGTCGAGTGTATGGACATTCTTTTGATGATAGTACCAAGTCTGTCAAAATGGACAGCTGATTTGTTTGGCTATTTCCATAGAGAATTATTTATTTATTTATTTGATTTTGTTTTCATGTCCTGTTGAAGCTGACATTTGCCTTTCAAGCTGGTGAAAAGTGAAACAGATGCTCACATGCGCTTACACGCGCGCGCGCACACATACACACACACACACACACACACGCACACACACATATGCACACAGCTGAACATGTTCACATGCAAGCACACACATACGTACACCCATTATCTTTCATATACACATACATGAATATATATATACATACGTTTTGAATGTTATGTATGTAAATATGCATGCATGCATGTATGTATGTATGCATGCATGTATGTATGTGTGTGTGTGTGTGTGAGTGTGCAAGCACATGCGAGTGTCTGTTTCACTTTTCACCTCCCTCACCAACTTTAAAGGCAATGCTTCAGTAGGGCTTGAAAACAAGAGTAAATAAATAAAAAAATTTTCTAAGGAAATTGCCGAACAAATCAGCTGTCCATTTTGAAACAAAAAAATTGCAGCAAAGCTGCATGATAGTGGTGTCACACATGACGTGCAGACCTTCATATAACTTGTTTGACATTGCATTTTTATTCTTCTCTTCTATATTACGAATTCAGTGTGCACATGTGCATTGCATGTTCATACTTCTCTTTCCGGTTCCTACTAAAAACTGTTTACAGATCACAACCATATCATGAACCTGCAGCCATGAGGAGCACTTAATGCTCTGACGATTATGGGATAGTCTAGTGTTGTGATTATTTTAACTTCTGAAGGCAACAAAATGTACCTGCAACTATAGGGGAGAAAACTCATGGGCGAAAAATTGCTACAACATGGAGGTTAGACAATATTTCTGATAAAACTGTATTTCTATGGTTCTTGCATGCCTTCTCAGGTTTGATGTGGTGAGATTGATGCTGTGTAGAAATTAATGATGTTTGGCTTTCATTTGTGCACTAAGAATTATATAAATTCAATTTGAAGGTAATCTAGTTGAAAAAAAAATACTGATAGATGAACTAGAATTTACTGTTATTTTTCCTGAGATAGCAGCAACAGATAAAACAAGTTTTAGCAATATGGAGACAGTGAAATTGAGTAAGAAAGCTAAATGGATAACCAGATATTCTTCTGTATTAAATTAACAAAGATTTTCCTAAATTTAAAAAAAAATACTGTAATATGTAAGAAATTTTGGAAAAAGTTGTTTGAGAATATATTTTGTTTTTAATTCATTGAGCTAAAAGTTATGAGAATCCATTTTCTTTTGATTCTTCTGAGACACTCCAGTATATCTATTAATTTGATGTCATGCTAAAAACAGCCTTGATCAACAAAAAGAATTCTTAGGAATATCTGCAAAACCAGTTAACTAAAATTTATGTATGTATCAGAACTTAACCTTTGACTTACAGTGCATGATAGGTCTAAGGAATAAAAAAAATTTTAAAAACTAGTTTGAAACGTTTAGTCAGGTTTAGGCCTTACAAGAATGTTGGAGTTGATAAAAATGTTAATTTTAAATTTCTATAATAAAAATGTTTCTGAGTAGGGAGAGAAGATGCCATCAAGCAGCAGCATAAGGAAGGAACAATTGAAAAATGGGTTTACTGAGAGTTTTGTAGAATGAAACACATCGAGGATGATGAGAGGAGGATTGGTATATTATATGACAGTAAAAAGCAATCTGAAACCATGGAATCATAGAGTAGAAACAATACATTTGTGAGTCAGTTCTTAGACTGTATTTGTGACTGATTCTTTGGATTCAGCTCAGTGGCCTTTTTCAGATATGTAGTCATAAGTGTTCGTACATATAGCACCAACACCATTATAGATTTGTGATCAATACACAAATCTAAGTTGCATTTGAACATTGTGAAGTTTCAGAAACTGAACCAAGATGATGCATAGTTTTGGGCTCTGAAATGGAAGTTTAATCTTAGGATGTACATTTGGCAAGAATTTACATGTGAACTAGCCATAAAAACTCAAAATATTTGCAGTAACATTTTAGGTTTTACTATCTCTTGTTCATAAGGTTATACTGCAACATTGTTGGCTTAGTATCTGCTGTGATTCTGTTTTTGTGCTGTTGATGACTCCTTTATCATGTACCTCTTAGGATGGTTCAGACTTGCTATGGAAGCAGTGGAATCTGGTATGAGGTTGTAGATGAAGGATACTTGTGTGTAGAAGGATATGACGAAGTGAAAGGTGTATTATGTACATAGGGATATTTGTGGTTAGAAGTAATAGCAATTAAGTTTTTAATGACTACAAAAAGAGTGAGGCATACAACTGAACCTTGGTGAAATGGTATTTGGAAGGAGGACTAGAGAAAACACCACTTTGTTCACTGTGATGGAGAAGTGTAACATTCAGTCCAAGACATGTGAGATAGATTCCATTGGCAGGTAGCTAGAAGCAATCTTGTTGTCCTTGACATAGATGTTAGCAAAGTCTTCAATGGTGTCTAGCAAGAGAAAATCCTGTCTTTTATTATGTTGTATGATTTCCCTTCGAGAAAAAAAAAAAAAAAATAGAATCATTTCAAGACAGAAAACGATTATCAACCCAGAAAGCATTTTTACAATATTCCAATAAAAAAATATTATCAAAATTTTCAGCTGATGAAATACTTAAAATAATGTGCATACCTTTGATGTTGATGGAACTATTAAGTACTTCAATGCTGAATTTCAGGAGAATTGACTCATCTTCAGTGATTCTTCTCATAACCAAATTATTCATCCTCACAAATATTAATAACTGCAGGCTTATCTACACACACATTATGTATTTAAGCCAATGTCATTTTAAAGGATAAATTAGATTGAGGAAAGTGTTTGAATGATATAATTTTATGATCCTGGCAATACATCCAACTGACAGGAAATGTTTAAGAATTTTTATGAGAGGAAGTACAAATATCCAAATCTAGCAAGAAGAGAAGCTGAAACAGAACAAGATCAGAAGGGAACACATTGGTTCTTGAATTCTTAACAACTGGCCGAATCTTTTCATCATTGCTTAGATCAAAATTAAAGGTATTTACTGATTTAAAGAGCATTTCATGAAAGAGTTAGAACTGTTGTTGATTCAAAAAGGGTTTCTTTTAGTATTTATTTTTGCCAAAGAATCTTATGACAATTAACATTTTTTTATCAGTTTTCTTGATAAAAAAAGACATGAAAATATCATTGATTAGAGTTTTAGAATTAGAATAATTTGGTGAAATAGATTTACTATGACCAATGTTCCCTGATATGTTAAATTAAAAAGAAATCTTTTATCAGAAACTTATAATTCAATAGTACAGGCATGTAATTTTTATTACTGAGAAGCAAGTTGCTAATAAAAGTGAATTTACTTTTATTGGAACTAATTGATTTATATTTATATTACAGCTGTCTGTTATATGATCCTATAATATATTCATAATGAAACTATGCCTCTTTTGCCTAGTACGATGCTTTAAAGAAGACAGTAGAACCTACATTAAGACAAAGTTAAAACAACTGAAAGTTAGATTTTTTCCAAAATCAATACTATGCTTAGAAAATTATCTAATTTTAAATTCTCAATATTAAATGATAAGAAGTCACAGCTATGATTCCTAATGGGAGACAAAGACAGATTCACTTTATAGTTGCATCTGAAAAGAATTTTATAGCAGTCACCTGCACTGGGCAAGCGAAATTAATGCAGAATGCAAAATCCAAGCCGTTATCTTCAGTATGTTTGATCATTTGTAATATGCTGAGTAATGAATTCCAAATTCTTCAGAATAATTTTGCAATAAATTTGACTTATTGTTGGAAACATTAAGAATTTTATACATATATATTTTGTGTGTGTGCATGCATATGTGCATATGTGTGTGTTTATGTGCATGTATGTCACATTGAAAACATGACTGTTAGAGATTTATATGTATTCATATATTCAAGGTTTTATCCTATTTTCATATGAATTCCTTGTAGTTCGTCTAAAACAATAAAGTTTCCAAATCTGTCATAAATGTTTCATGACTAATATAGTTTTATTTCTTTGAAGAAGTGATTTTGGTCTGTATGCCACTATACTAAGTAGAACCAATGTGATTAAGCTTCATATAACCATCACTCAAGGTATTTTTTAAGTTTTGTTTGTGATTAGAGTTTGCTTTCTGCCTATTTTTGCATTGTACTCTGCTTTAGAGTATTGCTTTCGTCATTATGTACCAAACTCTTTCCTCATTTGTAAAGAGTCTAGTGATAATAAAGAAAATAATTTCTTTAAAAACAGATAAAATCGCAGTTCGCTGAGTCTGTACAACAGTTTAAATCACCTGCTGAAACTATTTCATTTCCTCTAAAGGCTGATAGAAAGGTAGAAATGGCATACTAAATCTCTAAAGAAGTTTCAGACCATTTTTTTTTTTTTAATTCTTAATTTATATCTTACCAAGATCATCTTTGCCTTTCATCTCTCAGGTATGTGTGGGTCAATAAAAATATACTAAAGTTAATTCAGTCAGTTTTACTCTGAAAACAAATTTGTACCTTTGTGCTAATGTAAGGAATCCTTATTGCTATGTCAGTTGTGAAGGTACATGAATCAGTTGTTAGGGTATTCGGCTCAAGGTCATGGGTATGATTCCTGGCAATGTGTTTTGTCATTGAGCACTGCTTCAGTCCTCTTAGTTGGCAAAAATGAGTTGTACCGGTATTTCAAAGGGCCAGCCTTGTCACATTCTGTGTCACACTGAATCTCTCTGAGCACTGTACGCATGTCTGTGGAGTGCTCAGTCACTCGCATGTAATTTCACAAGCAGGCTGTCCATTGATTGGATTAACTGGAACACTTATTGTTATAATCAACCAAGAGCCAGTTATGACAGTTGTGTTAGGGTTCCACATTGGATCCCTTATACTTCATTTGCATCTTCATGTTTTAACATTGTATAATGACATTGAGATTAGAGTGAATGTCATAGTTTGCTATTTCTCATTGCATATTAACTACAGGTTTTCTGTTTGACTAAGAAATGTTTATTTTGGGGAATTCATCTTTCATTCTGAATAATTCTCTATAGTCTTGCATGGATAAACTTAATATAAACCTCTTGCATTTTCTAAAAACTTTTATTTTCAATGGCTTTGTTAGGAGTGAAATGGTCACACTCATAATCCGTTACAAGGCAACTGTGTCAGTTGGGAGAAGAGAAGAAGTAATCTTCAGACCAAAGACTTAGCCCAAATGCTTGCAACTAAGTGACTTTGATAACAGTACTCCATAGACAGGTGGTAATGTTAAAGTAGGTAGTCTTCCCCTTCTGTGTCTATCATCAAAGAATTAGAAAGATGCTTTCTGCATACTTCAGATATAGTTTCTCTTAAGCAAATTTCACTTGCACAGATGAATTAAGTTTATCACCCAAGAACAAGAATATTCCTTCTGATGGACATCCATAGAGTCTCTGACAAGGAAATTTCACCCAAAGCATTTGGCTGATGACGCTTTCCAATGATGCTATATAGTTGCCAGGCAAACTTAGCAGCATGGCTACTACTGTCGCCACTTGTAAAAAGGATATGGGTATTGGTGTTTTAACTAAATTTTTGTTGGACGTGTGTTGTTGCTTCAATATATAGCCTTGTTCTTTTTTCAAATTTTCAAATGAAATCACTATTATTACTTATAAGTTTTCAAGACATGGTTTTCAGTAACATTTTAGTAATCGCTTATGTTTAATACTTATTTTTTAATTGCTGAATTTAAGAAAATAAAAAATAATGAAAAAAATTTGTACTAATTATAAAGAAGACAGTTTCAGTCACTGCTAAATTCATTTAAAAATTTAATATTTCATGAGTTGATACTATGCTAAAAGACACTTACCCAAAGTGGAATCAGGCCAAAAATCATATTGCTAGTTTCTGTACACAATGTAATGTTTATGAAACAAATTATTATTATTATTAATTTTCAGTGTTATTATTAATTATCGGTATTGATTACTGGTATTTCATCTGCCATTACGTTCTGAGTTCAAATTCCGCTGAGGTTGATTTTGCCTTTCATCCTTTTGGGGTCAATTAAATAAGTGTCAATTATGCACTGGGGTCCATGTAATCGACTTTTCCCCTTCTCCAAAATTCCAGGCCTTATGCTTATAGTAGAAAGGATTATTATTAAGTACCGTCACCATGCACAAGTGAATGATTATAAAAGGGATGATCGGGGTTATAAAATCCATATATTATTACATTGTTCTAATTAACTTCAAAAAACACATTAAAACTATTTTGATTACAAGAATCAAAATACTTTGATTTCTGACTGAATATAGCTCATTCATTGCTGTTATATGAAATTCATCTTAATATAATAATATCAATAAAACATTCTGAAGATCCTATACAAACAAAAAGTCAACCTTAATTTGACACTGCTAACATAAATGTGTTGATAATTTAGGTACATACTTTGATTAACTGCATTGCTTTTTGTGAAGATAAAGTAAAATAAACTTTCAGTTCAAAATCGGACATTTCATTTTTAATGACCTGATAGTTTTAAATCTGTAGTTGCAGAGATATCTATGACACTGTTTACCCAATATAATTTTACAAGGCCTCTTGCTGGCTATTTCAGTAATGAAAATTGGCTGCAATACATGGTAAATTTCTTATTGATGATATTGCTTGTCTTAAAATTCTTGTCCACTTCAGTTTATCATACTTTTACTCGGATTTTCCATCTAATCAAATGAGGATTCTTTTATTGCTTATTCTGTAAAGGATGTCTTCCTTTATTGCTTATTCTATAAAGGGACTCTCTTTTTATTGCTTCTATAAAGGTTCTCATTTTTTATTACTTATTCTGAAAAGGTCTGTTAAGGGTTTCTTTTCATTTTATGAGTATATTTTTCAAAGGCAAACCACAGTATTTGACTCAAACTAAATATCTCTTTTAAAATGTGAATTTTTGAGACACTTCATAATATTGTCTTTGAAACAACATCAGTAAATGCATTTAAAACGTTTCTGCTTGGTGTAACAAAAGGTTACTGTTGTACACGAGTTAAAATTTAATTTAATAGAAATATCTGTAAGCTAATAATTCCAATATTAATGTTTCCTAAATGAAACAACGTTGAAAACAGAGAAACAAAGATGGGATTTAATCCATGGCAAATTTTACAGTTATTCATTGAATTTTTGCCTACTTTGAAAGTAATAAATTCTCTGTCTACTTTGCATTATTCTTAATAAGAACTGCTTGTAATGATGGGATTATTCTCTAATTTATGTAATTTATTCAATCTGGCTTATAAACTATAAATATTCTTCTTGACTGCATGTCACGATGGTTTCAGTTGCTATCTTAAATACTTATATCAAAACAGAAGGGAGATAAATCACATATCATTATTGGTGGTTTTCTCTCCTGCGTTCTTGGTTTAACTTTTGATTCCAACTCTGCATCCTGTAACAGTTTAAACAGAGTTTTATGTACAAAGCATACAAAGGATGGTAGAGTTAATCTATCACCCCCTATAAAACCATTACATATTTCTTGGGTATTTCTAGCGAAGTTCACACTGCTGCAAGCATTTGGGATAGTTCTTTGGTTTGAGGGAAATTTCCACCTTTTCTCATACAGTCCTGAGAAAAATATATAAAAAGCTGCAGGCATTTATATTTCCTGCCTTGACCTAATGATGAGGAGAAAATTCTGGTAAATAGAAAGTCTTTAAAACTCTAAATACTGATGAACACAGTATACCTATAGCTATTGTTCAAAATGATATAATATACAGAATGAACAGTAACAGTACTTGCTGATGTAGTATGTCTCTCCAAGTCTCAGAAAGCACTTGCTTATAGCATACAGTCTGAAATTTGTCCATGATCTCTGATTCATTCTACCTGAACTTCCTTGTCGATCACCATTTCTTTATTCTTGATATTTCAACACTTTGACAACGACCAATATCAAAGTAAAATTAATTTAAGGTTTCTACATATGATGAGTTTTCAGTTTCATAGAGTACTTATGGTAATATGAGTAGTTGGAATATTTCCTGTTTCACATCAGCAACTAAAACACTAGTATCAGCTTCATCACTGAATACAAGAGCCTCTAGAGTTAATGGACTTTGTTATATAATCCAGTTGTTTGATCTCCAACATATTGTGGCCATCTTGCTATCTTTTCCCATTACCTTCAACAAAGACAGTATAACAACCCTATGAAGATTCCACTTCTAAACTAGCATAAGTGGCATCAAAAGAACAGAAATGTTCAGAGTTGAAGTGTTTCCAACTTGGGAAATAAGAAACTTTTCCTGGATTTAAGATTTAATGATTTTATTAACTTTAATTAGAATCTTCAGTTTAGGATGTTTCCCAGTATTGCTCATATAACATCTGGGTAAGTCTGAGTAGACATCGTCATTATCTGGGCTGCAAGTTTTCTAAATTCAAAGTTTTCATCTCCACTAAACTTGTAATTTTTCATCAGTAGTCTTACTTTCTTTCTTTCTGGTGGAGAAATGTATGATGTGTTAGTCTTGATCTGCAATAATTCTATTCTTGGATTAATTAACATTCAATCTTAAGTACTTGAATATTCCGTTCTAATGACTTCCATATTTGAATTTCTTTTTTCATTACTGTTATCACCCACATCTTTTACAAACAATTTATTTCCACACAATACATATTCAAATTCTCATTTGCATCATGCCAGTGAAATAAAGTATTATCATACCTGCTCTAAACCCAATCAGTGATTAAGCTACTTTCTTGTACCATGACAGGTGCAACTTCACTATTCCAAATTCACTATTTTCTGTACATATTAGAAGGTAGCTTAAGGAACACTTCTTTGCAAAAATGCCAAAATGAAATTGCGAGTCCACACTTTACAATTCATAACTGATGCAGTTAACATTACAAACTTCATGGTTTTACTAATGTACAATGGAGAGTTTTCTTCCAGATTATTTCAATTTTCCTTCATTATCCTCTTATACCTGAATTTCTTTTAATAATCATGATGTTGAAAGAGTTTCATGAAAAGTGTAGGACTCATTTGTATATAACATAATTCTTATTTTATATTACCTTACCCTTACAATCAATTACTTCTTTTGCCTCTGCTTAGCTATATTGTTCCTTATTTATTATATATTATATGTTCATTATGTATTCATAAGAAAATAAGATATTCTGTTCAATTGATGATATATAACAGAATAAGTTGTTGCCTATATATAATAATCAAAATTATCTGTCAAGATCTATTCCTTAATTTCCTATTCATGTCACATAATTGTCCATTCGTGTGTTTTGGTGAGAATCAGAGTGTGTTGATTAGAATAATGAAGAAGTAATCTTTGTTGTAAATTATTAAGAAATATTATTGCATTAAGTGCTTTCAACTTTTCATGTTGTTTCATTGTTTGTACAAGCAATTCCATTTCAGTACATCAATACAATTAAAGCATGATATGTATCATTTAATATTATTGGCAATGGGTTGTGATATATATATATATATATATATATATATATATACACACGCACATATATATATATTATATATATATATATGTATATATATGCATACATACATATATGCACATTTACACATATACATACACACACACACACACACACACACACATACATATATATATATATATATATATATATATATATATATATATATATATATACATATATATAACACTGTCCTCTGATTGACACTCAAACACTCTGAAATGTTCATATTGGAGCTTCCAGCATGAATACCAAGCAGTACAGCATGTCATTTCCAAATTTCTGGCAGAGTGAATTGCATCATGGTGCTGTTTTTCTCACAGACAGTGCCCAACTGACTCTACTATACTGTGTAGTTGACAAAATCAGAAACAGACAGTGTGCATGCATGAAATTAAAAATAAAAAAAGGTGACAATTTACCCATCGCACCCTGTATAGACACACACACACACATACACATAATGTGTATATGTACAGGAAATTTTCTTTTCATCAAACTCTCATTGATATTTATTCGTTTGAACTAACAACATGCGAAATGATCAAGTACTGGTTGTGTCATTTGGGGCTACTAATTTGTCAAAACCACGAATTTCTTTATAATTCAACCTCCATTTCTCAAGCAACTTTTTAGAAACAGTTTTCATGGATCCTCTGTTCAACTTTCTGTTAACAGTATGGTTATCTATGAATACTGTAATGTTTCCTGATTTAAATAATTTAGGAATTATACCTTCATTATGTTCTTCAGACCCAATGACTTCATTTTTCATTGATGTTCCCTTCTCCATTTTACATGATGTAAAAAAAGTGCTTAAGCCTTCTTTCACAGCATCTTACTGACATTGCTTTAGTATATCTATCTAACTGTTTATATAGTTCTACTACAAAAGTAGCATTGCAGACTTTAACAACATACTTGTAGTTGCCATTTTTATTGAAACATCCCTTTGGAAATTCTTCAAATCTTTAATTGCTAATTCCACAGAAAGCAGTTTTATATAAATGATTGAAATAATTATCAGCTGATTCAGTCAGCCACAAGAGAGCTGATGCCAGCCGCAAAAGCATCACATATTAGCAGTTGTCTTGTTGTTCAGCAGTAAAGATATTTACCAAGTAGTTCTTCCCCAAAGGCTCTGAATTCAGTCATTAATGCATCTATTGATTGATTCTTATGCTGTTTATATTTTCTGATTTTGAATCTGCTCTTATCCTTTTTAACATATTTACTTTTTAAGGTATTGATTACATGACATCTTCTGGCAGCATTAACAAAGGTGAATGCTATAGGGTCTTGCAATAAAAGCTAATAACATTAGAAATATTCTAGGTCGTTTTTCTATGTATATCTGTAACTTTTTTTCCCCATCTGGAGATGGTTTTATGAGATTATAATACCACATTTAAAAAGAAAATTGAATCCATTATACTTTGATAACTAATCATTTGCAAACTAAAAACTATAGATGTCACAAATATATATATATATGTGAGTGTTCATATATATATATATATATATATATATATATATATATAGAGAGAGAGAGAGAGAGAGAGAGAGAGACACATATATGTGCCACTTCCTAGAATGTTCCGAGCGTAAGCTACTTCCAGGAAAGTTGCGAGGATAGGACTTCTTGAGAGTTCAAAGGATTGTACTTCCTGGAAATTTTCGAGGAATTCCTGGAAAATTCCGAAGACGAGCTACTTCCGAGGATATGACTTCCTGGAAAGTTCCGAAGATGGGACTTCCTGAAAAGGTCCGAGGATGGTATTTCCTGGAAAATGTCTAGGACTCTGGAAAGATCCAAGGATGGTACTTCCTGGAAATTTTCGAGGAGTTCCTGGAAAGTTCCAAGGAAAGCTATTCCCTGAAAAGTTCCGAGAATGGAAAATTCCGACGACTTCCTGGAAATATCCAAGGATAATACTTTCTGGAAAGTTTTGAGGATGAACCACTTCCTGGAAAGCTTTGAGGATGAGCCATTTCCTGGAAAGTTCTGAGGATGGGATTTCCTGGAAAGTTCCGAGGATGAGAATCCTGGAATTTTTAAAGGATTTCCTGGAAAGTTCCGAAGATGGTACTTCCTGGAAATTTTTAAAGAATTTTTGGAAGGTTACGAGAACAAGCCTCTTCCTGGAAAGTTCCGAGGATGAACCACTTCCTGGAAAGTTCCGAGGTTGGGATCTCCTGGAAATTTTCTAGGACTTCCTGGAAAGTTCCGAGGCCGGTACTTCCTGGAAAGTTCCGAGGATGAGCTACTTCCCGGAAAGTTCCGATGATTTCCTGGAAAGATCCACTCATTCACTCTATCTCTCTTTCTCACCCTCTTTATCTCTCACATAAACACATACGCACGTCCATTTCATATACCTTTCAATTTCTGCTCACTGCAAATAAAAGTTTTACGGATACAACTGCTTACAAAAATTGGGATTAATGTATATAATTTCTTTCTATGTTCATAATTAAATAAATGTTTTAATGATTATACAGATGTCCAATAGAATAGCTCTCAGAAACAGACTATGTACAAATTCTTTCTTCACAACTCCTGAAGCCATTTTCTGACAGTGGGATGATGAAATCTTCATACAGCTAGAGGCTCCAATCGAAACAGGGGACCCGAAATGATAAGATTGAGAAACGCTGTTATAGATTATGCCTAACCGAAAACGATCACAGCCACATCATCCAAACAATCCGGGTGAAACCGGGTTTAGCTGTTAGTATACCTATATATATGTGTGTGTGTGTGTGTGTGTGTGTGCATGTGTGTGTGTATACAACGAGATTCTTTCGGTTTCCATCTACCAAATCCACTCTCAAGGTTTTGGTCGGTCCAAGGCTATAGTAGAAGGCACTTGCCCAAGGTGCTATCCTGTGGAACTGAACCCGGAACCATGTGGTTGGGAAGCAAGCTTCTTACCACACGGCCACACCTGTATATATCAATTTATACTTATATGCAAACGTATGTATATATATATATGCATATATATTTATACAGACATACACATATAGCTGCATATTTATACTATGAAGAATTCGTTTTGCAGTCAAGTATAGCTGGATTACCTCGTCCCATAGGCATCGTAGGCAAGTTTCTTTAGTTATGTACTGACACTAACTTGTGAGGGGAATTTGACAATGTAAGAATGATGCTGTGTTGTTACCTTTGTTTGCCATAAAGTATTTTATTATTAGATTAGAAGGAAAGCTTCTGGATGTCATACAACAGTATCTTGACTCCATTGTAATTAAATCATAAATGTTATTATGTATTTTTCCTAAGTCAAACATGCCATAGAAATATACAGTGTATGTTTCTTACTGTTTCCTATTTCATCTTTTTCTCTTTAGCTATTTGTTTCCTGTTTAATTATATTTTTGTGACATATTAAAGGGTTCTTTATGTGAACTTCAATGGTTTTGTGTATGAAATTCAATTTCAAAAATGTTCTAGAATCAACCTTTCTTTTTTAAATAAGGTGTTTTGAATCTTTCTCATTCTTTCTTTCTTTCTTTCTTTGACATTGCTGTAATTGAGCATAAATGACATTCTGTGAATGTTCCTAGTTACCTTGCTTTGCACAGTTATTTTATTCATATTGCTTTTATTCATTTAATTGAAACACACACTTGTATCCTTCCTTTCTTGATTCTGAAACAATCAAATATTTTTATCAATTTGAATTAGTTTACATATGTAACCAATCAAATGCTCCATTTTTCATTTTCATTATCACTATGTTCTTTTTAATGATTTCTATTTTTGTTGATCAGATTCTGCTCAACGATTAGAGACATGAAATTTAGAATATGAAATTTAAAATATGAAATTTAAAATATGAAATTTAAAATTTCAGCTTAAATATATTTTGATAATCTACCTTCAGTATTTAGTACTCTATTTACTTTCCTTCTACTCTACACTGTATACTTTGCGTTCAAGTGTTTTTATATATCATCAACATCATTGTCATTTAACATCTGCTTTCCATGCTGGCACACACACACACACACACACACACACACACACACACACACACACACATATATATATGTACATATATATATATTTATATATGTTCCCAAACAACAATTATTTTAGAGCTGGATTGAATGGTACTGGCCAGGTGTCGAAACCATAATGATATCCATGGGGCAGCTGATGATATATATACATGTTATATATATATATATATATATATATATATATGTGTATTTAATTAGAGGATATGTTCACCTTTTGAAAGGATGTTGCATGCAAGGAAATACTGGTTCAAAACCTAGTATCATTAGGGAATGGGATTACCTTAAGGCAATGTGTATATATATATATAGAATACAGTTTATATCCAGTTGAAAATGGAGATAAGGATGTAGGAGGTCAATGCAAGTCTGAAAGAATCATCTATGAAGCTTCAGTGACACCTAGACCTGTTATCTGCATTACTGGCAATGTACCATCCAAGAGCAATAACAGTAGATTAATCGAGTCTCACACCAGTACATTCTCCATAGCCAGAGATGATGACCAGCCTGGGGCTAGCGACACAGAGGAGGTAACCAATGACCCCAGTACCACCGCCACAGATGATAAACAAACCATTATCATCAACACCGATAGTGACTAGGCCTGCACCATATGTTACCAGTAGTACAATCACCCCACCTAGAGATGATGACCAATCCAAGAACAGCAAAACAGAGGTACCTGGCATCCCCAGTACCACCACCACAGACAATGACTAAACAATTATTACTGACAGCAATGGGATGACCGGCACCACACCATATGTTACTACCAGCTGTACCCACACTAACACCAGCCATATGACCAGAAGCGATAACCACGTCAATACCACCACCAGATCATTGCACCATATTGACAATGTTAGCAACAGTGTTACCAACAGCATCCCCAGTACTGGAGTCTACCAGAGATTATACCAGGTGTGCAAATATAGCCACATCCCGAGTTAGTAGATATATTGGATTGGCTAGTACATCTTTCAAATGATGCTTCCACAACCACCAGTAATCCTTCAGAGACCCAGAAAGATGTGTTGTCACGTCCCTGGCTAGCCATGTGTGGCACCTCACAGATCAAGGGATATGTGATATCAGGTGGAAAGTAATAGATCATTCAGGCCCATATAGTAATGGGATTGGCTATTGCAAAATCTGCATCATGGAGAGAACCAAAATTCTTAAGGACTATGCTAAATCTGGTGTGTTGAATAGTTGTAAATAGTTTTCTCTAGATGTGTTCATTTTAGATGATACCTACTGGAAAATTGGATCTCCCGTTTGCTGGTTAGGCTATTTCGGGTAGGTAAGGGTTTTTTTATCCTCTGGTCAAGGGGAGATAACTCGTCCTCATTAACGTTTTTATACTTTAGCCATTAAATTTCGATATCTGAGCATTTCCTCACGTCCACATGGTAGAAAGCTTAATTTTTTTTGTCTTTGTACAGAGACTGACGAACTGTCCATAAGGCTGTGGCTTTTGTGGAATAAACCTTTGGTAACTCTATGACCGAAATTTTACTTTTTGTTTTAATATATATATATGTATATGAGAGTGTCTGTGTTTTTGTCTTGTAACATTAGCCATTCAAAAATTAGAAATTATTAAATTAAGTACCAAGGTTAATAAATAAGTGAGGATATTGACTTAATTGACTTAACAGTGGTGCTTCAGCATGGCTGCAGTCTGAAACCAGGAGCATTATAAAAGTAAGCAAACACATGTCTATCTGACTAGTTATATGTATGTGTATGTGTGTATGTTTGCCTATGTATATATCATGTTTGTCTATCTGTGTGCATGCATCCAGTTATGAGTGTGTTCTTTTTTTTATGCATTAATATTTCTTTGTTATGTATCTATATATTACAGGAAATACTGCTGGTAGAAATGAATAGCGAGATTGATCTTCCAAATGGAGCTAAAAATTACTTATTTACTGCTGAGACTACTGGTGAGTTAAAAACTTTTAGAACTGCAAGTTTGCTCCTAAATACAATTTATAAACCTCTTTATATGCTTTAAAATAGACAGGTTGTTGTGTCCATTTATGAATACATAAAATTGATGTTTTTCTTTCAGCTCACTAACCTATGTTAACTATATTGTAGACACCCTTTGATCTTCATTATGTTTCTATGTTTTAGCATTTGACTTCTGACAAAAAAAAAAATATATTTAACTCAAGTCCATCATTCTTTGAAGAAGATAACAATCACATGAAAAAAAGCAAAATGACGATTAAAAGATACTTAATTGTCAAAAGTTACTTTTACATGAACACTACTGTTTATTTTATTTCATTTTGAACCTAATGTTTAGAGTGTCTTCAATGAAGGCCATTGAAATTAAGTAGTTAATTGACTTACCAGGAATGATATTGAAAATAACATATTGTTGCTTGAAAATGTGTCTGCAGGTTAAAAACCACTGAGGCAGTTGATAAATGTGTAGGCTCATGTTTACATACAGATGCATACATGTGTGTGCTTGGATATTTTTGTATACTATGAGGTGATGTATGAAGTCCAAAGTCAGTTGTTATTGAGCACAGCTTTGAATGAAAGCAAAGAATCCTTGACCACCCTGCCTTAATTTCAGAATCAGCATTCCCTGGCCGACATTATTCAATGTGCTCTACTTTTTTGAAAGATTGTACAGTGGAGTGATCGAAGGAGATTTAGATGCTCATTCTAGCTGTTGGATCAAGCATGTAGAGACTCCCTTGTGGGTTTCTTGTATACTTATGTGTGTCTATGTGTATGCTGAATATATTCATTTTGAGTCAGTTCATTCTACTTAAAAGCATTTTCAAACAATTTTTTTTTTTGGTTTCTGTATGTAAGAATAAAGATATCTGTATTTATTTATAATGAATAATTGGGAAAAAAAAGTCTGAGGAAGATGAGTAATGGTTTGCAATATTCAAGAATACCTTCCCAGTTATGCTAACTTCCCAAAGCATAAAATGTATGCACATAACTAGGCTCCTCACCCAGTCTTCCTGCCGACTCACCCCCATCTCCACCCAGACATCTGGTTCTCTCACTCTACTCCGCACACTTGCAGTTCTCTCACTCATATCATTGACCATCTCTCACCCTACTCCACACACTTGCACCCTCTTACCTTCTAGTACTACCAGGGCTGTCTTAGCAGCATTGTAGGCTATGGGCAGATCATTACACAGGACCTTGTAGTGTTTATTTATTCACTACAAGCCACAGCACACATAAATTATAATTGAGCCCCTACACCCATGAGGGCCCCAGGCAACTGGCGAGTGTGCCCATGCTTTAAGACAGCTCTGATCACCACTATATTTCTCTCTTATCAGGCACCATACTTGCTACTGCCAAACACCAGTGTATAAGATGAGGTAGCCATGAATCTTCTTGTAAGCAATAAACCAGTTTTTGTTCTCCCTGTCTTCTCAGAACAGAAAAGAACATAGCTAAATATGGCTGGGCATTTTATGCTGTATTCTTCAGAGTTACCATTCACAACTCTTATTTCTATAAAATATTAGGATGTATATGTTCTGATTAAAACAATGATTATATGCACAGGTGTGGCTGTGTGGTCAGAACTTTTCTTCCCAACCACATGATTCAGTCCCATTATTGTGACGCCTTGAACAAGTGTCTTTTACAATAACCTCAGACTGACCAAAGCCTTGTGAGTAGATTTGGTTGACAGAAACTGAAAGAAGTCTGTTATGTGTGTGTGTGTGTGTGTGTGTGTGTGTGTGTGTGTGTGTGAGTGTGTTTGTACCCCATTGCCATTTGACAATTGGTCTCGGTGTGTTTACATCCCTGTAACTTAGCAGTTCAGCAAAAGAGACCAATAGAATAAGTACCAGGCATAAAAAAAAGGACAAAAATTTCTGGAGTCAATTCATTCGGCTAAAAGTTCTTCAGGGTGGTGCTCTCACATGGCCACAATCTAATGGCTGAAACACATAAAAGAAAAGAATTCTTTTCACTTATTCATATCTCATTTATTTTAAGAAAGCAGTTATGATCTTATTCACTAACCTGCACTTCTTTGTTATAAATGTTTTGCTAATTTATGTAATGAAATATTATTTCTTTAGGGTTTAGGGCATATTTGTTTGTATTGCACAGTGGGTTACTGATTAGCAAATGATTTAAAGTGCATTTATTTTGCTCGTAGATATATGTCAGGCATGTAGTTTTGCTGGTGTTGCAGATGCATAGAAACAACAAGTCAATATCTTGAGGTAGAATCTCTAGAAATGAAGGCATGGGGATAATCAAAACTATTTTCTTTATTCTTAAACTCAGAGAACAGAACATCATTTCAAGACGTTAATGCACATCTGCATGAAGGCAAGATAGACAGAATGTACCAAGAGATGTAGTTTCTATTTTGCATATTAATGTTTTGGAGAGATTGGATCTGGAATACAGTTATAATTTTTATATTATTAATTGGTTTTAGATATTAGAGTGCCGAGGCTTTAAGTGTGTTGAGAAGATTGTTTGGTGTAAATTGTAATTATAATGGGCAAGTTTTCTATGGAATTCCTTTGTAGAAGTTATAGTGACCAAAATACTGTGGGCATTAAAAATATCTGGACGTGTTTATCTCATAAGAGCATTCATTCTATCTAAACCACCTTGTATTTCACAAAAGAGAGTGAACAATAATTTTTGAGCAAAATACTTGCTGTGTAATAGAAAACATTAGTTTAATGTTCCTACTATTTTTGCCTTACTTCTTTCCTTGATTTTATATATTTCTTATGAAATGAAAATAGGTTATCAAATGAGAAATATAGGCCTAAATGTTTACAATAGGAGTATTTAAAACATTAAAGGAAAACCATTTGAAAACATCTGCTAGTATTACTATTATAGTTAGAACAATTCAAAGAAAAATTAAAACATCATAATTTCCATTTTAAGAATTAAATTTTTTTTCTACATATCTATTTTTGTTAATATAACTTAAAATAAACATGACAATACATTAAAAAGAAATAACAATTCTAAGTTAGCAGTGATTGAAAAGTATTTACCATTAAAACCCATGTAATTTGTGCACCTGTGTAATTTATACAAGTGATTTTCATGATAAAATTTGTTAAAAAAAGCTTCTACTCCTGTAAAATTTGCACCCAAAAGTTTTTAGAAATGCCAATATAGCCAGGGGAAAAAGGTTTTCAATTTAGTTGTATTTAGCATAATTTCACTTACTTATGATTAGATTTTATTAAATTTTCATTAAATAAAAATAATTTCTGTTTAACAGGTATTACATTGAAAGCTATTAAATTACAAAATGTTTGTGTTGTTTATAATAAACTTTATTTTTCATTTCTTGCCTACAAGAGGTTATGTTCTATCTTTAGTATACTGCTGTATGTCTTCTCTAATCACAATCACAGGAAAAATTGTTGATAAGAATTACTCACAAAAACAAAGCTGACAAATATGTACAGGTGTTGCAAATCAAGTTTAATTACCAATAAGCATCACTTGGATGACACTTTACTCAGCCGACAGAAGAATCAAACTCATTATGTAAACAGAATTCTTCTCTGCCTGTTCTTGTGGGAACCTTTAATACGGAGTATTGACATTTTAATCCCTTTCACACTTATAAAATGTCAAGCAAACTTTAAAGTTTGTCATTACCGTTTGTCAGTATGGGCAGAACTTATGAATCGTTTACTGCGAAGGAGAAATTAGTTATGTTGAATATGCATTTAAATGTGACAATAGAGCTACTGGAAGGTATTTTAATGTTAATGAAGCCAGTGTTCGAAATTGGCGTAAACAGTACAACAAGCTTAAAACTGTGCTCTAGTATTAAATAAACAAAAATAAAAACATACAATCAAAATTATCTATATCATTACATGTTTAACAGTCAGGAATATCCATATCACTATGTATGACATTCGTGCTTGGGATAGGTAGAAACTGCAAGCAATGTAAAATATGGCCCAGACTGTGTTTACCAGCATGAACATCAGTCTTCAAAAAGTAGCTAACCATTTAACAGTTTTAGTAAATTTATGCTGAAAATGTAAGCTATGTACCGTCCAGCATAAATAAAAGTCAACTTCATTGTATTTAAGCCATTATTTTTTCTGTAAAAACCTATTCTGACATTAAAGGAGTCAACTTCCGGTACAAATGTTTACGTTTTGTACATCCTTTATCAACAAAAAAAAATTCTGGAAACGATCTATTCATGTAATTTATGCACCCACTAAAGGTTATTTTTATTTTTGCCAAAAAAGTGCAGAAATTACATGGGTTTTTACAGTAGTTAGATATTAAAAAATATTTTAGAGGAATGGCTGTGTGGTAAGTAGCTTGCTTATCAACCACATGGTTCCGGGTTCAGTCCCACTGCATGGCAAGTGTCTTCTACTATAGCCTTGGGCTGACCAAAGCCTTGTGGGTGGATTTGGTAGATGGAAACTGAAAGAAGTGAGAAAGTGCCTCAAGACTGGATTGATGCCATTCTTGTCTCTTTATATAAATCGGGACCAAAGGATCTGTGTGGTAATTTTCGTGGGATTTCCCTTTTGTCTGTGGTTGGAAAGGTGCTCGCCCGCATTTTGTTAGAACGTTTAAATACCTTTATAGTTCCAAGTATGGTGTCTGAGTCTCAGTGTGGTTTTCGTTCCTCCAGGGGCACAGCTGATTGTATCTTTACTGTCAGACAATTACAGGAGAAGTGCATTGAACAGAATCTTGCTCTGTACCATTGCTTTGTTGATTTGTGCAAAGCATTCGATACTGTTAATCGAAGTGCTCTGTGGCTAATTCTGGGGAAAATTGGTTGCCCAGAAAAGTTTATAAACATGGTCAAGGCTTTGTATCAGGATATGAGAGCTAGGGTTAATTTTGGTGGTAGGCTTTCTGAATCTTTTGCTGTGGAAAATGGAGTAAAGCAGGGAGACCTTGATGCACCCACCCTCTTTGCAATATACTTTGCCGTTGTGGTGTCACATTCCTTTCAAAACTCTGAGGAGGGTATCTACATAAAATATCGAACAACGGGGAATGTTTTTAATTTGACCCGACTGAAGTTTAAAACGAAGGTTTTTACTTCACTTATTAGGGAACTTTTGTATGCTGACGATTGCGATCTGGTTAGTCATTCTGAATCGGGTCTGCAATCCCTTGTATCTGCATTTGATGCAGCTTGTGATGATTTTGGCCTGACCATCAATCTGAAAAAAACAGTTGTAATGTATCAACCTGCGTATGGTGCTGTTTGTAACCTCCCTAAAATTTTTGTTAAGGGAAAGTTACTTGAGGTTGTCAATTCATTTGTCTACCTGGGAAGCTCTGTTCAAGATGATGGAAATCTTGATACAGAAATACACCTGCGAATTCAAAGGGCAGCAAAAGCATTTGGTGGCTTGGAGTCACGCGTCTGGCGCCAGCGACATATAAATAACAATACAAAGCTGACTCTTTACAAATCATTTGTCTTAACATCCCTATTGTATTCCTGTGAAACTTGGACCTGTTATGAAAGGCATTTTAAAATGTTAGAAAAATTCCACCAAAATGCCTTCGTCATATTTTAAGAATTAAATGGAATTCTTTTACTCCAAACACAGATATCCTTGCATCTGCAGGCATCCCCTCAATTAAAGCCATGATTTTGAGGAACCAATTGAGATGGTGTGGCCATATTGTTCGAATGGCAGATGAACGCATGCCGAAACAGCTGTTTTATGGTGAGCTTGCAGAGGGGAAACGTTATCGGCATAAACCTAAAAAAAGGTTTAAGGATGGCATAAGGACTGCTATGAAGTCAATTGGAATGGCTCCAAAAGATATAGAAGTCCTCGCTTCAGATCGAGTTGGATGGCGAACAAGGGTGTGGAGTGGAGTGAAAGCATTTGAAGAGGCCAGGATGATGCAAGCAGGGCTCAAGAGATATTTAAGGAAAAATGTAAAGACTGAGAAGGTGAATGACAAGGACCTTTTTGTGTGCACAGTCTGTGACAGACCATGTCTGTCCTTGGCTGGCCTCAAATCTCACCTGCGAACCCATGGAAAACAAACCTCATCCAGCTATTCTGATTATATGACTGTGCACACGTTTGAATGTGGTGTGTGCCAGAGGGTTTGCAAATCCAATGGGGGTCTTAAAAGACATGTTAGGATCCACAATGAGCAGAACTTACTTGCAGGTATTGGTAGTGCAAATCAGAGGTGCAATCTGTGTGGGTGTTTTTTCAAAACACTGTCTGGTTTAAAAAGCCACATCAGACGCCATGAAAGGGCTAAGGTGTAGGTGCAGGAGGTGGTCAAACTCTGTTTAAGGAGTAGACAACCACCATATATATATATATATTTATGTTTGTGTGTATATGTTTGTGTGTCTGTGTTTGTCCCTCCAACATCACTTGACAACCGATGCTGGTGTGTTTACATCCCCATGACTTAGCGGTTCAGCACAAGGCCACAGTCAAATGACAGAAACAAATAAAAGAATAAAAGAATATCTGATATTTATATCGTTTTAAAATCTAAATTTAGAATAATCTCTCTAGAAAGTATAATTCTCATGGTGGTGCTCCAGCATGACCACAGCCACCTGGCTGAAACACATAAAAGAGTTCTGTACAATTGAGATATATTTCTTTTATCTAATTTTCTATCAGTTACAATAGTTTATTTGCAAACATACTTCTTTAGCTACACGTTCTTATTATTTCTTAATCATTTAGAGCTTGAATCTTAAGAAAACCATGTTAAGTTTCAACAAAGAATTTTAAACCTTGAACAGCCACTGAATTAAAATATTAAAATACAGGACTGCATTTTAAGTTGTATATCAAGTTCAGTTTTTAGCATTGCAAATGAAGACATGTTGTCTGACATACTTGTCAAGTATCCTCTATCTCTGGTAACATCAATTAAATCTAAAAAAGCTGGTCTTGTTTAAACTGTGCATATATAGGATGGGGAGTTATAATTCCCCACTTAAAGCTTTAGAGCCATTAATGGCAAGTGTTTTGTTAGCTTAAAATTCTAAATCCAGTAACCTAAAGTTATTGAAAATTGTTATATTTTCCTATGGAAACAGAATAAATATTGGTTGACTTAAGAGCTCAGTTGCTACTAAATAATCAAGTTGAATTGCAATAACATTCTAGTGGTATTTCCTAGCAACAAGGCTTAAAGTTACACTTTAATGTACTCTGTACTTTTGCTTCACTCCCATCATATTCACTTGCACCACCTCGTTCACCACCACCTCCACTACTCACAGCATTTCATCAACATAACCATCTTACTCAAACCAACTTATCATCATCATCATCACTATCATTGTTACTAACATTAACATCAGCATCATAATTATCATTACCACAACCATTCCAGTATAATCCTCATAATCACAGCTATCATTCACAATATTGACTTCAAATTTTGGCACAAGGCCAGCACTTTTGGGGAAGGGCATAAATTGATTACATCAATCCCAGTGTTCAACTGGTTGTTATTTTATCGAACCTAAAAGGATGAAAGATAAAGTCAGCCTCAGCGACATTTGAACTCAGAATGTACAGACAGACATAATGCTACTAAGCATTTCTTATGCTCAAATATTAACATTAAATTACGCTACCAACTTTACAGTCATCAGTGTCACCATCTTTATGTTTCTATCTCTCTTTCTACTTTCTTCTATATCCAATTCCATGCTCCAAAATAAAACACATTTTTCATGCAGAATTTAAGTGAACTGCTCGAAAACATACAACCATGGGTCAAGCTCGGTCTGCTATGTCTGTGGATGCATATGTTCATCAAAAGCATAACTTATTAGTCACCAGTAGAGCCACAAGTGTTAAGTTTAAATTTGTCTGAATGCACAATTTTCTTAATGATTAGTGATGGTCTTCCTTGGTCAAGAGTAGACAACCATCACATATATATGTATATATGTATGTATATATATATACATCATGCTAATTACCATTATAGTAAGAAGATAATAGTAATTAGTAAACTGTTAGGATTGGCTTTCTCGTTTACATTTATCTTCTCCATTTTCTCTCTCTCTCTCTTTCACTTCCCTTTCCCTCCCTCTTTGTAGTAGTGATTAAAGTTTGGTATTTTAGTTGCATCACAAATGACCTTAATAATTAAGCAGATTGATATGATCAAAAACATTGATTCTTATCCCTTGTCAGTGGACAATGAACCTCTTCTTGAAGCATATCTTAGACAAATGGAGCCACTTTTTCTGTTGTTGAGAGTTGGGACAATTAGGCCACTGGAGGCCACTTACCCCTTCCCCTCGATAACCAGCCAACTAACCCCTATATTTTTTGGAAACCCCTCTCACTGAACTGATTGAATGTACATTGTTTTGGTAAGCTCATTTGCAACTGAACTATTGGCAAAATCATTGAATAGGTATGTTGCTGTGGATTTTAAATTATTCTAAATTATTTTAAATGTCCTTGATTGTAAAATTCATGTGTTCATCTGAAAAAAATGTTATTTTATAATGATATAATGTACTCATTTATCAGTTAAAAAATTCGTTAGAAACAGCTGTAATGAATTGACAGCTGTCCTTCAATTGTTACTTATCTATTTTTAATTCACCTATCTCAGAACATGCCCCTCATGTGTTCTGAAGTATATTATGGACTGTTGGGTCAAATTGATTGCATACATTACCCAAATATTATTCTGTTAATACTTCTATATCAAGGTTGATATTTATCTAAAAATTGTGTGTGGATTTTATTCTGACCTAACTAAGTGCCTCAGCTTTAAGTACCTTATTCAACTGAGTCTTGTTTATATTATGTGTGTGTATGTGTGTGTATAGAGATAGATTGGTAGATAGATATTGGACTTGTGTATGTGTACATCATTGTATCATTGCAAGAACACAGCCAATCTAAGATAATTTGAGAGCAGAGGGAATGACATTATCACAGAGTACCAAAAGCACAAGTTTCACTGGTTTTGATATTTCACAAGATCCATAGGAAACAGGTGAACCTGTGCAGTTATTAATGGCATCTAAGACATCAGAAAAGGCCATTTGGAAGGCTTTTCCTTTGATAGGAAGAGAATTTAGTTAAATGATTTGGACCAAGATGGAAAAGTATAATGCAATCAAAAATGAATTGGAAGTGCATTTGATGCAATATGTATTTAAATATACATGTACACATACACACATACATGTTACATACAAGAGAGGCAACATGTACAATATTCATATCATTTATCATAGTATAACTCACAGTATAGACCAAAACTTGTTGGCACTGTTTGAAATGGTAAAATTTCCAATTAGAAATGTAAATGTCACTTAAATGGAAGCCAGCTTTTTCAGACATCAGTAATATATTTAATGATACAGAGGTTTGCTTATCTGGAGATACTGTCTGCCACATGTAACTGGAATTACATTTTCATATCAAAGTCTGTAAACTCACATCTGATATTTGACTGGTTAATGGAATGGAAAGATATCTTCTTGTGTGGGTGTCACTGTCTTCTTTATTTTGTTGAACTTACATTTCCCTGTCAAATACTATAAAGTTAAATTATGAATGACAAATATATGAATCCCTAATATGCATACCAGTTATCTGTTCAATTAGCAAGCAAAGCAAAGTAGAAACTTTGATAGTAATTACTCTCTTCTTTTTGTACCAGCCATACATTATGAGTTTAATTTTGCATATCAAGTTTTTCAATCTAGTTCAGATGACAGATGCTCAACTGGATTAGTAACGGGATGACCGCCAAGGCAGGAATAGGTTTAATTGATTTCAGATATATTTTCTTTTTTATGTAACCTTGAAGAGAATGTTTCTTTTTCTCACATTTTCAAGATGTTAATTGGCAAAGTTAGTATTTTAAACTCCTCATTTGTCTATAAATTAAAATTAATGTCATAATCATTATATAGTTTTGCATTTTCCTTTGTGCACCATTTACTTGTAGGAGTGATTTTATCTTTTAGGTATCAGCTAATTTAAAACACTCATTGCTTAAATTTGGAAATGATTATTATCATAGATATTATCAAAAAGCAAGATTCAGTAACCGTGCATTGAATTAACCTCTATTTCTTTAAAAAAATTTTAAAATATATTTGTGCAAGCCAATGAATCCACAGATTAATGAGCTAGAAAGAAAAAACATGCAGCAAGTTATTATTATAAAACAAAGTATATAAACAAACATACCAAAATATACACAGCATAAACAATGGTGAGTTAAAAGCCACGACAACATTCTAAACTTAGAAAATTAGATAGAATTCCCAAATCCACATAAACTCTACTTTACAATTAGATAGTGAACAAAATATGTAGCTAGACCAACCTAACATAAAGGGACAAGGTTAAACATATATTAGATTCCAAAAGTGCAAACATTAAACATGTAACATGCATAAGATGATGGAACTGCTTAGTATCACAGTCAGATGGTTAAGAAATGCAGTAAAGATTTTTGTTTTTTCTTCATTATTTTCGGTTATTTGTAAAACTTTTTCAAGAGTTAAAGCAAAAATTCATTTAAATTTCTTAATTATATTTAAACATTAGTTCTCAAATAAGCTACCCAACTTTATTTCTTTAAATTCAATATCATTTCCAGTTCATGGCTTAGAAATTTTTTCTTGTAAATTTTCTATCTGTTTAATCGTATTAGATATCTGCTATCATGAAACATTTTCAACTTTCAAATAAGGAACTAAAAATAAAATTTAGATACAAACTATGAAAAAAATGCTGCTCTCAAATCAGTGAAATTTTAGTCATTAATGATGTTCATAAATGAATTCACACTTGCTAATTTGTAGAACTTAATGTACACCATCATATAGACATGATAAAGAATTTTGTTTATTTACAGAATTTAGTTATGTAGAAGAAAAACAAATCTGCATTTCTTTGTCTTTTTTAATTAATTTTTTCCTTTTATGCATGTTAAAAATGTTATAAATTCCATAGACAATTATTTCAAGAAATACAGAACACTGTACAGATTAAACATGAAGTAATTTGTTAAAAATATTTGGTATAATTGTGCTGCATAGCAATGTATATATGCATATGTCTGCAAAACTCTACTGAATCTTTTGAAGTGGCATGATTTAGATTAGGGAGCAATAACATACCAAACCTTACACTTAATGAAGTTAGCGCTAATTTGCAACTTTTGCTGATGAAATTAGTTTCTTTTCACAATTTTATTTTGAGCAACTAAATAAACTCTGATTTGCTATTTATCTTTATTCCACCAACATTTCTACAAATTAATCTATTAGCAAGTCCTCATAATTATCATGTCCTTTGCTTAGCACTTTAGGGCAGCAATGAAAACTGCTTTTTTGTTCCTAAAATCTTAACTCTACATGCTCCAAGTAAACAGAAGCTGCCAAAGAGGAAAACCAAAGAAGATTTTTAGAAAAGTATTCTAGACTTATCTCTAGATTTTTTGTTTCAGGACAAAGATGACTAAGAACGATGAAATTGCTGATATTAGGTACTAGAAAAGAATGATCAAGCTGTAATAGATGATATATATCCACATCTGGACGGTTTGTTTTTTCATCTGCTGTCCCTCTTGTCTATTTCATTGCCTTTCAACTATCTTCTCCACTTCATTATGTCACACACGTAATAAGGAAAAAAGCTTTAGATCTGAATATATGCAATCCCCCTTAACACCATCTGTACCTCCCTCCCTTTCTCTCTCTGTTTCTCTCATCTATAAAGCTGCCTGAGTAAGAAGGGATTGCATTAATCCTGTTCGCATCCAATACATCCCTCCTTTTACTCCCCTATAAAGCCTGCCATTACTTCCCTTCCCTCAGATCACTTCCTTGGTGACAGCACTCTCTTGCCTATTTGATAGTGTCTGAACTGTCACCCTGTCTTCTTTGTAGTATACCATGCCAGTCATATATTAACCCTTTCATTTCCATATTTATTTTGAGATGCTCTGTTTCTTTCAGTTATTCAAAATATAACAAAGAATTTAGTAAAATAACTTAGTTATCATCAAGTTAGTGCTAGGAACATAAGTTGTGACTAAGGTTTGGTGGGAGCTTTTAATTCAAAACATGAAAACGAGACATTTGTACTACAGAGCCAGAGCTGGTTTCAGCCAGGTTGATAATGAAAAGGTTAAACAAAAACTTTAAATTTGTTCATAAGCAATACTCTTACCCCTATTGCTATCTCAATTACCTATCATGCTTTCTGTCACCAGAAAACATCAACCCTATATACTTCTAGCTTCTCCCCAACCTTTCTGATATCCATCACACTCTCTCATCTGCAGCCATTTCCACAACTACCAATCATTTGTTCTCTTTCTTCCTCTCTCTTTTTTTGCTGCCATTATTATCTCTTCCATTTCTATCTATTTTACCATGCTGTAACACCAATCCTAGTTCATCTTCTGCAAGCACCATTTTTTCTACCCATTCTAATAATCAAGTTGTCTGGAATGATCATTGATAACATTTAGTTAGCAGTATTTTGTCTTGCGCGGTTTCAAAGTAACCTCACTAATGCTGGTGCCATAGTAAATCACAGTTAATGCACCCTGTTAAGCGGTTGCAGAATGAGCGGAGAAAACATTATATCAGTTTCACCCTTTATATTTGTTTTGTCAAGGATATGACAACCTCTCTAGTGCTGGTGTCATGATAAAATGTACTTAGCTTACACTGTAAAATGGTAGCTGTTATAAAAGATATCCACCCATAGAAACCAAAACCGAAACCAAAAATGAAGTGTACAAATGAAACTTGATTTTCCAGTTGATCTAGAAGAACAGTAACCCCAAATACAAACTGATTCCGGTGATGTGAATCCATCCAATCCATGCCAGCACAGAAAACAAATGCAAACTGATTATGATAATGGTAATATTCCAACATGAAGTTCTTAGTAATATAATTTTCACAAGTGTCTTCTACTTTGTAACAACAAAATATAATATATTGATATTTTTTGTGTTTGGAAGATGCTTAATCATCTATATTGTCAACTATAATAATAGCATCAACCAGCAATTTACGTTTCATTTTTAAATGTTGACTTAATCTGGATAAATCAGTTATATACACCACTTTCTAATGATTGTTTGAGTTCATAATTAAACAATATATTTTGTTTCTCAATGAAGGATATTAATCCAAGCATACTGGATAAACAACATAGTTCAGTGTTTGTTTTCTAGTTTTAAAAGTCATTTGAAGTGTGTTTGGAAACTATCATTTGACACATATTTATATAAATATAACTTCTTAAAACACAAATTAGTGTATGCTAGTTGACAAACCTTGTTTTAATATTAAGAATTAAATGTAAAAATATATTTTGATAATTGTTATGAATGCAGAAGATTCATACTCTATTGTATGTGTTCAGCAAGCAATCATGAACATAAGAGCACAAATAAGTAGAGAGGATAACCAAATATTAGAGGAATCACAAATAGGGCAGTCGGAGAAAATCACACTGTAAAAGGATTTGATATATATATATAGAGAATGACAACTGTAGGAATAAGTGGACGAGAGCTTGAAGTATGTAAAACACGTGCAAATAGGAGACTTAGAAGGACAGGATGAAGTAATGGAGACTTTTAGATAGAACAGAAATTCTGAAATTATCACAGTCTACACAAGTAAACCAACCAATTCTAGCTTTAATCCTCTATTAGAACTACATGCACATTTTAGAATTTATAATTTTCAAATTTGTTCTTATTTTGAATTTAATAATAGATTTGAATTGATTTATTTAAGATTATCTGAAATTTTTAAAATTGGTAATTTTTGTGGTTACATGAAATTATAGAATTCTGATGACTCGTTAATAGTTTCAAATTTTCATGGTTTCTTAATAGTGTAGAATTTTTGAACTTCCTGCAACTTAGTCATTTAAATCTAGGCATGACAAACATTAATTCTTTATCCAGAACTAACTGTACATTTTAGAAATTAGATTATCATTTGCACAATAACCATCTGCTTGTCAAAACCATTACCACCTGCTTGTCAAAAGCATTTTCATATGTTTGTCCTAAACACCCATGCTTATTATCAAACTGTTAGTTAATCCTTGCCATGATAACTGCAGTTGTGTTGAAACATATGTTTGAGTCATATAAAGCTTTTTTTTCATATTCCAAAGTTATTCTGGTGGTTGAACTAAATTAGAAATATATATTAAATGTGATGTATGGATGCAAAGGGAATATGTCCTATGTATCATGTGATACACAGAACAGACAAAGGGTTAAAATTGATAATTTTTCAGATTTTTATGGCGTAGATTTTACAAAATATTCCCAGTGTTACACAGCTAAATCAGTCTGATAAGCTTAAATTCTTTACTTATATTCACATTTCTGAATTCATAATTTTCAACATCATCATTAATTCAAATTTGAAATAACATCAATAAATGTGGACATGGCAACATTTCTAAAACTTTGTCACTGTCACTAGTTTAAATGAGACAGAATAAGTTCTAATTCACAACTTAGGATGCTCTGCACATTTCATTATTGAAAATGTTGGACTTCGTTATTGCTAACTTGTTGATATGTGGAAATTTTCATGATTATTCAGGTGAAGGAGAGTTTTTAAAATATCTATACTTTTACATTTAAATCAGACGAAGCAGACTTCAATTCTTGGGGACTATCTACACTTTTAAAAATTTTCAACTTTATTTCTAATTAAAATGTGGGAATTCTCTTGGCAGCTTTCTTGTTGATATTTTCCTGATTTCCCCCACCTGACACTCTTGCATACATTAAGGGGAAGCTTAGCTTTAATTCTTTAGTTAGGAACATTTGCACATTTAAGAATTGGTGGTGGTAAATTTTGATATTACTTCACATTGGGGAATTTCGATGACAGTGAAACTCTCAAAAGTTGCAAATTTCCTAGATTTTCAGCTAGGACTAATTTCTTGTAATTTCTCCAGTAGAATTGATTATTTTCAACTTTATTGCTTCTTTTAATTTTAATGATAGTGACTACTGAAAATTCTGTTTTTAAGATATGGTAGAATCTCTGAACTTTCTTCAGTCATACAGATATAAATTACTTAAGGCAAACTTTAAGTCTTTTAGAACCATCTGCACATTTTAGCATTGATAGTTTCTAACTTTTATTTTACATCAAACTTGGGAATTCTGCAATGATAACTGCTGTTGTGTTGAAATTTGAACTTTTTCATGAGTTTTATAGAAAAAAGGATTTTGTGAACTCTCTCTACTCATTTAAATTACCCATGACAGGATTTTATTCTTTCTTTGGGGCCATCTGCACATTTTAGAATTGATAAATTTCAGTTTTATTGTCACTTTAATTTTGAGAATTTAGATGAATGAGGATCCATTGAAATTTTCAAATTTTCATGATTTCTCAGAGAATTTCTATAGTTTCTATAGTCTTACTAATTTCAGTATGCTGAAGCAAGCTTTAACACTTTATTTAGCATGATCTGCACATTTTAGACATAACTTGTTTGAGTTTATTGCTGCTTCAAATTTGGAAATTTTGGTGACTACTGGTCTGTTAAAATCTTAAAATGTTTATGATTTTCATGCAAGCTAAAGATATTGCAATTGCTTTTGTCTTACAATTTAAAATTTGTTGGGTTAACTTTAGTTCTTTACTTAGCATGGTCAGCATATTTTAGAATTAGCAATTAGCAGTTTTTTTGTTTTTTTTTAGTGAAGTTGCATTGCTTAGTGGTTAAGGTGTTGAATTCATGACCGTAAGATTGTAGTTTCAATTACTGGATCAGGTGTTCCATTGTGTTCTTGAGCCAAACACTTCATTTCATATTGCTCCAGTCCACTCAGCTGTAGAAATGAGTTTAGCCTGGAGAAGGATGGGCTCTGCCAGACTTTCTCACCTTTGATACACTGCATGGTTGAAGTGCCCCAACGGCCCTCATGGGTTAAGGGACTTGTCAATTATCAATCTTTTTTTCTATTTTGTACATTTAAGCCAGTTGCAAAACAATTTTAAGTCTTTATTTATCATTGTTTACAGATTTTAGAATTGATGAATTTCAGATTTATTATTTCGAAGTTCTGAAGATAACAGTACTAGAGATATTGATGAATTTCCTGAAGCCTAGAATTTCTGAATTTTTCCAATTTTACAAATGTAAATTAGGTAATCAGTTCTTCATTTAAGGCCACCAGTACATTTTAGAAATTTCTATTTATAATATATTTTTGAATTTGGGAATTCATATGACTGCACTTGTGTTGAAATTTGCTATTATTTGTGACTTTCAGATAGAGTAGAAATTCTGGGACTTTTTCAGATTTACATTCTTTGTATGCAACTATCTTCACATTTTAGAATAATTTTCAACTGTGTCATTACTAATAATTTAGGCATTCTGATAATAGCAGTCCTGTTGAGACTTATAGGATTTTTAGACAGTGTAAAATATTGGAAATATTTCTAGTTTTAAATAAGTACAGGATAAACTTTAATCCTTCATGTTCAGTAACCTGCACATTTGGAAATTGATAGATTTCTTTGTTAGTTCAATTTTGGATGTTCTAATGAACATATTTTCATGAGATAGAAGAACATTTCTTTAAACTCTCAAGTCTTCATGAGTTCAATCATCCAGGTTAAGTGTTGATTCTTTATTTAGGATGATCAGCACATTTTACAATTAATGACTCTTCGACATTATTGCTGTTTCAGCTTTGGAAATTCTGAAGACTTCTGATCTGTTAAAATTTGGAAATTTTTAATGAGTTTTAGACAAACAAGAAATACTTTAATTTCAAGAGGAAGTTGCATTATATTCTATAGAAATAAGTTATTAGATTCCATTTGAAATGGTCGTAGCAGAATTCATCAAATATAATTTTCTCTTCACAATAACCATTTCTGATTATTTTCTGTAAAAAAAAAAAGAAAAGAACTGTTGTGAACATGTTTCTTCCTCAACAACAAGATATGGTAGAATCTCTGAACTTTCTTCAGTCATACAGATATAAATTACCCAAGGGGTAACAAATATTATTGAAATTGCCCTCATGATACAATTTAAAATTATCTCAGATAACCTTAAAGCTTTTATTTGGGACCAGTAGCTTGTTTTATAAATGATGATTTTCAACTTTTTATTTCAAATTTCATCACAGGGTAGTATTTCAGAAATCCCTCATCTCCCCTGAATGAGTTTATTCCTTTATTCTTTCATTCGTTTCAATCATTTGACTGAGGTCATGCTGGAGCACCACCTTTAAAGTTTTTTTTAGTCGAAGAAATCAACCCCAGGACTTAATCTTTGTAAGCTTGTTCTATCAGTCTCTTTTGCCAAACTGCTAAGTTATGGGAATCTAAATTCATCAACATTGGTTTTCAAGGGATGGTGGAGGGGACAAACACAGACACAAAGACATGCATAAATGTATACATCCTCATCATAATCATCATAGTTTAACGTCCGCTTTCCATGCTGGCATGGGTTGGACAGTTTGACTGAGGGCTGGCAAGCCAAAAGACTGCACCAGGCTCCAATCTACAGCTGAGTGACTTTCCTAACGCCAACCACTCCGAGTGTGTAGTTGGTGCTTTTTACATGCCACTGGTATGGGGCCAGTCAGCTGGTTGAATGTTGCTTTTTATATGTCACCAGCACAGGAGCCAGTCAGGTGGCACTGGCCATGATCACACTCGAATGGTGCTTTTAACATGCCACTGACATATATATGTGTGTGTGTGTTTGCGTGTCTGTGTTTGTCCCCGCCACCATCGCCTGACAACCGATGTTGCTGTGTTTACATCCCCACAACTTAGGGGTTCAACAAAAGAGACCGACAGAATAAGCACAAGGCCCACAAAGAACAAGTCCTGGGGGTTGATTTATTCGACTAAAAAAAAAAAAAAGACAGCTGCTTCCAGTTTCTGTCTACCATATCCACTCACAAGGCTTTGGTTGGCCCAATGCTATAGTAGAAGACATTTGCCTAATGTACCACACAGTTGGACTGAATCCAGAACCATGTGGTTGGAAAGCAAGCTTTTTACCACATGCTAGCTTGGCAAAGATTTGATTTAATCAAAGTTTTGATTTGATAATTTTCAAACATGCTTTGCTTCAAATTTAGGAATTCTGATAATCATCATTTTTCTCTTAGTGCAGAATTGATGAAATTTCATAACAAATATATAGATCAACCAAGGAAATTTTGAATTCTTTATTTAAGGTCATCTGCACATTTTGGAATTAGTAATTTTTAAATTTAAAAACTCCGGTGATTCCTCACCTGTTGAACTTTGAAAGCATTAATTCTTAATTTACGACCATTTGCACATTTTAAAATACTAAATTTTTGCCTTTAATTGCTGCAATCATTTGTTGTCTCTTCAAATTTATGAAGTCTGTTGTAAGCAATCTTGTTAATAATTGCAAGATTTTCAGATAAGCTCAATTTTCTGTATTATCTCCAGTGTTACACAAATAAATCAGCTGGGGTATACATTAATTCTTTATTTAAAATCCATTTGCATATTCTAGAATTGATAGATTTAAACTTTATTCTTGCATAAAATTTGGGATATCAGCAGCATTCCATGAATTTCAGATCAAGTAGATTTTCTGAAATTTCCCAAATCCTCCACCTATACAGTTGGGTCTTTCTTTAATTAAGATTATTTGCATATTTAGAGTCAATAGTTTTTAACCTTGTTACCACTTCAAATTTCAGAATTTTATACTCTTTCAGATAATCAAGAATTTCTGAAATTTCTCCAGACTTACATACTTAAATTATCCATGGCAGGATTTAATTAATTATTTAGAACCATCTACACATTTTACAGTTAATAGTTTTCAACTTTGCTCTCTCTTTAAATTTAGGAATTCTGATAATTGCAGCAGTGTTGAAATTTGCCAATTTTTACAATCTATGGTGGAATGGATTACTGAAATTTCTCCAGAAGGAAGCTAAATACTTTATTTAGAATCAGATTTCTAATATAGGCATAAGCCTTAAATTTGGGGGATGGATACAATTGCTAGTAAAATAAAGTACCCTTGAATGGTACTTTATTTTACTAATCTGGAAGAATGAAAGTCAAAGTTGACTATGGCAGGATTTGAATGCAGAACATAAAATTTTGTAACTAAAAGCTGTAAATCTTTTTATTTGGTGCCCTAACAATTCTAACAATCTACTGCCCATAAGTGTGTTATATATTAATACATGTATTTACACAGTCTTTAAATATGCATATAAGTATAGGCATGTGAATATACAAGAGGGGACTGAAAAGTTCCTGGTTTTAAGAGTGTAGCGAAAGGCCTGGTTAGAGGCCCAACCTTCCAAGTTCTTTTACAGGGCTTAGAAAAACTAAAGGACCTCTGCAATAAGTGTGTGAATCAGAGAGAGGAATATGTTGAATAAAATCATAATTAACTGATCCTTTCTTTTACCCAAAACCAGGAACTTTTCAGTACTGCCTTGTATATTCTTCTCTAAGCATATTACATACAAAAATAAGAGGAATGACCAGCAAAAGTGGACTCTTATATGCTAGAAATAGATGCCGAATCATCTAACCACGAAAAAGATATATGTTCTCAGTAAAACTTTTCGTGGTTAGATGATTCGGCATCTATTTCTAGCATATAGGAGTCCACTTTTGCTGGTCATTCCTCTTATTTTTGTATGTAATATAATTTTAATCTTCGGATTTTTTTTTAATATGCTAGACCACTGGTTCAAATTGATTAATATCAATTTCTAGCCTCATAAATAAATTTTTATACAATAATGTTCTCAAACCAGTAAATTAGCTGCAAAAATTTATTAACTGCAGAATTATTTCCGGACTTAGCGCGCCAGATTGAAGACATTTGAAAGGATACACTGAATGTAATTTGTAGACCTCTACACGTGCTCCCTTTCGGTTGGACGTCCTGTGTCTAGTTCTGGAAATTACATCGCAAATCGACAGACTACGCTGACAATCCTGCAGATATTTACTTATGTAAATTTTAACAGGTGAAACCATGGTACGTAGGTTAATCGTTTTTTTTTAATTTTTTTTTTATTTAGTATTTTTTCATTTGTCTTGCCCTTTTACAGTCTGTTGTGTCGCTAAATTTTTACTGAGAACATATATTTATGTGTATGTATGTATAAATATATTGCACTAGGAAATGCCAAATACATTCTTAAATAATACCAGAAGATAATTTGAAGTCATTAATAAGTATTCATTGCTATGAAATGTTAAAGAGAGAAATTTTATACTAATTAAAATATTACACGTATCTGATACTTTATGTTTTTTTTAAAATCAATTTTATAATATATCATTATAACATTCAGTTTCAAATTCTATTGGGTCAATTTTTGAAAAGAATTTTTCCTGGGTCTTCGAAGTACGTATCAGTATGATACTTGGCTTGATTCAGTTGAGTATTTCTTTCTTTTTTCCCTCTTCAAACAAAATGTTACAGATCCATTTTCAAATTTTGATATAACATTTTTATAAATATGATTGGCATAATAATTTAGTATCTATTCTTTATGCTGCTTGTGTTAAAAATGTTGGACACAATTTATAGTTTTATCACTTTCTAGTTTATAGGTTATAAATCTACTTTTTATTTCACTTTACTTATACAATCTTATTATGCAATCTCTGTGTGTATTACTATGAATGAAGTACTTCTGTTGTGTAGGATTAATATCATTTATGCAATTATCATTCACAAGAGAAGGAATGGAGAAGAATAGTGAATTCGGCCATTCTAAGTGAATGATTATGGAGGCATTTCCTTCATGCAGGAATTCAATTAACAGCGTAAAATTGATTTGTTTAAGAATTCATCATGAGAGAGAATGAGAGGGAGAATGATAGAGAGAGTGAGAAAGAAAGAGATGCATCTTATATAAATCTAAACTACAAATAACTATCTTTACAAACATATAAATGAATTGCTTCAATAATTACATTGAAATTACGGAAGTTTAAAACACAGTAGGTGTTCTTAACCATTTTTTATAGCTCCACACTTCTAAAAGATTGTCCATAATGTCCCTTTGTTGGACAACTGAAATTGCCATTATCCTCACCAATTGTATAAGGTGCCAGTGTGACTTCAAAATATGCCAATAGCTTGGTTTTACATATGAATCAAAGCAGCAGGATAAAAGCGAAGAAAAATCATGAAGATTTAGTTATATTTAAATATAGTATTTATATAAAGTATAGAACTAGTCTCTAAGGTTACTCTTAGGGGAAGAAACCTATTTCAGTAAATCATCATCATCGCTTTAATATTCACTTTTCTATGCTTGCATGAGTCAGAATTTCTATGACTGGATGCCCTTCATGTCACGAACTCACCTCTGCTTCCAGTAAAGTAATATTTCCTTTCAGCCAGGTATATTTTTCTGAAAGGCTGGAAATGAATGACACCACTTGATGATGACTCTCACAACTATTACATGATATCAAGACAAAGAAACAGAGACACACACATGATAGGCCTACCATATACTCTCACAAGGCTCTGATTGACCCAAGGCTCAAGTGGAAAACTTTCCCAAGAAGCCATGCAGTAGGACTGAACCCAAAACTTTTTTTTACCATACAACCATGCCTGCACCTGAATGACATGAATAAACATTTTCCTAATCTTCAGATTGCAATATATTTCCAAGTTATCTTTCAGATAAATATAATTTTGTTAAGCCAGTAATCTAAGAATGTTATCATCAGCTAGTCCTTATTCATATATTTTATTTAACAAATGGTGCATGCATTATCTGCTATTGAATGTGATTTTCAAGAATTTACTCAACAGACTCTTAATAATATTGAAAAATACTGTCACACTATTTAATTAAAGAATAAGACCTATGCAAATAAACATATGCAAATATCATTATAGTAAGAGAGCTAATTAATTAATGTGTATTTTGTAGCATATTTGAAAAGAAAAGTGTAACAATCAATTACTCATTTCCGAAGTGTCTGTCATATTTTGTTTTACTTCAAAATATTATTTTTGGCATTAATTAAAAGAATAATCTCAATTATTTTGACTTCTATTTTAGTTCAATAATTCTAATCTAATATAAATTGAATGTCATTGCAAATTTGGTCAGACATGAATTCTCTATCAATTATGTTTAATAGTGGATTGCATCAAACAAGGCCGTCTAGAATAAACTGGTGCCTCTTTTCCATAATTAGCCACACTCTTTCTTAAATAGCAAAATGTTTTTCTCAGAATGCAAAGAAAAACCCCCCCAAAAAAACAACATGAAGAATTTCAACCTAAAACTTCTGACCAATTTTAATATCAACTTTAGTCATTTGTTGACTCATTATCCCTATTATAAATTGTGTGCACACGTATGTGTGTGTGTGTGTGTGTGTGTGTGTGTGCGCGTGTGCGCGTGCGTGTGTATGTGTGTGTGTGCGCGCGTGTGTCTGATAAAAATAAGAACAGTGAATGATTAAGAAAGGGGAAATGTCTTTGATGTTAAGTGCTTTCTCAAAACATAAGATAGACAAGGAAAACATGTAGGGGAGGGAAAGAAAAAATGAGAGCAATAAAAGAAAATGTACACGTAGATCCGTCTGTCAGTGTAAGTATATGTATGCATATATTGATCTATAAATCAATTAATCTGTGTGTGTGTGTGTGTGTGTATATATGTATATATGTGTGTGTGTGTGTGTGTGTGTTAATCTTTATACCATACAGTACTGTAAATCCATTCCAGCTGATTTAACCAATTGGTTTCACACATGAATTAGACAATTAGGTGATAACCTAGATAATGCTTATTAGAGGGGCTTGTATGGATAGTATGATGACACAAACACAGTCTATATGTTTATTAAGTAAAAAGGAATTTAATAAAACTATTAGTATTTGATTATGCATATCTTAACACAACTTTTATTAAGTATTTTCTTATACTTAAAATTCTCATGCAGTTTGATGCTATATTAGTATTACCTTCCTTTTAGATAATCTTTATTACTTAGTTATAGTGTTTAGTTTCTATGATCAAGTCTTCTTAAAACTGGATTTAGTGCCAAAGCAGAAATCCTTATGAGAATGTAAAAGGATTAATAGCAATCCAAACAATATTTCAACCTATTTTTTCTTGCATTTTGAAAATATACCGATGGACGTAAAATGGTTAAATGGTATAATGCCTACAGGCATAACTTATTGGGTCCTAGTTTTAAGTTATTGGTCCTAGATTTAAGTAGCCAGCTGGTAATACTAGTGTTTGTCTTCTCTCTCTCTCTTCCTGGTTTCTTTCTTCCTTTCAAGTTCTCTATAGAACAGGATTGATAAATGCACCAAATTCATAACAGACAAATGTAACCTACTGGTGATGAATCTGGTCTATCATGTTTATTTTCCTTATACAAGCGCTCACTCTTTTTTGGTTCTTTACGTACCGAGTTTAAACTCCCTGTATCCTGGTCCATTATGTGTTTCATCTTTGGCCTTTAAAATAAAGAATAGACAATAATATTATGATAATACATTATTTGGAATAGAATTATGAGAATTTATACAAGGTGCTCAGGACAGATTTGAGAGTTTGTGTAAAAGGAAAAGAAAACACAACATCCCATCCCAAAACAAAAGTATTTAAAAGAAAAAGACTATCAACTATGAGTGGAAGATAACAGTTTACTCAAAGTAGCTACCCTCAGCTTCCACCATGGCTTCAAGTCAGCTAGTCAGCTACAGAAGCTGATGCAAGCATTACTCTCTCTGTGTCCCTGGGAAGATCTTTGAACACTTCCTTGATCTTGGCTGCCAGCTCAGCCTTGGTGTTACAGGCAGAGAGGTTGGTGTATTTCTCAACCATGCCCCATGCATAATAGTTCATAAGATTATAACCAAGGGAATTAGGAGGCCAGAAATTGGGGCTGATGAAGTCATAGAAATTCTCTGACAACCATTTCTGACTCTTTCTGGAAGTATGGTAAGGAGCTGAATCCTACTACCACACATATTGCCTTGCATTAGCAGCCTTCTCCAGCAACGGTTTGACCACAATCTCCAGCAGCTTTACATAACCATCTGAGTTGAGTTTAAGGCTCTGTTCCTGAAGTTGCTGGATGACTTCAGGAATTTTAATACAGTCAGCACACTTGCTGTGGCCATTGCTGCTGGCCATGGCTTCGTAGTCTCTGTCCACATAATGTCTTACATAATGTCTCTACAACTGTCCACATTATGTCTTACAGCTGTTACAGTATTAACAGAGCATTGAGCAGTCATGTCAACATTTTGGCACCCAGCTCAAATTTTCTTGATATAGGTAACTCTTCTCCAATATTTAGATGGCTTCCAATTCTCCATATCAGCTAACTATTTCTGAATGACAACTTTAATCATGATGCTGTCCAATGCCGTTGACTGTTCACCAATACATCAAGCTGTTCCTAAAAAAAAAATTGTCAAATTTAGTTAGAACACCCTGTAATTCTAAATTTCTACTAAAATTTAATAAGTGCATAATGTTTGTATGCGTTTATTAAAAAACAAAAAAGGCAAAAAAAATCCCCAAAAACTAGAATTAATAAAACATTGTTATATATTATTAGAAGGATTAGGTATCTTAATGTGAGAGCTATTGATAAAATGTTAATGAAAAGTAAGTCATTTTATGTATAATTATTTGTTAATTTGAATTTGTTTCCTAAACTTGGAACTAATGAAATAGAACATATAACTAATTGAATTCTATTAGAATTACCTGAAACACATTCCATCTGTTTGAATCTCATAAAATATTAATGACCTTGATGTCACTTCATAGATTGTTTCTGCATGCTCAATCATAAATCAAAATATTTTAGATCCTTTTAAGACTTTCTTACAACTTTAATGAAACTTTACTTCATCTACCCAAAGTTTTTGTCATGTATCAATAGACTATATACCAATGAATATATTTTCTAAAATAAACAGGAGAAACATTATTCTTGAAATCTGAAAGTTTATTAGATTAGAAAAAGGCTAAACAATTTGTTAGAAGTTTTTAAATTTGCAAATATTACTATTCTTCACTTAGTTTCAGAGACAAGTAAATATTTTATCGTTAAAAATCTTTCAAGACTGAAAGATTCATAAAATGTACTTCAATTTATGGATTCTATCCAAAGAAAGACTTATATATCTTTTCCATAATATTCCAGAGTTGATCACTCTGCTGGACTTCAAAATGTGGGGTTAGCAAGGTTTGCCTTTCTGAAGGTATTTTTAGGAAAAAAGTAACAATTAAAATGATTATTCAAATGATAATCAAACTAATTTACTTTTGCATTCATAAAAATTAATTACTATTAATTTCTTGACCTTTAGAATAAGTGGATATTATCTGTGATTTATATAACTTTTTAAGAGCTTTCCCCAGAATTCTATAAATTGTTATAAGAAATTTTTATTAAAAGAAAGGGCTTTATAGTTTAGCTCAAGTATTACTCACTGTGTACCTGGGAAGTATATCTTCACTATAATGAAGCTAGATTCTATTTTGTTGAGAAACTGTTGCTTTCTGTCAATATGTTATCACATCACTGTTTCATGTTCTGTCCTGAACTCAAGTTCCTTCATTACTTCTCTTTGATGACTCTAAGGTTTGTAGTTATATTAGAAATCAATATTTCATTATTCTCAAACAAAAAAATGAGCAATTTTTGCTGATTGCATTCTGATAAGTTTTCACAGCAATTTATGTTTTTCAAAAGCTTGTATTTTCACTTTTGTTTTCAAGTCACTGACATTGCTGCTATATGTGTTAACAAAATGTAGTTGCTCTCTGCTATTGTTGATGTATTCATCATTATTACTACTTTCCCTAGACCACATAGACCTTTTGAAATATTCTGTTATTGCTGTTGCTATTTTCATGGTAATTCAGGCCAGTAACCTTCTTTTTGTTTCTTTTTATTCTCCAATGAAATTGGTTGCAACACAAGTGACAGCGATATTGCTTTTGGGAATAGAAGTCACAACTTCTTTTTTCATTGGTTCTATCTTAGTAAATATTACTTTGCTTTTTTCATTTTCTCCAGACCAATCACATTACAAGCAAAAGACTGTTAACAACTTAAAACAATATATCTACCAAAGAAGACAATTATATGTTAATAAATTAATTAAAGACACTATGACATGAGTATGTCAAAATATGACATACTACAAGTGTGAATAACAAACTTTTGGTAATGCAAGTTTATGACACGTATACTTTTCACTTGAGCCACTTCAGTTTACTCATTCTTCACACCAGTGATAACCAGTTATTTTGGTTGATTTTTAGCTCTTTCCAGATTTTATCAATTGTCTAGAAAGAATACAGTTCTCCTTATTGGCTTGCCCTTTACACACTACATATTGGCAAAATCTTTATTAATGACCTAATAATCTGCTGAAGGTTACAAGACGATTGATTTTATTTTAATAAACTTCAGTTAGAAATTCTATTTGCTTTTAACCTATTGAGACTCAGAATATACCAAATCAAAGAAAGTCTAATTTTTGACCCAGTTGTCTAGTTATACTTGCTGCTACTCTAGCTACTAATACTGGAAGCTCAATGTAATTTAACTTCAAAATATTAACCTCTGACTTTCTTCAATTACCTTGCAAAATGCTTCATTTCTTAGATATGCAAATAGGGATGCACAAATGGTTTATCTGCAACCTAAACATTGCAGTGAGGTTTTTAATGAATCCCTTAGACAGACTAGAATACATAGGAATTATAATGAGGGAGCGTTACACCAAAATCTAATTTTGTGGATGGATTATTTGTTTATAATAAACAGTGCATTTAAGAATTAATGCACCAATGGCTTTATAATATTTAATTCAAAATTTCAATTACACGGTGCTGCCACTTTCTAAAATTCTAAAAATATTTAAATTTTTACTTCTACTGGGCAATAGAGAGGAGGGAGGGAAGAGGAAGAAAGAATTACTGCTGCGCGTAATACCATGCTAGTCAGATGAGATGTCAGAGTGACTTTGGCTATTATCCAGAGAGTTCAAACAGCCATAACAACACTTGGTGAAATGGTTAGCTCAGCCTGGTTAAGGGACCTTCAGATCTATGAAATCACACAATCAGAAGAATAATCTACAAATGAATTATCTGTAACCTTAATGTTGAGGCAAGATTCTGAGTGAGTCTCTAAATGTGCTACAATTCACATGAATTTTCTGATGATGACATCTTACACGAAAATGGCATTTTATGGATGGATTTATTTGTTTATACTTAATAGTCCACTTAAAAAGTAATATACCAATGGCTTTCCAAATATTTTATTCAAAATTAAGGCAGTGAGCTGACAGAATCATTAGTACACCCGACAAAATGCTTGATAGCATTTCTCCCAGCTTTATGTTCTGGGTTCAAATACCACCATGGTCTATTTTACTTTCCATCCTTTCAAAGTTGATAAAAAAGAGTATTGATCAAGTATTGGGGTTGATGTAACCAACTGTCCCCTCCTTCAAAATTTCAGGTTTTGTGCCTATAGAAGAAAAAATTTCATTCAAAATTCAGTAACGTAGTGCTTTTACTTAATTCTCTAATATTTGAAAAAACTATTTCTACATATTTAACTAGTGTAGGAAAATTACTTATAAAACAGAGAATCAAAACTCACTGTTTGATTCTGTTTCATTAAATATAAACCTGAATTTAATTTAAATATTTAATATTTTTATAAACTGTTTTCAAAAGTTATGTGTGCAAAGTTTAAATAAATAATTTGGTTTTAGTAAATTCTGAATTTGTATTTGATGCAAAATATTTTAAATCAAAAGCAATTTTAATCTGAATATGATTGCCTGAAATTTTTTTTGTGCATCTTGTCTCACTAGAACTGATCGATTTAACCAAGAAGCATGTCTGTATAAAAACAAAAAAAATCTTTACTAAAAAAAAACCATAGATGTATGTTTTCACTTTGAGTATTTATTTGGTACCTGAGAGTTGAGATCTCTACATAAATAAAATACATGATATATTCTTCATTCTTTAAGAAAAACAGAATTGAGAATAGCTTCTTTGACTTATACAGGGTATCATGGTGAGTTATTTTTGCTATCAATCAGACCTTTTACTTACATATGTCTCTTATATCTATAACTATATCATTCTTGATAAAGATGGATTGTTCAGTAGTCAACAGTCTATGATGCAACCCTTTGCATCATTGAAAAGCTTAGAGTTCTGACAATAGGATTCAAGTTCATTATTTTAGATATCATAAAAATTTCTTTGAAGTTTTAGAATAGTGCATTTTTCTTCATATTTTTTAATGCAATTCCAGTAAACATAAGCACATATATACTTGTTATTAAACTACTTTACCTAAAAACATTCTGAAAATTCAAAAACAGTTAATGATCATCGAGAATTTATCTTTCAACAAGATGATATACAGTATTCACTAGATACTAGGCAAGAGGCTATATCTGTTGTAGTGGCTCCTAGACTTAATGGGTTTCACATATACATTCAGACTTCAGTTCGTTTTAATTATATTCTCACTGATAGAATATAAATCTCTTATAAAGAATTGCAGAGTTCAGAATTTCTCTTCAGCTTAGATGCAACCTTCATTCTGTGAAGTCATTTCATTATAGGTAAGGTACCTTTTTGTGTGAAATAGCTATTATAACCTAGAGTTATGTATTCTTTGTGTGATATCACATATGAAGTCAGTTTATACAACATAATTGTTGATCAGCAGAAGTTAAGATATTTTTATGTATTACTCACAGTAATTCAATGTTAAAGTTTAGAATGTGTATTCCTTTCTGATAATTGTTTTGTTTGTTAGATATTGCTATGCTTGGTTTTGTGGCAAATCCTGTTGTTATTGAGTATATAGTGAATATATTTTACCTTATGTGAACAATAAATCATTTTTATATGAAACCAAACATAGTGTATGTGAATTCATTTGCAATAGCAATCACTGATAAGTTCTTCAAATTACCAATTCCTAAAAACTGATATACTGAGGCAAATTACATATTTTTCGTGTATATTTTAGTCATCCATTCACTATTGGCAGTGATTTACCATTTATATAAGCATTTAAATGCATCTGAAATTTGCTCCAGCATTTCTTCAAAAAAGGGAACTGTTTATAATTCATGTTGCTAAATTATTTAATTGATTTACATTTTTTTTCTTTTCCATACTAAAATAAATGTAAAGATTTCCATTAAATAGATGTTTACAGCTGGATAAATCTTTTCTGTAAGAAGGAATGGCATCTGTTATCAATGAAAGGCAAGAAAAGTTATCTTTGTTGTTAAGGGATACAAAGTAACAACAAGTAAAATTAATTCAAGAACATATTATCATTTGCTTGTTTTCTTCATGCTCTTGCTAGCTGAGGCTGGGGTCATCCCAGGCTAGAGGTCCCAGAGATATCATCATGCATAGAGCTGACCATCCTCCAAGGTGACATTGAGCTTCTGGAGATCTTCTGCAATCACATCCAGCTATTTGGTGTAGGGAATGCCACAAGACCTCTTCCAGCCTGCAGTTGCTATGTCAAATAACAGTAAAGCCCTGGTAGGATGATCTAGTAGGAGACAGATGACATGCAACTGATAGCAATGAAGTAGGAAGCTGCAGCCTGACTTGTGTGCACAAACAGTTCTTTGTTGAAAACGTGATAGTACTATCTGATATTCTCTATGGTTCTCAGAGCTTTGCTATCAAAGCCGTCAATCCTCTTTGCCAGGGTCTTCAAGAGGGGCAACACTTCTGCTTCATAGAGGAGATTGGAGAAGGCCAATGCATCGTAGATGAGGAGATTCTACCTCCTGTAAGACACACCATTATATATATAGGATCGATTTCTTCAAGTTTATATATATCATTCTTTGTTTATTGAAAGCAAGAAACATATTTTTAAAATTTAAATAACAGCCTTATTCTTTCTGTACTTTCCGTTAGCAGTAAGCTTCATTTTCAAAGGGTCAAGAATTAGGGAAAATAATGTTTCCCATATTAAATCTAGCCACAAATATGGAACACACACATACATTCATACACACACTTACATGCACACAAACATATATATGTACTCACACATGCATGCACACACACATGCACACACGTACACATACACACGTGCACACACGTACACATACACACAAACACATACAATACACACACTTACTTCTAGATGTCAGATGCATGTATATAATTTCTTTTTACAAGGTGAAACATGAAATTTGAAATGTTATTTGATTCATAAGATGTTTGTTCATAAACATTTGAACATAAAATTTAGAAATTCTTTTGAACAGTTTTGAAATTACATTATTTTTATTCAAGTCTTTGTTGAATATTTTTGAAGATTATTTTGTTCATTGTAATATCAATTTGATTCCATCAGTGAATTCAAATTCTAGAATGAAGTTGTGTGAGAAAATAACAAAGCAGTATTCATTTCTTACTTTCTATGTGGAAAGATTTTCATTATCAATAAGTGACTATTATGAAAAGCTAGTTATAAACTAGCTTTTCATTTGCTTTACTTCAGCATATACTTGGCTTAGTGTAACCCATTGTCAACTGAAAGGTTATCATCTAACTGCATTTATGTATCATAGAGTAAAACAGAAGCCGTTTGCATTATCACCCTACATAACACTAAAAGCAGAATGCAAAAGAATTGTATCATTTCATTAGCAATTCAAAATATTTCCTGATAACTGAAAATGAAGAAAAATTGTATCCAAAGGTAAAGAAGCTGCCTCACAGCCCTATGGAGAAGATAATGCAAGATGAGACAGTTGATAAACCATACGACAGTTTAACATTTTAATTCTCCTTATGCAAAATTATCTTTACATCACTTGAGGATGATAAGGCAACTACAAGTAGTAAACTTGAATACATATTCACAGCCTATATTTGGCATTTTGGATTTGTATTATCCCCAAATGTGTTAGATTGGTTATCTTTGTGGTATTGTTTAGAATGCTAAAATCACCACAACTGCTACCACATTATGTGGTCTGAATAATGTATTGAATTTGATAACTTATTGCCTTCATGGATTCCATCTATTAAGCATTAGTATGATTCTTTATATAAAAGATATGCAATTGATATGTTTGACATGCTTTCACTTGCTGCCAGTAAAAATATGTAAGGTAAATCAATTTTATATTTATTTATTTGTTGTGGTTGTTATTATTTAATGAAAACTCACAGCTTATTTTGCTGGGTGTGATGGAAAGTGTCAGCTGCCACAGCCAGCAGATTAGGTGGAACTTATTTACTGGTCATGCTTCGAGAACCCTGCAAAGAATGCTTGCAGTTCCAAGCAATGCTGACTTTTGTAGATGTTCTACCTTTACATATGTACCAATCTTTTTGAGCCATATTGGTAGTTGAGTGCCGATACTTCCAAGTGCATCCGTTACTATTGATACCACGTCTTCTCTCCCCATTGACCACAACCACCGTATTTCCCACTTCAAATTGTCGTAGTCGTTCAGTTTTTCGTCTTTCTCTTTGATCCTGTCGTCACCAGGACATGCTATTTCGATTATTATGCTTGTTCTTTCTTTTTTATTCACCATGACAACGTCTGGTTTCCGACATCTGGTCTGAGTATGATGCTTTCTTGTTTTCATGCTTTAAAACACGTTTTAATATTCAGTCATCAGAGATTTTCAGGTAGGTGTTTAGGCCAATTGTGGCAATCTTCATTAATTCCAGTTGTAAAAGTCCACAGCCACCCTCTTTTCTTGGCAGGTAAAATCATTCTATATCTGCCTTAGGGTGGTGCATTCTATGCATTGTCGATAATTTTCATATTTTTCTGTCAAGATTACATATTTCAGTAATTGATTATTATTATTACTACTACTACTGCTGCTGCTGCTACTACTACTACTACTACTACTACTACTACAACTACTACTACTACTACTCTAGTGCCTGCTAATTTACTTAGCAGGTATTTTATCTTGAGGCCTGGTGTCAACAACTCTTCTCAAATCTCAAGAATTTTTCTTAGGATTCTTACAGAATATAGGATGGTACTTTTGTGCAGGTTGTCAATATGTTTCAATTTCAATTTTATTCAGTCTTTTAGGTAGCATTTTGGGTACCGAGCCAAGGACACTTTTTACGACAAGAATAATTGTTGTTAATTGTTGTCTTGGTCTTCCGATCTTTTCAGCTCTCTGGCTAGAATTTGGTATTTCTTTGGTATTGACCCTGCTATAATAGGGTATTGGAAAATTTATAGTCTTGCACATTTGTTTATTTCATCCTCTTTAATCCTGCCTCAATAGTATTCTTTTCTTTTATTTATTTCAGTCATTTGACTACGGCCATGCTGGAGCATCGCCTTTAGTCAAACAAATTGACCCCAGGACTTATTCTTTGTAAGACTAGTACTCATTCTATTGGTGTGTTTTGCTGAACTGCTAAGTTTTGTGGATGTAAACACACCGACATTGGTTGTCAAGCGATGGTGGAGGGGAACAAATGCAGACACACAAACACACGCATATATATATATATATATATATATATACACAACATGCTTCTTTCTACCAAATTCACTCACAAGGCTTTGGTCGGCCTGAGGCTATAGTAAAAAACACTTGCCCAAGGTGCTATGCAGTAGCACTGAACTCGGAACCATGCGGTTGGTAAGCAAACTACTTACCACACAGCCACTCCTGCACCTATAGTCAGTTTCTATGGTGAAGTCCCATAAGATCTTGTAATTCTCATTTTCTATCACAGCCTCAGGTTCATGTTCATATCACTTTCTGTTGTTTTGAAGCCACATACTCAACTAACATCTCAATGCACTCCTTTGTTTGCTTAGTTATGTCTGCATCAGTACACCTTTTGTGCTAGTATGTTCCACTCACTCCTTTCTTGCAGATTTTTTTATTTAATGTCTGACTGAGTTTTGTCAATCTTTGCCTTTAACAGATTTGTTCTAAGGGCTTGTTCATGAACAGCTATAATTAATGTTTGTTTTTCATTTCAAATTCCTGTCTGTCAACCAAAGCCAGTAGGCTTCACTTCCAACATTTTTGGTTTGTTGCATGAATTGGCCTTGCAGTTCCATTTCTTTTCATTTGTTCATTCTGTTCTTCTTTCTTTTCTGTTTAAATTCTACTGTTTCAGTCACATTTTGGGTATCTCTGGCTGCTGAAAGTATTCTTTCTTTTCTCTACACAGCATAATTTTTCAGACCCAGTATTGCAGTTCTAGCAGTCTCTTCAGTGTCTAGTAATCCTGTATCACCTTCCCATCTTGGCAGATAGAGTCAGTCGGTATTACTTTTAGGATGGAATGTGTTATGCATCATTAGCAGCTTTCTGGTTCTCCTATCTAAGTTCTGCAGCTTGATTTTTCTCCATTTCAGAAATGGAGCAAAGTATCTCAATGCTGGAATTTCCCATATATTTATGGATTTAATGATTTTTCATCCACTTATTTTTGTCTGAAGTACCTTCCTAATTCCCCTTTTGACTTCCTTAGTAACTTTCTCTCTCATTTCTCTTTCCATTATCTTATTGTACCCCAAGGTATTTGTATCCCTGATTACTGCATAATAATCGAATGATGCTGTCTTGTGATAATTGTATGTCATCAGCCTTTACTTTCTGGCCTCTCTTCATTGTAGTATTGTGCATTTATTGTGCATTTTACCCCAAACTGCGATCCAATGTCTTTACTGAATATTCACACTCTTTGGATTTGATAATCCAGGTCTGTCCCATTTTTTGTACATATATCTTGAGGTCATCCTCGTAAAGTAAGTGGTTTATTCTTATCTTGGTTTTGGTAAACTCATAGGCAGGCCAGGACTTCCTCAGTATATTTGTCATAGGGATTAGTGCAACAACGAAAATTAATGGGCAAAGTAAGTCTCCTTGGAAAATGCCCCTGCATATTTTCATGTTACCTAGCAATTCATTTGTCACTTCTACTTCCCTTTCTCTCATTCACTCAACAATCTATTATTATTATTATTATTGCTATTATTATTATTATTCTTAAGTATTCTTATTTTTATTACGTATTTTCACTGCACTACCAAAGGCACAGCTCTGTGTGCCTTTGGTATGTACTGTGGTTTGTTGTTGTGTTCTTATTCTCACTGTATTGAAAGTGCTTTTCATAGGATGTGTGTGGTACTTATTAGTGCTATTTTCTGTATGTTATATACACTTGTAAGAGCCCTGGTGTTTTGGTTATGTATTTGTCTGAATGCTTTTTTATTATGCCTAATATGCCTACTATGATAGGAACTGTTTCTGCTTTTAAGCTCCACATTCGCGTTACCTCTATTTCCAGATCTTTGTATTTTGAAAGTTTCTCTGTTTGTTTTAGAGAAATGCTGTCATCTGTTGGTATTGATACTATTATGCTGTTGTTATTATTATTATTATTATTATTATTATTATTTTGTTACTATATTCTCTAATCCTGAAAGAGAATCTATGATCTTCTAGAAACTCTGTATTCATGGCAACCTCAATATATTGATCTAATCCTAACTCCTCAGAAACATTCAGGTTCATCAATTGTTTCTTTAAATATTCATTCTAACCAAGATTATTGCAAACCTGTAACTTGCATCAATAACATCTTGAAAGAAAAAACAAAACTTTCACCCTCTCACTTCTGCTCCTCTTGTTTCTTTCACACTTGATTTCCTGAAACTTTTGCAGTTTGTAATGACTTCTACTTGCACACACACACACACACACACATGCACAGCTGTCTTAACAGCATTATAGGCACCTGGGCAAATCAATGCACTGCACCTTATAGTATATATTTATTGATAACATGCTACAGAACTGCACCCCTAAACTCATGAGAGCTTCTGGGAAATTGCTCAGGGTGCCCATGCCTTAAAGCAGCACTGTATGTATGAATACATATATGTGTGCATGTGTGTGTGTGTATATGTGTGTGTGTGTGTGTGTGTGTGTGTGTGTGTGGTTTACTGGTCTGTTACAGATAGGTCAGCAAAAAGTACTCCAGTGCTTCATCCAGCCAGAGATAAATATCATTTAATATGCACAGAATTTTGAAAAGAACCACTAATAGTTTCATACCACAGAGAGAATAATTTGACAGATTTACATAACATGCCATGTGTCTCCAAGCAGTGCTTCAAGCTCAGTGCATACCAGTTGTCCTATTTGGAAACCAGGATGCTATGAAATAAAATGGGAAGAGAAGTTCATGAAAGTTGCAGCAGAAAGGTTTGACTATAACACCAGCTAGATTAATAATGATTTTTTTCAGACAAAGGGGATGCTGTTCTTACCTTTTTTTTCATTCTCCTCATTCCACTTTTTGCATCAGCTTTTTACTCATTTTTCTTCTTGTTTTTCTCATGTTTTCTCATAGACCAGTGCCCTGGCTTTATGAAACAAGACTAATGGCATGCACTGAGCTTGAAGCATTGCATGGATACATGTGGCATGTTATATAAATCTGCCAAATTATTGTGTCTCTACAACATGAAACTATTAGTTTGTTTTCTGTCTATTTTGGCACTGCTGCTTTTCCATATCTCAACTCTGGAATTTTGTTTTTTAATCTCTACTTAACTTTCAGCTGTTGATCTGAGAACTGCCTTGTTAGCATCATGCAATCTATAACTAAATATGCAAAACCTCATCTACAGCCTAAATTTGGTTCAGACATCTGCCAAAGATTGTACAAAGACTACCTCTGGCAAAGGATGTGTTTTATACTGAATGATACTGAAACCAAGAAAATAATGGAGACATTCTTTCATTCAGTTACATTTCCAATAGACTGTGTAGTTATGAATTTCGTGACAATAATAAAGACAAAATATCATCACAGATATTTTATACACTAGTGGTAAAATAAGAAGCTCATTAAAAACAAACCACCATATTTTGCAATATAGATCCTCTAACAAAAGAAAAAAATCACACCCAAACACAAAGCTATTATTGATTAAATTACAACCCCCAAATCATGCGATTTTGTGTTCAATCCTACTTCATGGAACTTTGGACAGGTACCTTCTTCCATGTCCTTGTGAGTTGAATTGGAAGAAGGTAACTATACGGAATACAGTCACACACACACATGCATGCACATGCACATACACACATGTGCACGCATGTTTGTGTGTGTGCTTTCAAAAAAGCTGTAGAATAAAAAATCTCTTACTTGAAAAACATGCAAAGGATAGCAACAGGAAAAGCAGCTGACTGTAAAATCATGCCTTAGCTACATCCCTGTCTGCTGTATGGTAGCAAGGTAAAAACAAATGAACATGTGTATGCACCCTTCTGTCATAACTGACCATAAGTTGAATTCTTGTTCTATGTTTTTGTTTGGTTGGATTAGCACTACATGTCATTGAGAAAATGAATGTGGAAATGATAGTTTTGCAGAGGTTATATATGTGACCACTGGTCTGCTGGCTGAGATACATTCTACTTTGCATGCCAACTTTGCTGGAATTTCCATCAGCTTCTCTTGTCTAGCCTTAAGGTACCAGTTTAGGATACCTCTCCATCACACTTCAGCATCTGCAGGGTTCTGTAGTGGTATTGAGCTATTGAGCACTTTCTATGTCTCTCATGCAGATACTCTTCTAGTAGACTTGTGAATGCCTAATGTGTTTCTTCTTAGATGCCAGTTAGCTGTTGGTGATACTCTTTGAGATGTTGCTATCTGTCATATGGAGGGTATAACCCAAGCAGTGTAGTCTTGACTGCCTAAACAGAGTGAACATACTGAGAAGTCCATCATAAAATAAGACTACTGTATTGAGCAATCTGTCATATTAGATGTTCATGATTGAATAAATACTTCTCAGCTGGAAGGTGTTCAATCTCCTCTATCTGGCACACATAATCAATGTTTCATTGCCATTCAACAGTGTGTTTATGACATAGACACAATAAGCTGCTATCTTTGTCACAACTGTTGAGATATGAGATGGGCAAGAGCTGGAGGTTCCTTCCACACCTTGTCAACCTCTGTATCCAAAGAGAGATTATCTATGATGGTAGAGCTGAGGTATGTAAATTAATGGACAATATTGTATTGTAGTTCTATAAAATGAGATACTTGAAGGATGTGCCCCCAACATGGTCACAATCTTTAGGCTCATACCAGTCAAAGAACTCATCCAGAACTCTAGTAACAAAAATCATGGATGCAATTCTGTCATGGTTTCAATGAGTCTCATAGGAAGATAAGAGCTATTTTTGTTTTCCACAACACAAAAGGCTCCTTTGTTGTTTTATCAACCATGCATTCTGATTTGTTGCCAAAATGATTTCTACTCAAGTAAGAATTCTTCTATACATTTGTCTTTTAGAATGCTTGATCTTCAGTATCTTTGCAAGAAAGGCTAACACCTCTTTGAAAGCCACCAATAAATCACAAAAAAGACGACTATTTTTAATATGATAATTCTTGCAATCAGCTACCAAGTTCAATAAGTCTGCTATTCATACAAGCTTGTATGTGGTCACTTGACCTATCAACTATGACCTCTCTGTCCTGCCTTCTTTTAATGAATTCATAAGGATTATGCTAATACAAACTTGCTGTTTATTGCATGTTTCTACTAAAACCAGATACAGATAACTCTGTTTTTTGCTAATATTACATCTCTAATCTATATCTGTGTAAACCATTTTATACAGATTTTTTTAATTTTGTGAATTGCATTATATTAGAAACTTCTTTCCATTTTATTTTCACTAACAAAATTTCATATTAATTACTTCAGTCTTTCAATCCATCATCCTTACTTCTTTCCCAAGAAATATCATCCGTGTGATTTATGATAAGCATATTTCATTCTTACTCATTATGATAGAATAGTTTGTCTTTAATTTTGCCTCATAAAAAATATTTGGTTGATTGTGAATAAAATGTCAGCATATAGCAAAATATCTGCTCCTTTTCTTAAAGCGTTTAGAGAGCCTTATTAACAAAACTATGCCTAGTGCCTCTGACATGCTAGAAACATTGTATAAAATAATTTGAAGCTATTCAATATCCATTTACTTGTAATTAGGTAGCAAAAATATGTCCCTTTCTACATTGATGAAACTAAAATGGAAAGAAAACAAATGTGATATATTGTTATATGTTGCATTTTGGTTCAGTTAAAAAAGAATAAATCTGCAGTGTAGGATCTATTGTGCGTTTCTGGAATACCAAATAAATAGAAAACTTATGAAAACACATCAAAGAGATGCAGAATAACATCATGTCATCATTTAAATAACTTGGCCGGACACATTCATTTATGTATAGACAGCAAATCCGTTCCAGTAATATTTGAAATAAAATATGACAAGGGTTATTGATTATTGAGAGCAATATTAAGTACATATGTTTCATATGCACTTCAATTTTTATGTACATTTATGTAAGAACAGTTTCAGTGATAGACAGATTGCAATGCAATTGCAACTATTTTGATACATGCAATGGGATCATAATGAAAGAAAGGGATTCTTACTACAGTTGTCATTTCTGACTATTCTCACTAACAGAAGTATGTTTATCATGCATAATAACAACTAATAGAATAAATATTGCTGCTAAACAACAAAATATTTCTTAGGCTCAGCACAGAGTACATTCACTGCAATGTTATAGGTTTGCCATGGTTATTCATAGAAAATAATGGTAAATGTATCTTTGAATATATAATGCACTTGTTGTATATCAAAGGCAGTTAACTAGCGAAACTTATAGCTGGATAGAATGGCTCATAGAATTTGTTACAACTCTCTGCATTCTGAGTTCAGATCACACCAAAGTCAGCTTTGCCTTTAATTTTTTCGTAGTTGACACCAGTCCATTGTAGTGGATATCAGAACTATTAAAGGGTCAAGCAAGATGCCTTGCAGTGTTTTTTCTGGCTCTTGATGCTCTGACAGCAACACCTATGATGACACTGTTGCCAAAATATATTTGTCCCAAGTTGATGGTCTTTATTCCAATAAGCATTGGTATAGATGAGAGAGGGAAAGCTGTATGTATGGGCTTCTGCTTGTCTTCCACAAATAGATCTTATCCAGTCAACCTCGACTGACAGAAGCACCATATATTATATCAAGTAGCATGAGATGTGAATTAGAAATTATGAATTTATTTAAAGGAATTGTTTTAAAGTTAAAATTTGATACAGTATTAATGTCATAACTTATATTAAAGGAAAGTATAAAAGGGTATATATAAAAAAGAAAAAAAACAGATATAAGGATTATATTTTATTTGGATATTTGAATGCTTCACATATGTTATTAGAATATTACTAGACATTGATCAGACTGTAGACATCAATGTTAAGTTAGTGTTAATATAATTAATTCAGTGAGTATTAAAAAGGTTCATTCTAAATACTTGTGAAATGAGGATCAAAACAACATTAGCTCAGTCTAATATTGTTTTAATCATTTCAGAAAACAGTGTTTGAGAAGACACTACCTGGCTATGCTAGCATGGGATGACTGAAGTTCAAAACAGTATAATGTCTGTGCACACAACTGAGGTTGTGATAGCACATGCTTGCACTCTATGTGCACAACTGGGTCCCTCACCTATGTCTTTGTCAAGTACTGTATTATAGATACATATATAATATATATATGTATGTATATATACTCATATATATATATATATATATATATGTATGTATGTATATATATCGTTTGTTTTGTTTAACGTCCACTAGCCATGCTGGCATGGGTTTGACGGTTTGACTGAGGACTGGCAAGCCAGATGGCTGTACCAGGCTCCAATCTGATCTGGCAGAGTTTCTACAGCTGGATGCCCTTCCTAACGCCAACCACTCCGAGAGTGTAGTGGGTGCTTTTATGTGCCACCGGCATGAGGGCCAGTCAGGCGGTACTGGCAACAAGCATATATTATTAAAGTAATAAAATTAATGTCTGGTCATAGTGACCATTGGTTTCGTATCCATGAAGGCATGGTGGACAACTCATTAGTTTCTAGTTTGAAGACAAAACTAACACTTCACCTCTGGGAGGTAGAAAATGGTTATGGTCATTGGTCATCAAAGAAGAAAAGCTCCAGCTCCTGGAGAGAGGAGTGAGGGATCTATCCCTTGGGCTGTTATTGGGTCATAAGGACTCTTCTGGGCCTAGTTGTATGCTCTCGCTGATGTAGAGTCCAGGCTGTTTTAAAATCTTCCACTTGATATCATATGGGGCCCCTTCATCTTTGAGGTGCCACACATTGCTGGCCAGTGATGAGACAAATCATCTTTCTGGAACCCTAATAGAGGACCTGTAGTTGCACAAGCGTATGCTGCAAGCTTTTCATAGCTGAGTGAGCTAGGGTACTCAAAGAGTCCCTGAGACCTTGGTCACTGAATGCTCACCAAGAAATCTTCACACCATGCCTCCATTTCAATCACTACCTACTGCAAGCATGGGATTCCCTGTTCACTGACTAAACCTGGAAAATTCCTTACAATCCAATAACAGCCCAAGAGATGGATCCCTTAGTTTCCCTCTCCAGGTTCAGAAATAGCTGGTCTATGGGAGATAACCCGTTCTCACTAACACCAAACTTTTTATTCTCTGATGACAAATTGACCAATCACCATAACGGCTTTCTACGTCCCAGAGGTGAAGAGTTAATTTTGACTTCAGACTAGAGGCTGATGAGTCGTCCACAAAGCTACAGCCTTTGTGGATACAAAACCATTGCTCACTCTATGACCAGACATTAACTTTATTACTTTAATACTTTACTGCTCTGCTTCTTTTTGGGATATATGATACATTGACAATGTATATATATATATATATATATATATATATAGAGAGAGAGAGAGAGAGAGAGGCAGGTAGACAGACAGATATATATAGTCATAATACTTCACTTAGTCCACTACACTACTGCAGAGTTGGAACAGTAACTTACTATTGTAAACAACTATAGCCTTTATAAAATGAATAGTTCAATTTATAGTGATTTGTGTCAGGAGAAACTACTTTAGTACTCAGCTTCTGACCAGTGTTTATCAATTGTATCAGTTTTCCATGTCAATGGAACCAAAGTCTAGTTATTATCTTATTGTTGACTGCATGTGATATCTTGTGTGCAACAGCCTACTCCTCAAATTATATATAAAGTGCCATCAACATTTAAAAAAAACAAAACATAAAAACAATATTATTACTGATGTTAGATGCCATGATCATGTCATTTGTTAAAATAAGGAGATTTGCAAAATATGTTTTGAAATACTAATTTAAACTGTGAAGTAGGGAAGATCAGATTTAATAATTTAAGATTGATATATCTTTGTAATGAAAGTATCTGGACTGCATTTTAAAGTTTGAAAGAAAATTGTAATTGTTTATATAGAAAATTAATAGCAAGCATGGGGAAGTACGTGAATCCTTTACAAAAGTTTTTCAATCTAATAATGAAACAAATAAATGAAAAACTAATTTTTCATTATTCTAGGCTGTCAGCTTCCGTTAAGTTAACATTATTCCGAATACAATGACTTCCTACATGGATAGCATCCCATTAAAAAATAATGTCTATTTTTATTCTTAGTTTATTAAAAGGTGTTTACATTTCCAGAATATATATTTTTATATTTTTTGGTTGGCCATAATTTATTTATTATTTACCTCCTAATGCCATTCCCTAGAAAATGATGAAATGTATGCGTTTCTAAAGAGAATAGTAATGAAATAAACATGTAGAGAATAAATAGATATCTAACATAAAAATAGAGGCTGCATATTTACGAGAAAATATTGCATTTGGTTTCCCATCTTGAACTATATAAATTTCTTTTGGGTATAATATTGCTATTACAAAGTGCAACTATTTAATATGTCAAACAAAAAGCACTTTCAGATATGTTATTCTTCAAAAGAAGATATTATGCTTTTATGGCTCTTTTTATTCTTCTTTTTATACTACTTTTTCTACTTCAAAGAAACAATGTAACCAGTATGGACGGATGTACGAAAACAATTTACTAACATCTTTCATATGCAATTTCCTTCATCAATATAGCTTGTAATATTAAGATTGTTTCTTTGTAATTTTGTCCCCTACTCTCTCTTAAAGAACACTTCTTATAAAGAACACTGCAATGAATAGTTTAATTTTAATTATTGTAATAATTTTAAATAGAATTAAATGCTATAAAACCCCCTTAGGGTATTTTAATTCACATGCAGCACTTAATTAAATTCTCAAAGCTAATTTTGAGGTTCTTATAACATTCCACACAAAGAAATTATGACACAAAAAAATTATGAAGAAGCATAACTTTCATTAGTTGTTTTCAAATATTTGAAATTATATTTTGACATAAAGATTTTTCCCATTGCTTTTGGTTTCCTTTGAGTATTTTTACAGTGAATAATTTTACTTTTCTCGTGTGTGTTGCCTCCATATTCTAGTCTGTATATATTTGGGATTCAGTTGACCCCCATTGACTTATATAACCATGCATGAGTAAAGGCATAAATGAAAAACAAAGTGGAAATAATTAGTGTTTGAATATCAAAGATAGAATAATATGCTTTTATTAATGTCAAAAAAATCTTCACAAATAGTTATTCAGAATTTCACATGACCATTGATCAGTCAGTTGTAATAAAAAATATATAAATATAGGAATATAAGAGTAAGTGGGAATTGGAGACAACTGTCTTCCAAATTTGAATGATACACTAGTGAATATTTGAGCAAAGCAAGAGAAAAATATTGTACAAAGAAAGCAAAAGAGATCAACAAATTAGCAATGACAGTAAATTAATTTCTGTTAAAAAGTCTACCAAAATTCTTTATGGACAATTTACTTGAATTTGTTCCCCCCACTTTTTTTTTCTGCAGGAGTAGCGAGATTAAGCTAATGCTCTTATTTCTTTGGGTTAACTTTCTTGTTACATTCCATTCTATGTTCATTCATTGCAGAAGATCCCAGAACTTTCCAAGAAGGATATTTTGTCTTTGATGTAGCACTGAGTGTATGATTTCAGGGGATAGCCAAACATACTCACTCTGAACTCTATAGTAATATCAGTCAGGATTACCAAACCGCCCAAAGCCGCCCGAAAAAAATTTTGGTTCATGTGACCATGCCGCCCAAAACCGCCCGTAATCACCTATTCATATTGAAATGAGAATATCTGAGCAAATCTCGTTAGAACATTCGTGAAAACACGTGATTATTTGTGTAAACGGTTCAGCAATAGTTTTGTACGACGATCAACGTGTTTTTTTAATTTTGTGAATTTTGGGAGATTTTTTTCCAAATTTGTTCCTGTTGTGTTTTCAAAATTTGTAATCCTGACAAAAAAATGGATACGAATTTTATTCTGTCAAGCAGCGAGTCAGAATTCGAAGGATTTTCCGTTGAAGACCTTGATAAATCTAACTCTGTAACCGAAAAAAAAAAAAAGCACGTGGTATTTGATAATGAATCTGAGGTTTCGTTTTCCGAAAATGAAAGCAGTGAATCCGAGAGCTCCGATGATAGCGATAAAGAGAATGAATTAGTACCCGAATGGAGTGAAAATTTAAAAACTCCTTCTTTCAGTGATTTTTCTGAAGAAACTGGACCAAGTCACAGTCTTACCCAGGAGAGTAAAGCTTTAGACTATTTCTTTTTGCTTTTTCCGATGTACCTATTTGAATTGATTACGGCGGAAACAAACCGTTACGCTAAATGTAAACAAAGCGTAAAAAAGAATAGTTTGTGGTTTCCCATAAACTTGAATGAAATTAAAGCATATTTTGCCATAAATATTATTATAGGCATTAGAAAGTTACCTAGAATAACAAATTACTGGAGTAGTGATGAACCCTTTGGAGACGAATATGTCTCAAGTATAATGACGAGGATACGGTTTTAAAAATTGACTCAATATCTACATGTAAGAGACACGAGCAGTACACCAGTACGTGGAAAACCAGACTTTGATCCCTTATTTAAAATAAAACCCCTCATTGACTGTGTTCAAAGCACATATAAAACAGTTTATAGATAAGGATATGGTGGGCTATAAAGGCCGAGTGCGTTTTCAACAGTATATGCGGGATCAAAGTTTGGAAAAGATTTGTGAATCAAATACTGGGTACTGCTCTGGATTTTAATTTTATACTGGCAAAAGAGACGGTAATAAATCCAGTAATGTGCACAACTCTTCTATAATAATATTTTGTTGTATACCCAATTGAATATTAGCTAATAACCCATTTTCTATAGCGATGTTTGAACAAAAATTTAAATAATTTTATATTTTGTTGAATTTACCTGTAATTAAAGTCACTTTGTGACAAAAATTTTGGTATAGAATTGGTTGAGAACCTTTCGTTAATTTATCTTCCAAAAATCACATTAATATGTTGATAAATAAAAAAAGTTAGAGTTGTTTAATGAAACCAGCCTAAATTTATGATTATGTTAGAAATTAATTGAAACACATAAGGGGTGTAATTTGGTTAGAAATATGGTAACGAAAGGGTTAAATAAATTACTGGTATCTTGACAATCATTTCAGCTGCATCATGTTTCTATGGAGTACTTTTGTAGCTTCAGACAAATAATGATAGACCAAATGTGACTAAGTATTGTAGCAATATTAAATATTAAGCAAAAGTATGCTAATGTCTGTTGGCAAAATGTTGGACTGAATAATTGAAAGAATGTTTTTTCGAGTTTCATATGATATTTGTTCTGTATGCTGTCAATTGATGAAAAGACTTTTTGTTTGAGATTCATATTTGTGTTTTGATTTGTATAAGACTTTGGACTGATCAGCCCTTCTCCCACTGAAACAAGAAGTCCTATATGGCCAAATATGTGTGTGTGTGTGTGTATGTGTAGTAGATACCCCTCAGCTGTACCAATTATATTATTAATATCTTCGCATTGCTTTCTTTGAGTTTATCTTGTTTTATTTGTCTAGTTATTATCATATGAGGATTTAACATTCACACCTACACAGTATTACTTTTTGTAAAGATATATACAGTAAAAAGAAAAACTAAATCTTTCCTGTAATAATGATTTCAAATTTTGGCACAAAATCAGCAAGTACAAGGGAAGGGGTAAGTGAATTACATTTACCTTAGTGCTCAACTGGTACTTATTTTATCAATCCTGAAAGGGTGACAAGTTAAGCCAACCTTAGCTGAATTTGAACTCAGTACATAAAAGATGAAATGCCACTAAGAATTTCACCAGGCATGCTAATGATTCTTCCAGCTCACCACCTTAATTTTTTCTGTATTAATAACCTACTTTTATGATGATGATCATCATCATCATCGTTTAACATCTGCTTTCCATGCTAGCATGGGTTGGACGATTTGACTGAGGACTGGCAAACCAGATGGCTACACCAGGCTCCAATCTGATTTGGCAGAGTTTCTACAGCTGGATGCCCTTCCTAACGCCAACCACTCCGAGAGTGTAGTGGGTGCTTTTGGAAATATATAAATATCTTGTTTGCATTTAAATAAATTAATCCTTTCAAGGTTTTAAGTATTTTCTTCTAAATTTTTACAGGACTCAATATTTGACTTCGAAAATTACCAACAGAATGTTAAGAATTAAAAATCATATCTTCAAAATATCATGAAATTTAAATAATAATGTTTTCTTTAATTGTGTCACATTTGAATTTTATATTTATAAAATATTTCAGGTATTATTCTGTATCTATCAGTCTGTTAAATATTACGTTTTAGATAATGTATATGCAAATCTAATTAGACACTAAAAGAATTATGTAAAGACTTTTACAATTTGTTATAACATTTAATTTAACAAACAAAAGAACTGTTTCTATGCACTCAATAACCAGGCAACTCAGTGTTCTTTGTACTGAAATAATAGTAAAACTATGGTCAACATTCATCAGTTGATGCATCTAATTTCGAACCCTGCTCCATGGACTTTGAGTCATTCTCACGTCTGCCTTTGTTATTTATCTCTCATAAGTAAAAGGGATAAGTATCAGTTCCACACCAGAGAAAATTTAATTAAATATACCTGGTACATTTTCATTATAGCTAGACAAAAAGTAAAATTATTCGACTGCAGTAAGCCGGGATTTGCTTAGAGGCTTCCTTGACTTGTTAGAACCGGCAGCTTAATCTCCCTCAAATCACACCCTATTTGGAAATGGTTGTAACTATTGCTTTGTTTCATATTCCAGAAGTAACATAAAGTGAGTGCCCTAAATGATCTAATACATTAGAATACATAAAATATTTAATCTATTGTGCAGAAGCATAATTAGGCCTGCCATTAAAATTGTTTTGCTTTATAACCCATGTTAATAAAAGTGTGTGATCACATGTTAGTATCTAAGCAATTTACTGATTTAGACTTTGACATTCCTGAAATCCAACATATTTTACTTTTGTAATACAAGATTTAGACATATTCCTTTTTTAGACAACCTGTTATATACAAAGGATTCTGTTTACCACCATCATCCTCTTTATCAATGCTTAATGTTTATTTCCCTATACTGACGTGTATTAGAAAAGTCCCTTGTAACATCTATACTGGCTTTTTGTCATCTTTTCTTTGAGGCTAGTATTGTAGCATCTCTCTTTGTAAGATATTTCCTAAAACTTCTCCAGACTGCTTTAACATAATGCAATTGGAATTAAATTTGCATTACACTTCACTGTGTATGAGGAAATCTATTTTTTAGATTAAATGCACATAGCTCTGTTGCAGAGATTAGTTTCATTTCATTATACATTATAAGGTGTATAACTGAGAGTATATAAAGAGATTTGAAGAAAACTTCAAATTCTGAGAATTCAGTTTCTGATTATATCATAGTCTCATTAACTTAAGCTTAGCTGAAAACAATCTTCATTGCAAGAATAAGTTTTCATCCTAAATCAGATATACTCTTAGTTTTACAAGGAATAAAGTTATAATACATTTTGATTTTTGAGAAGAATTTATTGCAAAACATGCAGCTAGAAAAATTTCTTAAAAGGATCCTTAAAAAAATGATTCAATGTAAGAAATTGTGGCATTAAAACATTTTATTGGTATAAGATATATAAGTACTTGTCATTATTTTTATAGTTCAGAAAATAGATTCCAAAGTTTCAAGTAAAAGTTGTCAGAATATATATTTTGGGAGAAGCTCCTAACTTTTCTAATATACTGGAACAATATAAAATTGCAAACACAGAATGGATTAAATATTTTCATATGTGTCCCCCCCCCCCCCTTTCGGGCTTCAGTTATATATTTTCAGTATGTATTTGCTTCTTTATCTAAAAACAAGTACTTAACAGTAAAAAAAATTGTTGATAAAATTTTTATAATTCACCATTTTTCAAAATTAATACAATTTTCCAAACTTTGAAAGAGATCTAAAGAAAATGTTTACCTTTTTTTATATACATAAGGAATCACTTGAATGAAAAATGCTTTAGTTTTGTATGTAAATACATGTTTATATAAATAGTTACTGGTATACTTTAATAGAAAGGAACAATAAGACATCATCCTCATTCTCATTAATCATACTGTGATGCTGTGGCAAGCAATGTATAGACTGCAATAACTTTCCAGAGAGATGGGTGCATAAACTGATTTCAAATCAAAGTTTATAGCTAGACTGACTGAGCTACATTTTAGTCACAGCACAGCTTCAATGTTTGAGTGCAATCCATTGATTTTCCATCCAGCACTGAAATACTTTTGTGAAACGGTCAGTAGTAACTGTTATATTTTGATATGCGCACATAATAACAGATGCAAATATAATATCGTAGGATCCTTCAGAGTTGAGTAAGATATTCAACTGGTGGTGGATATTTGAAGTAATATGATGTTGCAAACCTGCTTTCAAATTCATGATGAGATCAGGCTCTGCATCACCATAGCAAGGAAGACCAATATATTTATAGTGTCAGCAATTGTTGGGCACTGAAATATTTCCTGGCCTTGAAGAAAAGGAGCTGTTGTTGGAATTCAGTTCTTTGTTAAGGACATACTTTCCCTAGGAGACATCCTCAGTGATGACACAGATTAACATTTGAAGGTTTGTTATTTAACAATGTTTTTTGTTCTTACTTTTTTTGTTGCGAAAAGGGATGAGGTTGGCATGAGTCTTTTGGAGACTGCTTTTTAGGTCTCTATTCATGGAATCCATGCAAATTTGGAGCATAGTGCCTAAATAAATGCACGATTGTATCATCTGCATAAAAGTGTGTATTATTGGACATGGCAGCAAGTATGTCAATGTTGTACACATCGAAGAGTGTGAAGATCAAGATCAAACATCAGAGTTGATTGAAAGTGAAGCATAAATAGCTGTATCAGCACACATCATGATGATGTGATCTGATCAGAAAAAACTGCTTCAAAACTATGTGACAAGGTTATATTCTATAGGTGGATAATTTCAATAGGTGATTTACATGTAAAACATGGTTGCAAGCTTTGCTGATATTTAGAGCAACAGTATTGCTTTTATCAAATTTCTCTAAGGCAAGACCCCTCCGGTGGGTAACATAAGAGAGTTGGCTGCAAGTGAGTCTGTTTGTATAGAAGCTGTACTGGTTTACTCAATACCCAGTAGATTTGGCCATTTAAACTTACAAAGCTTAATGAATTGCAAAGGTGTCTGCTTTAAGAAAAGTGAAAAGTTCATGCCTCTTTAAATTTGATTACAATCAGAAATTACAGGCAGAAGAAATATTGAGGGGATTGAAAGGCATCTCAGACTGGCTTACTGGACAGTTACTACAACATAACAACACATTAACACAGAATAGGATGAGTAGCCCTGTTAAAGGTCTTTCAATATCAAATGAATGTAAAACATGGCTATTTGTTCTTGGCTAAGATCTCATCTTCACTTCAAGTGAAATAATTTGATATCTAAAGGTCATCTTATTCAAACTAACCCAATTCTGTATTAATTTCGCTACATTTATGTATCATACTAATGTATAAAGACTTTCATATCTAAATATATTAGTGTGCAGCCAATGTAACTTTTACCAGTGATTCTCATTTGTCCTTATAACAGTTTACAATTGTATTTTTAGACCAGTAATTGGAGAGTAACACCTTCCTTCATAAAACCCAATTAATTAAATAGATAACTGATACAGTTCATACAGTTTAATACTATACACACATATATATTGATATAAACATAATCTATAATTAGTACTTTATTCCCATATTTGATAGATATTTGGCAGAAGCCCCATCTGTCAACATTCTGAAATCACATCTCACTATAATTGACTTTGTCCTTCATTACTTTGTAGTAGATACTAGCAAGTACTGAGATTAATTCAATTTGCTTTTCTATCCATTACAACATTCAGAGCTATGCTGAAGGAAGAAATCAATGTTTCATACTTATATTAATTTTTTCAGTTTCAATAAGTTATTAAGTTGTTGTTTGGTGTCAATAAATTATTAAACCAAACATAACAGCAATAAGAAGAGTGAAGATAAATATTTAAGAAAAAAATTGAGTTGATTTATTGAAAAGTCCTCTTATCCTCTCCTCCAGTAAATGATATGCAACTGAGTATTTTGGTTGTTGTGGTTTGGTCCCAGGTTGGCTCTGACCCACCAAATCATTAATAAAAAGAATTTTAGCAATGACCATCTTACCCCTCTTCTTTTCCAGTATATTGTCTTTGACTACATTATCCTCTATACATTCTTCTTTATTAAAAGATGTATATAGCTTAAATGATATTTGGTTGCTATTTTTAGCAAGTTGAGAACCATACAGCGACATCCTTACTGGTTCTTATTTTGGTTGTTGTTTTTGTTGAACCTAATGTTTGCCATGTCAAGTAGAACTATTATGAAAGCCATTCTAGCTTTCACCACCATGTTTTAGTGTATATCTCAGACAAAATATTCCAGTTTTAATATTTTGAGTTTTGATTTGTTTGCTGTTTTAAGCAAATCAAGTGACTACATTGGGCCTCTACATTAGCTCATCATATTTTAGTGTATTCTATGAGTGCATTGCTTAAGCATTCCTTGTGCTTTCTCTACTTCAGTTCAGGTTTACACTAGCCCAACGATTGATAACTCAAGTTCCCCTGCAATGGAGAAACACTTATACCAACTTGAATATCATCTTAATGATATTTCCAGTCTGAATGATAACTCAATCTGTTATTATTTTATTGCACTTTATTTTATACATGTCTATTGTTGAAAACAGTTCTGCAGCATTTGTATTCATTGAATTAGTTGATAAAATGAAGGAAATGATTTTTTAAAATATTGCTACTGATTCTTTCAGTTCCTCTATAAACAACTACAACAAAAAGTAAAAAGATAGTGTAAAAATGTCATTGTATGAAAAATAACCACACATAAATTATTTCTTCAACAAAAGCAATAAAAAAGGTAAAATATCAATTGAGTTTTGAATAAGAAAAATCAACGAAATATAACATTTGTTAGGAAGTGGGATTGATCATTAGTATTGATTTCTAGCCATGGAAACTGTTATATTATTTCTCAAAAAATGTCTTTCAAGAGAATTTCTGAATGAAAGGATTGTTTCTAATCATGTTAATGTTATTTTTCTCTCTCTTTACCTTTCACAGAATTCAAGTTAAACATTGCACTATAAAGAACACAATGATTAAGAAAGAAAGTAATTTGTTATAAAACAGTCTTTGCAAGGATGTGGCTGAATGCTCTACAAATCTTAAAACTGAATTGTCTGAAATGGTATATTTCCAGAAAAATACACAAGTCTCCCCCCACCTCTCTCTCTCACTCTCTTTGGGATAAAGCTCCTCACTAAAGCATGGTATTTAATCTAATATCTCACATTCTATTGAATGCCTTTATATTCAATTTCTACATAGTGATGTACAACTCTGCATGTTGATACAGAGTTTCTAACTATATTTCACTTAAATTCTATTCATTTTTTTGTTTACATCTGTAAACAAACACATACAAATACACTTTTATTGAAAATATTGACCTTACAGAAAATGCAAGCTATTTTGATAATGAGTCTTTTTTTGAAATGTGATCTTGATTTTTCAATGAAGAGTTTCACAAAATGAAAGGTGTGTGTGTGTGTGTTTGGAAGTGGGGTGGAGCAGAGTAAAGGATATCTTGAAAACCTTTTAGTTACAGACTAAAAGATATTGAACAGATTAATATATTGTGTAATCCTGTGAGTAATATTACAGATGCCTACATGCATATATGAGTTTGAATCTGTGCATCATACACACTTTTTTTACTAGGCTTGATTTATACAATCTAAAATTGGTCATCTTTTAGCATAGATGTTATAGATTATGGAGCCATGTTATAGAACAGAAATTTAAATGAAGGATATACATTGCTCCTAAGTTTCATGAAGGTCTTTGAGACCCTCATCTTTACAACTCCAATGTTTATTTGAACTTTGTGTATCTTGGAGTAGTAATCACTCTCAGAGCATTCAAGTTCATTCATCTTTTGCTATGGGGTAGTAGGCACATAGATTGGAACTCTGATAATAAATATATAAATTTGTATGTGTCTTTTAGATACGTTAATTCAATGTGTATCTAGTTGAAAATGCTTTAGTTTATTGCCTCAGTGGATCTAACGTTTGGAAAAAAGTCCCATATCATCTGGGAATTATATTTTGGACAGATTGACATTCAATCCTTCATACAATAAAACCTTTCATAAGTTGTTCATAGTTGTTGCTTTTCTTTTGTATATTTTGTATCACATTGATGTAGACCTGGCAGGATGCTTTTACAATAGAACATATAACAATATCAAGTAAGTTACTTTATTGGATTTTGATTTTAGAAATGCATCAGGTTAACTGCTCAGAAATAGTGAGTTCACATCAGCTGCAAATATTTCAATGTGTATCTGAGTAAAAATGCTTTATTCTTCATTGCTTCAGTGCACTTAGGTTTGAAGAGTGAGTATCATATCGTCTGGGATAGACTGACATTCAATTTATAGGCTTCATTCAATAAAACTAGAGCTAATTACCAGATCTCAAGAATCTATCAAGGCTTAGAAAATATTTATTTTTATTCTAAAAATATTGCAAGAATGACTCTGTCAATATGATCGATAAATTTCTGTTTTAGATTTTGTATCAGATTGTTCCCTCTTACTCTTCCCTCCGGCCGGGTAGCCATGTATCTCCTCTACAGCAGCACACTTGTTTCTCCCCTCATTCTCGATCTTTGTCTCTCCTTCCCTTGCTTTTCCCTCTGGCTAATTATCTCCTTTACATCAGCGCACCTGTTTCTGTCCTCTTTCTTGTATCTCTCTCCCCCCCTCTCTCTTCCTCTCACTCCCTCTCTCTCTTCCTCTCCCTCTCTTTCTCTTCTCTCTCTCACTCTCTCCAGGTAACCATATACCTCCTCTACAGCAAAATACCTGTTTCTACCCCCCTCTTTCCCTGTCACACTCTAACCTTTCATCATCTGACTCAGGATCTCCACCTCTAATGCCCCCTCCTCTATAGCAAGACACTTGTTTCTGCCTCTCTGTCTCTCTATCACACTCTAACCTTTCATCTGACCCATGATCCCCTCTTCAATTCCCCCTCCATTCTCAAAAATTCTTTGTCTTACAAGTTACTTGGTGACCCCCCTGCCAGTGCTGGTGCCATGATTTATGTACATCCAGTCTACATTGTAAAGTGTTTGGCATTTGGAAGGGCATCCAGCTGTAAAAATCATGCCAAAACTGACCTCGCCTGTGCCGGTGCCACATAAAAAGCACTCAGTCCACTCTGTGGAGCGATTGGTGTTCGGAACGGCATCCAGCCATAAAAACCCTGCCAAAACAGACACAGTAGCCAGGTGTAATCTTCTACCTGGCCATCTTCTGTCAACCATTCTACCCATGCATACATGGAAGACAGACGTTAAACAATGATAACGCTGATTGTTGAGGCAACTATATTATATGCAATATTATGAGGAAATATTTTGAAGAAATTATTTCACAATTTATTGTTGTCTTATGTCATCAATTGTTAACTTTACTAACAACCTCATAGCATTTTGTGATTGTGAGTAATGTTTTTTGTTGCATTCTAAGATTCTGTTTAGTAAAGATTGTTGACACCTCTTGCTTGTTATGCCACCATCCTATACTGAAATTAAGCAAACATGAAGCTATCTTTTTGTTGTACAATGGCTAATTGCAGTTTATGAAATGTCATGGAGGCTATATGATACAGTAGAGGGCTAATAAGAATATGTTTCTAAAGCTTAATATTTTTGTATTTCGAAACCAAAAGCAAAAAATATATTAAGGAAGTTTGGTTGCTATAGTAAGTAGGTTGAGCATTTACATAGGTCTCTTATTGTGTACAAAATGTACCATAAACTATATCTGACTCATCCATACCAGTTCTACATATGTCACTCCAATGTCTTTTGCACCTCATCAAACCTGAACATCATCTGTGACAATACTATCTGTACCATTATAAGATATAAATATAAAAAAACACATCCATAAGCCATTACACAGATCTATGTAACACATTACATAGATCTATAGATAATACTTTGTACTATCCAGGTATACCTGCATTTTTATATAAGCAACATGTAGCTGCATCTTGTGTTTGTATGCATATTTTTTAGCTATATGCTTCTTGATATGAGAATATCTTTATATTTTTCATTTGATTTTATGCAGGCATGTATTAGTGTATCGTAAATAACTATGTAGGTACATATGTAAACGTGTTTTTCCAATGGTTTCTTATATATTTATCATTATGTTTGCCTATCAAGATAAATATACATGACTAAGAACATCAATTTGCATGTTCATATTTGTTTCCTGGTTCATATTCATAAGTGTGTCTGGGCTTAAATGTATAATTCTAAGAACGTTTATGTGTGTATGTATTGGTTATACTGAGTGTGTATCATTATCTCTTGACAGTCACTTTTCCATATTGTCGTTGGTACAACAGTATGTGTGTGTTATAGGTATGCGTTTATCTTTATGTAGATATGAGTTGGTGAGGATGTATAGTTTTTTCTGTCTAACATCACAAAGCAATTGATTACGAATTGAATTTAGAAAAGGATTAGGCAATATTAGAATTAACCTTCAGACTGGAAAGTAAGTTAAAACTTCCTCCTACAGTTGTTAGTTTTTAACATTCTTTGTCTGGATATGTATTGCATCTCATCAATAAAGCCACCTCAGCTTAAAGAGTCATTATATGATTCAGCTGTATGATTAAACATCTCTTAATCAGAAGATATCCTTGAAATTCACTTACAGATGTTTCTATGTAAATTTCTAAGGTGGTAATGGAGTGATAAGAGCTTTATTCAGACACTCAACAAATTAAATTTGATTTCATTGAATTAGGCTTACACAAAGATGACAGTTTACTTTTAACCCATAACAAGAATTGGCACCAGTCAGAAAGGCTCAGAAAGGATTTAATTAACACACTTGAAATTAGTATATTTAGATATCACATGTAATCTAGTTTCAGGTCCTTATAGTCCTTACTTGAAGCCCAACGAAGTTATATCCACAGTAGCTTTAATTACCACTGCCATATTCATAGAAGGGATAACGTAAATCTACACAACTGATTTAACTTCTTTAAAGATAGAGTTATGGCTTTGTAATTAATGATGCTGTTGTAATTTCATAATTTTATAACTAGATGTTGTTGATAGTAACAAGGGATATGATAAATGAATAATTAACAGTACCAGAAGAGGTGGTAGATGAATTATTTATATAATTTATATAAATATAAATTAATTAAATGTTAACTCATTGATTTGTTATATATATATCTATTTAATGGTAGTCAATATTTTTCCATGAATGTGAACTGCTTATTGATCAACTGTTCATGAAATGTCCTTTCTCTGTACAGGTATGTAGGAAATTTTAAAACTTGGTTGACAACTCCCAGAACATGTATCTGTATTTCAACTAAGCCATATTTGTTTTTTAGCTAGGAAATTGAATTTGCTCTCCATGTGGTATCAATCGAAGCTTTTCAGTTTATTCCATAATTCTCTCCAAATCCTGAATATGCAATTGCACAATTAGGTTTCCAAATATGCAAGTAAAATCATCCATTTCTTTGCGAGATTGTCCTTATTCAATGTGAAATTCTGATCCTCAGAACAAGTTAAAACATATTCTACAGTCGGTACATCCACATTTTTAACTGTTGGTTCTGTTGTCATTGCATATATAATCTGGTATTTGTTAGTATTCTCTTCAATGATTTAGGTTGTTTTGTTTTCGGGGTTTATTTTAAATTTTATAGTAGTATGTTTGAAAAACTAATTCATTGTGGAACTTTTTTTCAGTATCAGTATATTTTGAAGAATAAAATTTTAGGTTTTATGGTTTCTAGGATTGTGAGTACACACTTACGGCAACATTTTCAATTGACGTATGTTATTTTGTTTTGCTTGTCTTAGGATTTGAACAACAATTGTCCGGGCACATTGCGTCCCATCATTTGAGGATGGTGGATGATGTCTATCTATATCTTTATTCTTAAAGTCATATATCATGAAAATTCATATTGGACACAATTGTGCACATCTTTTGACTAAATTAAACGGAATATTTTGTCCTAGTGTGCTTCAGGTGCCACAAAGTAAAGACTAGATTTTGTTTTGCATTTATAGTTTTGCAACATTCGTCTGTCTCAGCTGGATTGTTGATTCTCAATACTAAAATATCAAAAAAGTAGTCATTTCACTTAACTATATTCCATTGTAAATTGAATATTTTTATGTATTCCAGTATGTAATATTTGATTTTCCAATAATTTCTCTATACTTTTATCCCAAGACTCTCAAATAAAGGCCTCATAACGGAATTTGACATTATGAAGTATATTGTGTATTAGGTTAAACTGGCTCCAATTCTTACTCTCTCTCTCTCTCTCTCTCTCTCAAAAGAAAAAAAGAAGGAAAGACAATTCCCAGAAATTAAGAATTAACGTCAAAGAAAATGTCAATGCTTAGATGAAAATCTGATTTTTGTTCTCAGGAATGGTAACAGCTACGGACATGATTTGGTCTTATTAAACTACCACCATGAAACATCATTATCTGATACATTCCAAACCAAGAGACATAGGCTTTATATGCAAGAAATGCTTTCTGAACATTTTTGGCCCTGGTCATTTGCATAATACTGGTTGTAGTAATTTGTATTTGTGTGTGTGTGTGTGCGCGCACTTATGTATATGTGTGTGTGTGTGTGCATGTGAGCAAGGTATCAATAATGTTTTGTTATATTTGATAACATTTAAAAAAAAGTTTATATAGTTTCTCAAAGTATAAAGCCTTGAATTATTATTTTCTTGCTATAAAATATGAGTCTTTGCGCCCTCCTTATTTACATCTATATAATCAGAACACTTGAGTTCAAATAGCAGGTCCTTCTTAGCTCCATTTTTTTCCATATATCTTTATATTGAAATCAATGTTTCTCGTTATTGTTGAAATACCATGGGAAAAAAACAGGATTCATGTAGTGTCACAAATATGATAGACTTAATATCTTTTCAATATGATTGATTTCAAAGAATGAAATTGCAGTTGAATTGATGTTTTAAATCATTATCTGTAACATGTAATTATGTCAAGAAATGCATTAATTCCTGAAACGAATTTCAAAATATTTGTTTCCAAATGTAATATGGAATTTTCTTCTCAAATTAATGAGTAATAATTTTAAAGATCTTAATGATAAATTTTATATGAATCTATTAATTTCATTATTAAAGGAGTATTAATGATAGAACAATATGAAAATAATGGGTAGCTTATGAAGTTCAATCATGTTTTTTATTGTTGGTTTATAATTTCACTAATAAATAATTATAGAAAGGTGCACCACCTGTAACCTTCTATGTATGTGAATCTTTGAAGGAAAGTGTACCTGTTCAAAAGTTTTGTTTCATATATACACAAAAATACATGTAAGCACACACATAAAAGGTGAGATTAAGAACACATGTTTATTTGCTTGACATACTGTGTGTTAAATCTATAATTAGAAATGATAATTTGACTCTGCAATAAATTCTCTATAATAATTCTAATATTGTTGGCATTATAATTAATAAATATGCATTTTCTCTGCCTACTGACTTTGGTGTCCATAATTAGAAATGTTTCAAGAAGTCTACAATTATGTTTCCTTCATAGGAGAAGGAATATATGAAAGATGTGAAAGTAAAATTTTATTTTTCTTCCCTTCATGTATTAGAAATATGAATGCATTGTTGGCATGTTTGTACTGTTGAATTCTATTTTTATATATAAGTTATTCTTCTCCCAGAAAACAGGAATCAGTACTTACTGACTAATCTTAAAAGAATAGAATAAGAATTTTCTAGAGAAACTGTTGAGTGTCAACAGAAGCTTTTCACTTTACCATATCATTGATTACAAACAAAATAATATTATTAAAAATATATTATTTAAAAGAAAAAGAAAACAAGAAGAGAGAAAAGTCATACAAATGGATCATATTTTTTTCCTGTGATATGAAACATTGAGACATAACAACAGATGGTTCTTACACCATTTTGCATATAGTCATAGACAGTGTTTTAGCTTGCATCAGGCCTCTTTTCAGGAACATGGTATTGACAAGTCCCAAAAATCATGAAACATCAATGTCTGTACTTGTTTATGACTTCCAGGTGTTTTAACACCAGGCACAAGAAGAGAATATATTCTCGCAGCCTACCAATGAACTAACAAAATACATAATTTTTGTATGCATGTTCAATATTGTTTATTTGTTTGTATGTATGTATGTATGCATGTATGTATGGGTAATATTTATCTTCCACTTAAAGTGGACGTTGTATTACAACAGTGAATACTGTGCTATTTACTATGGGAGAACCTCTCACAAGGACTTACAGTGCAAAAGCAAGCAAGTAATGCTGCTTCTCTCAATATTATTTGATGTGTGTGTGTATAAGAAATTAGAATGACAAAGGAATAAATAATTATGTTACTCATAGTACAGAGTTTCAAACATGACGTGAAGTTTTATTTGGGAAAACACATTTATGTATACACCAGAAAAACGTTGCCAATACTACATTCATGTTTCTGTGTGTGTGTGTGTCTGTTTGTGTATGTGTTGTATGTGTGTGTGTAAGAGAGAGAGAGAGAGAGAGAGAGAGAGAGAAAGCAGAAAGATCTAGTACTTATTTAAATTATGATAAATTTGCCTTGATGACAATTTATGAGCAAAATATCTCAAACATAAGTCTATGTTTGTACCAACACTATCAATATCATTGGTAATGCTTTTTGTGTGTGTGTGTGTGCGTACATATATATATATATATATATATATCATCATCATCATCATCATCATCGTTTAACGTCCGCTTTCCATGCTAGCATGGGTTGGACGATTTGACTGAGGACTGGTGAAACCGGATGGCAACACCAGGCTCCAGTCTGATTTGGCAGAGTTTCTACAGCTGGATGCCCTTCCTAACGCCAACCACTCAGAGAGTGTAGTGGGTGCTTTTACGTGTCACCCGCACGAGAACGGCCACGCTCGAAATGGTGTCTTTTATGTGCCACCCGCACAAGCCAGTCCAGGAGCACTGGCAACGATCTCGCTCGAAAATCCTACAGGAGCCAGTCAGGCGGTACTGGCAACGGCCACGCTCAAAATGGTGCATCTCATGTGCCACCCGCACAAGAACCAGTCCAGGGGCACTGGCAACGATCTTACTTGGCTTGCCGGGTCTTCTCACGCACAGCACATTTCCAAAGGTCTCGGTCAGTAGTCATCGCCTCGGTGAGGCCCAATGTACGAAGGTCTTGCCTCACCACCTCAGCCCAGGTCTTCCTGGGCCTACCTCTTCCACGGGTTCCCTCAACTGTTAGGGTGTGGCACTTTTTCACGCAGCTATACTGATGCTTCTAATGTTCAGCTTTTCTCTCAAGATACTTACACTCTGACGAGTATTCACATTGACATTACACATCCAACGGAGCATACTGGCTTCATTCCTTGCGAGCTTACGTATGTCCTCAGCAGTTACAGCCCATGTTTCACTGCCATGTAGCATGGTTGTTCGTACGCATGCGTCATACAGTCTGCCTTTTACTCTGAGTGAGAGTCCCTTTGTCGCCAGCAGGGGTAAGAGCTCTCTAAACTTTGCCCAGGCTATTCTTATTCTAGCAGCTACACTTTCAGTGCACCCACCCCCACTACTAACTTGGTCGCCCAGATAGCGGAAGCTATCGACTACCTCTAGTTTTTCACCCTGGAATGAGATAGAAGTTGTTTCCTGTTTGTTTGCAGTCTTTATTGCACCTGAACATCTGCCACAAGCAAAAACTAACTTGCTAGTTAACCTGCCTTTGATGTTGCTGCACCTCTTATGTGTCCATAGCTTGCACCGGGTACATCTTTATATATACATATAAATGCAAATGTTTTCCCAAATAAAACTCCACTTCATGTTTGAAGCTGCAGAGTGACATTCAACCATTCAACTATTTGTTACCACTCTGTATTTGACTGATGTTTTTTTTTTTCCTGAAGTATATTGAGTTCTAATGCTAGGTTATTATTATAGTATTGCTATGCTTAAGCAAAACATCAATATATATATATATGTATACACACATATATACACACTCATGCATATATATATATATATATATATATATATATATATATATATAAGATATATATTTTTTTATAAAACAAAATTTTATAAATTATATAGTATCTGTTAACAGTCTTAGCAAAAACCTCACAGGTGAGTTTTTGTATATATATATATATATATATATATATATATATATGTATATGTATATCTTAAAAAATAGAGCTGAAAATCGATGCATTGAAGATACTTTATTGCAGCAACAATTATAATAGCAGTAACAACAACAATAAGCCAAACCTATGCACATTTCAATAGAGTATCCAGGATAAATGAACCACATCATAAAATGTCTCATAAAATATTATAACATATTATAACACATTACAAATTACAAATTATAAACTGCCGGATACTCCATCTCTTCAGGGTCGCAATTATTATTGCCATCACCAAACACTACTATTATTAGCAAAACACATAATAGTAGTGTTTGGTGATGGCAATAATAATTGCGACCCTGAAGAGATGGAGTATCCGGCAATTTATAATTTGTAATTTGTAATGTGTTATAACATGTTATAATATGTTATAATATTTTATGAGACATTTTATGATGTGGTTTATTTATCCTGGATACTCTATTGAAATGTGCATAGGTTTGGCTTATTGTTGTTACTGCTATTATAATTGTTGCTGCAATAAAGTATTTTCAATGCATCGATTTTGAGCTCTATTTTTTAAGAGATGTGTATATATATATATATATATATATATATGTTAATTCTCTAAGAGGTGAGAGGGATAACTCCCTTGGCAAACAGGACACAGTCGTGTGTCGATAAGCCAGCTGGAGGAGATGTCCTCCTGGGGCTAAAAGCAACAGTAACATCCACCCCTAGGGGTCAGCCACACTTAAGTGGCAATATACTATATATATATATATATGTATAATTATATATATATATAGACAGACAGACAGTGATAACTGTTGACAGCTAACATCCTGTGTAACCTGATGGAGCCCTGAGTTCAAGGTTATCACTTGCAAGAGTGGGCTGCAAAGTTCATTATTTGACTACGAAGGAGTGATGCTAGAGTTGTGAAATCTTGCATGCCTTAATTTCAGCTCATCTTATTAATAATTGTATTGTTTCTTTCCAGGTAAACTAGCATCTGACTGTTCAAAGAAGACTTCAAAAGTAACTAGTGGCAACTTCTCTTGAAACTGGACAAAATTTGACATTGTGGTGTTATAGAGTGCCTGCAGAAAAAGAGTTTAGCCCCCAAGGACATTTATGCTGACATGGTAGCTACATTAGCAGATGACCAGTTTTAAAAACAGTGCAAAAGTGGGAAACTGAATATCGAAGGGGATGATGATGCAAGGTCTGAACGTCCTGAAACTGCCATCGCCTTGAGTGTGTTCATCACATAGTGATGGATGAGAGACAGTTGACTAAATCCAGTAGCCAAATCTATTAGCATATCCCATGAAGCAATTGAGATCATTCTGCACAATGAACTTGGCATAACAAAGGTTTTTACTTGGTGGGTGCCACATTTTCTGACACCTGATCAAAAGTGCACCAAGCTCATCACATCACAAGAAAACCTGACATTGTTTAAGGCAGATCCAACTGGTTTCCTTAAACATTTCCTCCCCCAGGGTGAGTGTTCAGTTCATCACTTAAGACAGAGACAAAGAGACAATCCGTGCAGTAGAAACGCCAACAGGATGAAAGTTTCTTTACCAATGAGATCCAAGAGTGGCGACACTGATAGAAGTTTACGGACTACGAGGTGGACTATGGTCACATTCCACGAGAGTATCTAGACCAGTCTATGAACTTTTTAGCTGACTGTTGTATTTACAGTAATGCATGCTCTCGTCTATTTGTATGTGTGTGTGAGAGAGAGAGAGAGAGGGGGAGAGGGGGAAAGAGAGGGAGAGAGAGAGAGTGAGGGGGAGGGAGAGAGAGAGAGAGAGAGAGAGAGACTAATGTATAGATCCATTATTTATTTATATTATGAAAAATTTGCATTTACGACAATTAATGAGTAGAATATCTCAAGCATAAATCTGTTTGTATCAATATTTTAATGCAATTTTGAATGTACTAAAGCAGAAGATTATTTTATAATGGATTCTGTGGGTCACTGGAATATTACATAAAATATTTAGATATTTTTACTGCAATTTGTTAGATAGAGAGTAATATTAATAATAAATGACTCTTCATTTATTCACTATGTTATAGATTCAACATCATTTTCTATACTGACAAGAAAAATTTCAGTTCAGTCATATAAATCCTAAATATAGCTGAAGATACTTCTTTCAATTGCTTGCATTTTACATCCATTTTTTCCACCTTAGAACTGGTTAAAAGAATATGTTATAGAGACGTTTGTGTTACAGATAGATGCATGGCCTCTCACTAATCCTCAAGTTTTTCATATAAATAATCATTCATTTCAAACATCTTTGAAGGCACAAACACATTGGCTTGGGAACAAAATTTGCATAGGGGATGTAAAATCAGGCCCAAATTTTTTTATAAATAAGGTCTTGTGTTTTTTGTTTATTTCTGTCCTTTGTTCTTTGAGAACAAGCCTAACTCCCAAATAATTTTTACAGATTAGTTTTCTTATGCACTGTTTTCTAAACCTGAGAAGAGTAAGTAAGGGCAAAAATTTGATTCTAAGTGCGCTTGCACCCCTTGCACCACCTGTTCCCGGGCCCACCCAAAGTGAGTGAGCAATTGGCTCATAGTTTGTGGCTTTCACAGTGTCCAAATATAAGCATACAGTCATGTATACACTATACATGTATATATATATATGTGTATGTATGTGACAACCTTCTTTTAGTTTCTCTCAACCAAAATTTACTCATGAGGCTTTTATTCTAATAGATATTGCAGAATAAAACATTTATTAGATTTGAAACAATTATCGCACAATTAATTTCTCTCTTGGCTTTTTCTAAGCTGAAATCTCTGACCTATTAACCTTTACTTAAAATTTTTAATTTAGCTTTCAAATTTGCTTTGCAGACAACTTAAAAATAGATCTATTATAAAAAATTACCAACCCAATCATAAACTTATCTTGCTAGCCATTAAAAATACACACACACACACACACTTACTCACACACACACACACACACAACAGGATATTGATGATAATGAACTATGGAAATATTAGTTGACAGCTGTGAGGAAGTTTTTATCTTCAAAAATAAATATAAACTTTTAAAACTGTCTCCAAAAAATGGTTTTGTAAACTTGAATTAATCTGATATTTTTACCAGAGAGATTTGCTCATTAATTTTAGACATATATTCTGTTAAATGACAGAGCATGCTACTTCAACTTCATCATAATTATCATCATCATTTTCTCTTACAATCATCTCTTCTACACAATTTCACTAATGACTTTGCAAAAGTTCTGACAATATAAGATTTAAAAAATATTGAAAAATTCAATATCAAATGCACCAAAGAAAAATATACCATCAAAAATATTCTGAAATGCTAAAATTACTTCATTCCAGTTTGCAGTTGAGAAATAAAATATATTAAGGATAAAAATCCATGTAGTGTATGTATGTTTATGACTATAATTATTGTTTGTAAGCATTTAAATATCTGGATACTAAGTAAGTAAAATTTCAATACTATCAATAGTTCTATTAATAAAAATTAGTAATGTAATCTTGAATTTAACTTGTCAGCTATCAAAAAAGTATACCACAATAGGATATTAATGATATGGAAATCTTAACTAATAGCTGTTAATAATAATAAGTTATATCTACTTCACTCTTCAAACATATAATTATTTATACTCTCTTAATATATTTTTTCTTGTATGTGTGTGTGTGTGTGCCACATGTATGTGCATGCACATATGTGTTTGTATATGTGCATACGTATGTGTCTATATAAAGGAACACACACATCTGTATATTTCTGAATAGGCATCCTGTTTGAATGTATTGTCTCAAGGAAGTTATGGACTGTTGCATAAGCACTCAGCTCTGAGTGCGCTGCTTCTTATAGCAGAAATAACTGTAAGCTAATAAAAATGATTATGTATCTCCTGTTCTGTTGTCATTCATTAATTGATATTTCGCTTCGTATTTTCCTGACATTCTACTCTAAAGTATAAGTGTATTGAGATCTAACTACTGGTTATTGGTATTTTTGTGCCTAAGTGAAATCATAATACACACACACACACACACACACACACACTTTGTGTGCATATCTATTTTAGTGAAAGTGAAACTGAAAGTATGGCTCAACTTGAGTTTCACATTACTACAATCTTCAAGTGTTTGTGTGTGTGTGTGTGTAAACCACACTTCAAAAAAACGCCCTTTGATTTGAAATTCAAAGAGTTCAACTTCAAAAGAGTTCATTGTATTTGAATTTCAAATTAGATTAAACTTTGTGCTCCTTGAAAGCCCTTACATTTTTGGAATGATAAACAAATATTTGGTTTTAATTTCATATCATCACCAATATTTCCTCCCAGAAGATGCAGACAATTTTTTGAAGTTTTAAATTCTGGAGTTGAGTTTCCTTTTAAGAAATAATACTTCTAGCAGGCATGGTGCTCCCAGAAAAGTAGTTTCATCAACAGTGTATATTCTCATCAGCAATCATTTTTTCAGCTGCTTAAGATAATTAGTATTAACTTCTGTATCAGCACTAGCAGCTCCAGTCTTTTATGTTGTGCACATTCAAGCACTTCTTAAATCTTTAGATCCAGCTTTTGCAAGCCAGAAAATGTTTTGCAAATTCCTTTTTATGTAAATTTTCATACAGATTATTGGCTTCTTGTGAATGGAAACAGTGAGTCAGATCTTTGATCCAACACTTAAGAAGCAATCAATTTTAAGCATCACATTAAATCCATAAAAAAAAACATGGTTCAAGCAGTTAAGGAAGTAACTTCTAGAACACTAGACTTAACTTTGTCTCTGTTGGCACATATTTTCCCACTGTAGACATACCAAGATTCAATGATTTAGTAATGTAGCTGATTTTTTCTCCTATATAAAGCCATTTTAAAAGCTCCACCAGTGCCTCATTTCGAATTGTAGATAAACCCAACAGCAGCAGCAATTAACAATTATCCATAACAAATACATCATAAAAGTAAAATAACACCAAGGAAAGAACTATTTTGAGAGAGCAAAAGATTGGTATCTTATTCCTATGTATATAACAATGGAAATAAGATGGAAGGGTGAAGAAGTGATATGGGAGAAAGCACTGAATGATTGCAGTTAGTTGAAAGGCTACCACATTCATGGGCACTTTGCTTCTGGCATCTCTGACTGAAGTTATAAAAATTCCACACCCTACTAGCTTTCTCTCTCTCTCTCTCTCTTTCACTCTCTCTCACACACACTGTTGTGTTGACATGCAGCATTATGCAGCTAGACATTATTATTGTTGCCAGCTGATTTATACTTACGTTGGTGGGTTGAGAGTGGTGCTGATCATGGTGGAGATAGTGGTGGTGCTGGCAGAGGTCATATTGTTTTTCCGAATTGTATTGTTGCTGCTGTTTCGTCTCAAGTCAATCCTCATTGACCTATGATCAAGGACATTTTCATTCAACTTCTGAAATGTGTTAAGGTACCACATTGTCACCTCTCATTGTCTATAATCTCAGTTAGGCTTTGGCTCTCTTCTCCATGCTACTGTTGCTGTTGCTTTTGATCATTTAGGACATGGTGGATTATTGTGAATGGTAAGGGTTGTATTGGGTTTGGTGCTGAGGGGGGTTGTACTGATGTTGATAATTGTAGTGGCCAAGGTTGATTTACAGATGTGGGTTTGGGTGGGTGGGTGTGCATGCACAGTTTGAATTAAAGATTAGAATTTATATTATCTTTAATACTGTATTTAGAATTGTTTGAATACAAAATGGAAAATCCATTTCAGGAACGTAAATATTAATATTAATATGAATATATTTGATTCATAATATTATAATATCAATCTTTCTGTTTGTCTATCTGTCTGTCTGTCTGTCTGTCTGTCTACCTTTCTCTCTTTCCCAAAAAGGTTAGTAATATCCTCATAAAAGATTTCATAACATTTCTTAGAAAAATGATTTTTTTAAAAATCACCTTTACACTCAAAAACTGTATTAAATAATCCTCATAGACTTTCAAATATATATATATATATATATATAGAATAATAATAGTAATGATATTAAAAATATATAAATATATGCACACACATGTATATATATGTATATATATATACATATATGTACATACCTACATATCTATGTATATATACATGCATATATGGGTACAGGACATCAAAAAAAATGTCAACAAAATGAGAAATGAGGACATAAAAACAGAAACATAAAAAACAAACTTTTTTTGAACAACAAAAGAAACAAATAGAAAAACGACACAAGCAACATAAAAAAACATTCCCTTCATCAGTTGTCCCCTGTTTTATCTACTCCACATTTCAAAGGTAGGAACAAGACACGACTTTGTTAAAACAGTCCTTCCTGCAAAGCAAATTAAATAAAAATTAGTATTTTTTGTGGAGGGTTAAAGTGGTAACAAGAACAGGACAGTAAGATCAAACCAGTAAAAACAAACGGTGAGGGCTGTTAAGCCAAGACGATGTGAAGTGGTGAATGCTAGATAAACAAGCTTTGAGAAGAGACAGGCAAACGCATGTCTTGTCTTTAAGAAGGAAGTGGAAGAAAGAGAGATGGATAGCTGTTGGTCACTTGTGAACAATGAGAGAGTCAAGGAGGAAGAGTGAGAGAGAGAGAGAGAGGAAATGGTGAAGGGAAGAGGAGAAGAATAGGGAAAGGGTGGGAGGAAAAACAGAAAGGAAGAAGAACAAGAGAGGGAGATACATAGAAAGAATAGCGAGGGGTAGAGTGCACATCGGAATTATAAAGATAAAACTTGTAAATGGATGCACATATATATATACATATGGGAGAATATACGAAAAAACAACAACAGACAAGGACAGGTGGTGTAAATAACAAAAGGATGTATTAGTATGACGCTCGGGAATACGGAAAGTCTTTGACGTTTCGAGCTACGCTCTTCAACAGATATATATATACATATATTTTTTAAGTATCGATTTGCATTTCTTCAAACTACTTTATATATGTGTGTTTGTATGTATGTCATTGTTCAGAGATGCTACTGATGAATTTACAATGACTTGTGACTATATATATATATATATATATATATATATATAAACTTAACTGGTATACATCTAAAAAGCAATAGCAAGGAAGCTCAAACATTTGTGCTTGAAATCCCACACTGCTTAAGCCTGCTGGGAGTGAGGAATCATTAACTTTTGTTAAAGAATATAGGCTTAAAAGCAATATTTCTGGGGTCAGTTAAAGGGAGTACTCAGTTGCTGATGAGCTTGGAATGCAGAAATGAATCATGTGGACAGCTTTTTTTCTTTCTAAAGTATTACAAATTGACATTGTGTTTATATCTTTTTATCATAGTGTTGCCTAAAAACTAGATGTAGTATTGTATAGCCTTGACACAAACTGTACAACATTATTTTAACAATCAATCTCGCTGTCAAGACTGCATTATATGTGTAAATTGGTCTATCTAATTTACTTAAACCCCATCTTAATAGTGAGTTTATTGTCAGTGTTAAATGGAGAGTAAAATAGGCTACTCAATTGCTTCTGAAATCCCATCACTGAAACTGGTTTTCTTGACACCTCTATTTGTAGCCTTGAAGAGATTGTATACAAAGATATGATGTTTACATTTGTCAACTGCATACAGTGTTGGCTGTTTGTAATATATAAATATATTCTGTCAAATAGCATATCATTGAAAACAAATATTGTTACATGCCAGTAGTTTATTATTCACTATATTTCATGCACTGTTCTTATATATTTAATAATTGATTGCTATGACAATAACGCAGGTTTGGAAATGCCTTTACGTCTGTTACAAATACCAATTTATGCATCAGGTAAGAGAAGGAAATGATTTAATTGTTGTAGTAAAACAAATTGGTATGTAGTATTGGATAATAAAAACAAAGTGAAAGCAATTGAAGAATAAGATGTTTAGAAGCGATTTGTGAGAAGGTAGAACCAACAATGAAATTGAGAAATAAGTCAAACTATCTAAGCAAAATAGTATGGTCAAAACATAGTAAATATATCAAAAGCAAAAAATAATGTAACAGGTGGTGCCCCAGCATGGGTGTAGTCTAATGACTGAAGCAAATAAAAAATAAATGATATAAATATATATATATATATATATATATATATATATATATATATATATATATGGTGGCACTCCGTCGGTTACGACGATGAGGTTTCCAGTTGATCTGATCAATGGAACAGCCCGCTTATGAAAATAATGTGCAAGTGGCTGAGCACTCCACAGACACGTGCACCCTTAACATAGTTCTCAGGGAGATTCAGCGTGACTCACAGTGTGACAAGGCTGGCCCTTTGAAATACAGGTACAACAGAAACAGGAAGAAAGAGAGAAAGTTGTGGTGAAAGAGTACAGCAGGGTTCGCCACCACCCCCTGCCGGAGCCTCGTGGACCTTTAGGTGTTTTCGCTCAATAAACACTTACAACACTCGGTCTGGGAATTGAAACTGCGGTCCTACAATTGCGAGTCCGCTACCCTAACCACTGGGTCATTGCACCCTGGATTGTTTAAATAAAATATTAGTGATATGTAGTAGATAGAAGGATCCATTGGAAGGGCCCTATTATCGGTATTTTTCAACAATCTAAGTATGTCATGAGGTTTCCAGACATGAGTTCTACTCACATGTCAAATAAAGTATAAAAGTAATATTGTCTGCAAAAATTAGAAATTGGACACACAAAAAAAAAAAATATTCAAAGTAATCGAACATAAACAATGAAATAGGTTATTTTCCTTGAGTGTTTAAAAAAATATTGTGCAGGTGCTTTGGGTTATTTCCCTTGGGTGCTAAAAAAAATTAGTTATATGAGATAGATATAAATGTCCCTTCCAGGGGTTGTATTATCGATTTTTTTCAACAATCTAAGTATGTCACAAGGTTTCCAGACACGAATTCTACTCACATGTCAAGTTTCATCAAAATCAATAAAACGATGTAGGAACAGTTAGCTAACAAGGCCACAAACAAACACACACCGATTTTCCACATATGTAGTAGATGAGAATATTACTTCTTACACTGGAACATTTTAACAATCTATTGAAGTGGGAATGCACGCCAACAAACTGAGATCAGTATAGCATAGGTAAATATTTTAGTAGCTGCAGCAGGATGTGAACATATAACAATGAATATAACTAAAAAAACAAAGTATACTTGAGTGCTCAAGAAGAACAGAGAGGGATTGCATTGATTTAATTAAGGAGAGAATTTCAAAAGATTTCATGACATGTAAATAATCACAAAAACAGTCTAGTTTTTATTCAAGTCAAAAGAGAAAAAAGGGGAAAAATATCATTGAAAGAAAATAAATATTCTGGTGAAATATGATATGCAAACATCTTTCAGAAATATCACATCCAATATAACTTTTATTAGATTAGAAAAGATAGAATTAAGATTTAATGTTTTTTATCATAAATCATACACTACTCTATGCATTTTTTCCCTCTCATTACCAAAAGATTTTATGCAATGTATTTAGTTATATGTTATATGGACCTACTTGATTTCTCCAAATTTTATAAGTAGTTAAAATAATACAACTTAGACGTCATGATTACCTAAACGTAATTGCTGAAATATTGATTTCAGATTTTAATTTTATTGGGAAATTATGAAGATATCCTTTTTCTCATTATTATCATATCATCATTATTTTAGCGTCTGCTTTTTTTTTTCATGAGATGTATTGGAGCAGTATTCTAAGGCCAACTATACTTGTTTACAAATAATGTACTTTTCTTTCACAATTTTACATAATTAAACTACTGCAGTAGCATATCTTTTCTTTGTGTGCCACACAATTCTATTACAGTTGCCCATGAAAGGGAGTCAATGCAAAGACACATGATGTCAAATGCCATGCAATCTGAGATAAACTTTAATATAATGGGCTTGCAGGTTCCAGATACAGGCTTTATACATACATGCATATATATATATATATATATATATATATATATATATATATATGAAGGTGCATGTCTTAGTGGATAGTGTGTTGCACTAATGATTGTGAGATTGTGGGTTCAATTCCCAGGCCGGGCATTGAATTGTGTTCTTGTGCAAAGCATTTCATTTTGTGTTGTTCTGCGATTATTTCATCATGATATGTGGCACACAGTGTACCTGTACAGGTAATGTTGATTTGATGGAAGGAGTGAGCTTATGTGTACACTGTAAACAAATCATGTGTGGTCGTTTGGCAAGAAATTGCTGAACCCTCATACATCATCTAATTATAGGACCATCCATGATATATATGTTGTTATTGTATTGTGTGATTTGAATTTACATTGCATGATATATAACCACTGTTTGGAACTCTATGTGCATCATTATGTATCAATATTCTGCCAAAACATGTCTGGTCATAGGGAAATATTGCCTTGCCTGGAAACAGGTGAGGATTGGTGATAAGAAGGACATTCAGCTATAGAAAATCCACGGCAATAAACACCATCTGAAAGATGCAAATATAGAAAAGTGGACATTAAAATGTGAGATGACAAATGACCTAGATGTCTGGCACCTTGCTGTACTCAAGAAGACCTATACCCCACAACAGAAGTGTTAAGACCAGTTCCTCTGGTAATGTAAAGCACTCATGGCAGAGCCACATGAAAGTGCCCATGCAGTACCACATAAAAGCATCGTGCGGTGCCATGCAAAAGCATCCATGCAGTGTCACATAAAAGTGCCCTTGTGATGCCACACAAAAGTGCCCGTGTAACACCACATAAAAGCACTTGTGTGGTGCCATGTAAAAGCAGCCAGTCCACTTGGTAATGTGGTTGGCATTAGGAAGGGCATCCAGCTGTAGAAACCCTGCCAAATCAGATTGGAGTTTGGTGAAGCTCCCCAGCTAGCTAGCTCTGGTCAAACTATCCAACCCGTGAAAGCAGGGACAATGGTGATATATGCATGTTTGTATGCCTGTATGTATGCACACACACACACACACACACACACACATGTATATGTATGTGTATACCTGCAACACTAACAGCCTTTACTACCACCCCAACACATGTTCCCTTGATAACAACTGCTTCTTCACACTGTATGCTGCACCAAGCATCTCTTTCAGAATGAAAATGTAAGCATAGGAGAAAGAGTTGTTTATTGGCAGTCATGTGTATCATCTAATTTGCTCGTATTATCATTGGCTAATAATTTTAACAATATTTTCCCCCATGTTAGGTGAACAAGGCTTTCTCAGTTCATATACTACAGTCTTAAATGAAGAGTATATTGGACATTGCACTTCCTGATATTGAAATAGTAGGGACTGTCAGAATTGGAATGCTTTTCATGGTATTCTTATTTATTCAAAGCTGATTTGAGGCTTAATAACAGTTAAGTTTATTTTGATCCAATACTGGAAAGCTTTCCTCTGCTAAAATTAGTCAACTAATTTCTCGCAGAGCATACTTTGTCACTGTAAATTAGGAAAGCGAACATGGAGTAATGTAATCTTATATATACCAAAAAAGTTGAAATCCTATATGTATTACATAAACTAGAAGACAACCAGGAGTGTACTGTTTCTCCTGGTATACATAATGTTCATTACACATATTTACATCATGTTTTTACAGATTTAATTTCAGACTTTTCCACTTTTATCATTACAAGAGCTTTTGATAACTTTGGATTTAATCCTTTGCCAGTGATTATGTTATTTGTATTGATGTACAGTTTCTTCCATTAATATTCTTGATTCCTTTGAAACTTTATAAACTTCTTACCTTGTCTTCAAGTAAATATTTCAGTTTTTTTGTAACTCATTATTTTAAAGAAATGATTATATTATTATAATTACAAACGTTTATATTTATGGAGATTTTAAATGATATTAATCAGGGCTTCAGCATGAACTTAAATGTGGTAGGTAAAACTAAAAGTGATAACCTAATGAGCCATACTGTAAATTGCTAAACAGGTTAGCCACTTTACAGATGTATGATTGAAATATTAATCACCAATCACCGTAAAAGTTTATTTTATCTTTCATTGAATAATGTCTATAGCATCTGCTTAGTTTAAATATTCAGTTATTGATAGAATAGTTACATTGACAATTATGCTGTCATCTTCTCTGAGTATTGTGCTACAAATGCCTGTTTTGAGTAAGCCATATTGTAGACGTTATTTTGGCATTTACAATTATCCAATTTACTTTGCTTGTTTTAATAATTCCGATGTGCTTTAGCTTCTTAAACATGAAAAATGCATATTTGTATTCTTTAAAATTATATATATATATATATATATATATAAGCTATCACAATATCTTCCACTAGAAATGACAACAAAATCTCCATCAAATCACACCAATGAGGGATACAATGCATGATATAATCTCATATTTGCTGCCTGCAAAATACAATAGGGTAGATAATGCTGTAACACCTTTGATAATAGGTCATTTCTTTCCTACAGATAAGCAACCAATTATTTACATGAAGAATGTTTTTAATTACCAACTTTTTGTATTTTGTCAGCGTTGCTAACTTTCAGAGATAACATCAAAGTATCTTAGAAGTAGCCAAGACATGACTAACTCCTATCTATATAGCAATTAGGAAATGCCTTGCAATATTTATTTCAGTCATCTGCACTCTGAGTTTGTCTTTTATCCTTTCAGGGTCAGTAAAATAAGTGCAAGTCCAGTGTGGCGGATTGACAGAATTGCTAATCCATCCAATGAGATGCCTTGTAGCATATCCTCTGTTTCTTTCTATTCTGAATTTAGGTTAGTAGGCTTGACCCATTACTTAGTTTTATACAAACTCCTGGGTAACTTTTGTAAAATTCTTTCTGTTGAAAGTATTTTGGCCATATCTTTCATTTGAGGGTAACTGTCACACTTCACCCTACCATCTTGGAGACCCTGAAAGATACAGAGTCATGAGTAGTGCACTTCCTTTATCATTAAGCAGTAACAAAGGAAATTAATGATTATATCTACAAGGCCTGACATTGTATATCTATATAGATATTTATAGCATATATCTGTTCTGTTTCATTCACATAATTTCAAAGTAATAGCCATTAGACTGAAATAATATTGAAATATACTTTTAAGATTCTTTTAATTTTATATTGGACTCACTTCAGCTTCTACTCTATCTTGACATGTAAGATTTCATTCTGCTTCATGAACAGCATGTTTGAAATTCAAAGCCTTTATTCACATCTTTCTATACAAATGTCACAAGTAAATCTCAATGAATGACTAAGCAGTATCTTCATTTTGAGAAGTTGTGAGACAGCAAATGTAGTAGCCATAAGTTTAGATAATGATACTAGTTAAGGAATTACATATTTTGTGCAATATAACAACCAGTCATATATTGCTAAGACAAATCAATATAGTATTTTTTAATGGAATAGAATAGTTAAATGATTGCCACATATTCTGGTTAATATCAGTAATAGCACAGAGGATTCAAATTTGTAGAATTTGAGAGTGGTGGTCACTACTATTAGTCACTACTATTTATATTTGTGGAAGCCAATGTTTTTTTTCTTTATGATTATATTTAAAGTTCAACAATGTTGCTTAGGCATCAACAAAAAGTTTTGATAACCTTTAGATTTAAAAACCCATTTACCATACAGAGTTTAGCCATATTATCTTAAGAAACGACACAGAAAAGATTTTTCCAATCCTTCAGAAATGACTACTTATTTGTAGATACAATAAAGTAACTAGCATCTTACTAATACATACTGGAGAGCTTTTATGAATTGTATTTCAAACTGACATTTGACTTATTCATTGAAATGTTCACCCTTCATATCAGGAAGTTCAATAACAATACTTCACATTCTGTCTATGGCACAGTTATCACGTTTGATTTTCTGGAGACTAATTTTATTTCCCAAATTTCTTGTCTTCAGTTCTTTCATTTCTAACATAATCAGTACCTATTAGTACTTATTCATTAATAGGTTTTAATGTAAAATAATAATAATAATGAGACTACTACTACTACTACTACTAATGATAATAATAATAATAAATAAGACGTCGTGACAATATAGCAAGGGTTGTCCATTGCACAAGAGACATCATGACAATATAGCAAGAATTATCCATTGGACAAGAAACATCATGACAATATAGCAAGGATTGTCCATTGGACAAGAGATGTCATGACAATACAGCAAGGATTGTCCATTAGACAAGAGACATCATGAGAACATAGCAAGAATTGTCCATTGGACAAGAAACATCATGACAATATTGCAAGGATTGTCCATTGGACAAGAGATGTCATGACAATACAGCAAGGATTGTCCATTAGACAAGAGACATCATGAGAACATAGCAAGAATTGTCCATTGGACAAGAAACATCATGACAATATTGCAAGGATTGTCCATTGGACAAGAGACATCATGACAGTATAGCAAAGATAGTTCATTAGACACTTTGCAACAAGTACGGACTTAACAGAGCAAAAACGTTGTACGAACATTTTGTGGGAGGGGGGGGGGCTAGTTGATTTCATCATCCCTAGTACTTGACTGGTATGTATTTTATTGTCCCCAAAAGGATGAAAGGCAAAGTCAACTTCGGCGGAATATAAATCAGAATGTACAAATGGATATAGTGCTTAGCAGCATTCATTTTTGTGAACACACACAATATATATATATAGAGAGAGAGAGAGAGAGAGAGAGACTGCTCTACTTCTTAAAGTGTGCTTCTTTTCCGGAATAAGGTTTTTCTAAACACGATATATATATATATATATATATCCCAATTTTGCTGTAGTGCACTGCTGGTATGTCTAACAATTTTAGCCTATGTTTTGGTTGAACCTTTGATCAGTGCAGCAGATGGCTCCATAAGTTTTTCCTTTCTCAATTGAAAGGATTTAAAAATTTTTTTTCTTCTGAGATGTCCTGAAGTGCTTGTTGCAGTTTTTTCCATGAGGATGAATTCACTCCAGTTCTATCTAAAGCATCGCTATATAATTTTTCTCTTTGCTCTCACTTGAATTAGATCCAGCAGCAAAAAATTACTGCCAATAGTGTAAAACAAATTATCTCATCTAATTTTTTTTCTTGGAACTATGTTAAGTCTAAATCTCTGTTCTATTTGTGTTAAGACTGAAGCATGATGATGCTTTAGTATCAAAATCAGAAATCGTAAAATATGTTAGTATCATTTGTTAATCAATTGGAAACTTCATATTTATATACGGTAATTATTAGTTTATGCATAACATTTTAACCAGTTATTGAAAAGTATGTTAATATTTCCTTCAAGAAAATTATAAATGAATTGCTTCCACTAAAACATGCAAAGCATTCAGATTCACAGTTAATAATGTTTTATAAAATAGTTTTAAATTTCTAAATTGCCTTATTTTATTTGTTAACTTTTTTAAATTTCTAAATTATACATATGTATAACATAATTTGACTAAAGGATACATTTATAAATAATTTATTATAATAAAATTACCTTAATTTTCACTTAAATTTTGCTGCAATAATAGCTATTTAAATCTTCTAAATCTTCATCAATATTATTCTTCGCAATAAAGCTCAGCTCGATTACTGTTAAATGAATGTACAAGTAAATAATCTAATGATGAACATTTATTCTTGTTTTTGAAATAACTGTTTAAATATACATTTTAATTTGAACACTTATATCCCGTTAATTACAATTAGTTATCTCATAGAAAACTCCCACGAACTAACATTGATTAGTACATCTAGAACCATGCTAACTATTATTTTAAAATTTATAAATAAGCTCTCTTATGAGACATTTTGTCAATGTAATCAAAGACTGATATTTTGTGGTAACTATTTGTGATTTGGAACCAGAAGTAAGTAAATATCCAGATCTATCTGTCGTCATTTTTAATAATAGAAATATGTTAATGGGCATTGAATTTACTTGTTAGCAGATGTCTCCATTACATATAAATGTTATTCAAGAGGCTCTTTCAAACTTTATACAAAATTAACATAAATAACACTTATATTTGTTGTATAAAACATTTTGAACCTATACACAGGTTTTCATCTGAAGTTTTATGAATTCTGTGTAAGAGAACATTGTGTGCTATGAAAAGAGGGAAATCTGATGTTTGGGGCAGAATTTCCCTCTGTTTTTCTTAGAAGGATTTGGTCTTGACAACTAAACTCACCTCTCATCTTGGTTCACAAACATAATCGTGTCATGAGTACTTTAGTTTTAGTTTTGCTGATGCGTGTCATCACTTATTTACTTGAACTCTACTTTTCTTCCCTTTTATTACACAACTTTTGGACAAAATATTTTAGTGGTTATCAACATATACGGACATAATACTTTATTGTATGTATGTGTGGTGTCTATATGAATATATGTAATGTTTGTATTTTGTTAAAGAGCAATTTTTGAAGTGTTTTATTTACATGTCACTTGAAATACATTTAAGATCATTATTTTGTACTTTATAAATATGTGATAGATTATATGTATGTATGTATGTATGTGTATATATATATATATATATATATATATATATATATATATATATATATATAAACATATATATATATATATATATAATTGATCTGTCTATAAACTAAATGTTGCTGACTAGAAATGGTTCAGTTGATAAACCATTAACCTCTTCATCAGTTTAGAAATGCTTCAAACTTTCTGTATGACTTTATATTTGACATTGTCTACATCTTTATGCTTCGCAAGATTTTCAATCTCAGTTATCTATTTCCATTAGATTGCCTTCGAAATGATCACTGAATTTATAGACTCTCTCTCTCTCTCTATACTAGATAATACTCACTTCTCGAAATTTCAGTCTACAGTGTAAACATGTTTAAAGTAGCATCAACATAATATTTATCATTATACTTTACTTCTGCTTTTTCATCAACTTGGCCTTTATTTGCCTTTTTTTCTTTTATTTTTATATTAAGTTCACCTGGAAGGACAATGCTATCACAGTTAGGCCACATATCACAGCAGAAGCTATTCGCTCAGTAGTCTTTTCGATAATAGAGGACATATCATGTTATGTAGTAAATGTTTACATTTATAGCTGTTGAAATGATAGTAGTGAATGCTTATATCAATAATGCCTCATAACACTAGAAATGCTGGAAACAATGCTACAGTAGAATGCAAAAGCAAAAAATGTTCAGTCATGTAGTTCTTGATTTCTTTGATGTTATGAAATTTCCTTAATTCTTTGTTGAAATAATACAGGAAACTAAATTGAATTCCAGTAACATTATTAGTTTGCTTTGATTAGTAACTATCGAGTGCAATTATAAGCCATGTCTGCAAATTTTAATATATTTCTTAGCAACTGGTTTGTGGTCAGCTATATTTGTTAGAGTCCATTTTTATTATCTCTTAAAATTTCATTATTATTTATTTTCTGAGTAAATTAAGTTGTCTTTTCCAAGAACCCCAAACAATTGTTGTGGTCAGGTTTAGACTCATGGCCAGCAGTTTTATCAATTTAGCAGCTTAATTAATTGACTTGTGTTCATGTAATGTATGAATATTTCTAAATGAATGGTAGTAGGGTATTGATAGAGGGGTATTGTATAAAGCTAGTCTGTAGGTAAATATTCTATTCTAAAACTTGTCAACTAGCTTCTGGTTTGAACCTCTCAGACACACACATTTCCAAAATGTAAATTGACCTTAATGTATCAGCTGTTGCATGTAAATGATACCAAGAGGAAAACAATAATTAAAATGTGTTCAGATCAATAAATTGACTACCTTTTAAGTAGCATGGGTGTAACATGAATTCTGATGCTATTTCCCTCATTAATACACATTTCCTTGAGTAAATAATAAACAGCTTATATTTTTTGATTGGCTTTAGCTGTGAAACTTTAAATAACAAATATTAATTTGTATATATACTATTTTACTCACATAATACTGAACAGTAAGTACTAAGAGCATGTGGGACTTAAACTCTCTCAAATGCCCAGAAGGCTCTGTTGAGGAAGTAGATAGTTTCTGCTATTTAGGTGACCAAATTAGTAACGGTGGTGGATACTCTGAAAGTATTGATTCTAGAATAAGAATAGGATGGAGGAAGTTCAGAGAACTCTGTTGGCAGCAAAGGGACTCTCTCTCTCAGAGTGAAAGGTAGATTGTATGATGTTTGTGATTATGGCTATGTTACATGGTAGTGAGATGTGGCCTCTGACTACAGAGGGCATGTGTAGGTTGGAGAGGAACGAAGGTAGTATGCTCTGTTGGATTTGTAACATCAGTATGCATGACCAACAAAGCACAACTGTGTTGAGAGAAAAGTTAGGCATAAGAGGTATTAAATGTGGTATGCAGGAAAGGAGAATGTGTTGGTTTGAACATGTGATGCTTATGAGTGAAGACAGTTGTACGCAGAAGTCCCTGTCACTGAAAGTGGATGGTAACTGGAAGAGGGAGACCCAGGAAGACATGGGATCGAAGTGGTGAGGACCGATCTTAGGATGTTGGGGCTCACAGAGGAAATGACAGTGGACTGAGACGTTTGGCAATATGAGATTCTAGGGAAGACCCATCCACAAAACTGAGTACTAGAAAAGTTGTGTCCCACCCACATGTAACAACACACTTTTCACCCACTCTACCATAAGAAACCAAACTACAACTGCATCTTTCTCTTCCTCACATTTCCTCTTCATAAATTATTATTGCTTTCTAATCCCCTTTCTTGCCCTCACTGCCCTGCTCACTGTATTACTGCTCCCCCACACCCAACCCATACTGCCTGTTTTTCTACCCAGGTTCTATGTTCAGATCCTTGTTACTTGTGAGTATAACCTAGCACTACACCATCTCTCTCCTGCTCTTTCTTATACTTTTGCTATTTCCTACTCTCTCTCTCTCTCTCTCTTTCTCCTGGTCACTCTTTCTCTTTCTCCTGGTCACTCTCTCTCTCTCTCCTGGTCACTTTCTCTCTCTCTCTCTCCTGGTCACTTTCTCTCTCTCTCTCTCTCCTGGTCACTTTCTCTCTCTCTCTCTCTCCTGGTCACTTTCTCTCTCTCTCTCTCTCTCCTGGTCACTTTCTCTCTCTCTCTCTCTCCTGGTCACTTTCTCTCTCTCTCTCTCTCCTGGTCACTTTCTCTCTCTCTCTCTCTCCTGGTCACTTTCTCTCTCTCTCTCTCTCTCTCCTTCTTTTGTTTTCCCTGTTTCTCACTCTCTCTCTTCTCTCCCTCTTTCTCTTCTCTCCCTCTCTCTCTTCTCTCCCTCTTTCTCTTCTCTCCCTCTCTCTCTTCTCTCCCTCTCTCTCTTCTCTCCCTCTCTCTTTCCTCCCCCTCTCTCTCACTGGGTAACCATGTACCTCCTCAGCAATACACCCATTGCTGCCTCTCTATTTCTCTCTTACACTCTAACCTTTTATCATTTGATATTGGATCCCCTCCTCTAATGCCCCTCTCTGTTGTGGCCAGACACCTGCTTCTGTCTCTGACTCTTTGTCACTCTCTAACCTTTCATCCTCTGACACAAGCTCCCCTCCTCAAATGCCCTGCTCCTCTCATAATTCTTTGTCTTGTGAAGACTTGGTTACCCTGCCAGTGTTGGTGCCATGTTAAAAAGCATCCGGTCCACACTGTAACGTGGTTGGTGTTTGGAAGGGCATCCAGCTGTAAAATTGATGCCAAAACTAACCTCACCTGTGCTAGTGCTACAAAAATAGCACTGAGTGGACTCTGAGGAGTGGTTGGTGTTAGAAAGGGCATCCACCAGTAAAAACCCTGCCAAAACAGACACTGTAGCCTAGGGTAGTTTTCCTACCTGGCCAGGACCTGTCAACCATCCTACCCCATAATACATGGAAGATGGACGTTAAACAATGATGATGATGATGATGAGTGGCATAAGTTGAATAGTTTGGCAGGATTCGATGCATTGGAAGACCATGTCATGCACCAGTATTTCAGTTTGGGGCATGATTTCTGCAGCTGGATAGCCTTTCTAATACTAGCCATTTTACAGAGTGTATTGCATAGATTTTTGTAGCATCACTACTACTGGAAATGTTGTCTTGCAACTTGCATGTTTAAAAGGCCTAAAAATCCCTCACAACTGAATTGAGAATCGGAGAATAACTTTGGACAAAGGCATCAGAGAGAGTAATGGATGATGACAGAAATGGATTTAGTTCTCTGATACAGTAGAGGTGGAGAAAGTGGGAGGGAGTATGCACAGGACAGCAGGGGGGAATTAGTATCAAGGATTGTTGAGTAAGAAAAGGACAGAATAGTAATGGTGATGGAATGATGTATATGTATGTGTGTGCATATGTGTGTGTATGTGTTTGTTCTATTTCTCTTTCTAATTCAGAATGAATTTTGACTGGACACCTATTTCGTAGCAAGGTTGTGAAGGAAAGCATCTTGTTTTATTCATCATCCTGTAGATCTTCAGAAGGTCTTGCAGATTTTCATAGTCCCAGACACTATGATCATTTATAGTCTATGGATTAAGGATTTGTCTTCTCTCCCAATGTACCCAAGCTCAGCTATACTTTGTTCCAGACAGTTTGGCGTGCATTTTGTTGCTCCGGTAGCAGTAAGTATGAAGTTGAAAGTGTATCTTGGGAAATGGATTTATGTATGTAAGCATGTCATTATTCAGTGTTATTTCAAGATTTCTTGCCAATGGAGAAAGAGCTGGTTTCTAACCTAGATTCAAGGGTCCTTCACTGGAATTTCAACATCAACAACAAGGTATTTTTGTATGTATGTATGTATATGTGCAGATTTGTATATTTTGCCTTATGTATGTATTCTCATGCATATATTTGCATATCTAGACATGCTCATGTTTAAATGATAAACTTCTGGAAAGTTTTACAGATTTTTACAGTTCCAGTGATGGATTGGATCTGTAGTCTTTGAATTAGCTTTCTCCTTCCTGGTTTTGAGGAGCAACATTTCTCAAGATTGGTATTGAGAAATCGGCAGTTACTCTATCCAGATTACAAGTTCAGGTTTATACCTGTAATTATTGCAGCCCTGGGATATATAACATGTGACATGTGTTTTGTTACAGGTACCATTGTAAGATATGTTTTCATGCACCTCTAGATACCTAGAACATTCTTCATCAGATATTGGGGAAATAGTCAAGTCATTGATGGAGATGTTGCTAGTCTGCCTAGATCCTAGGCTCCTTCATTGGTATTTCAACATCAGCAATAGGGTATTTTTGTTTGTTTGTTTGTATGTATGTATGTATGTATGTATGTATGTATGTATCAACCATATCGTTTTGATTTCAATTCCACAGCTGACCAAAGGATTGTGAGTAGATTTGGTAAACAGAAACTGAAAGAATACTGTCATATAGATGCATGTATGTGCATACACACACATGTATGTGTGTTTGCATGAGTTCATATTTCCCTTGTGTTCAACACTATGTAAACAATGGCCTCCTGACAGTGTCATTTGCTTGGAGTGCACCATGAAACCAAGTCTGTGTTTCTTAAACATTTTGCATGATATTAGTAAACAAAAAGTTCTTTCAACCAGTGTTGTTTGTTGTTTGTTTTCTTCATAAAACATATCGAGGCTGTTTGTTGATTGATAGAGTTATTACTTTTAGATTATTACTCCACTTCCTATTGTTAGTATATTACTTCACTTGGAAATAACAGGTATTAGTGACAGGAAGAGTAGCTGGTCATAAAAATCTACTCCAGTGTACTTTGGTCTGCCCAATGCAAACACAGAAAATTAGGCATTAAAATAATGATATGTAATAATGTATAATTTATATATAATAATATGTGTATATTATTATATATAAATATGTATCTATATAACATACCTGCTCGACAAAACATATTAGACAACTAGGTTTCACTTTTATAGTAAATGATTAAACAACCAAATAGTATCCATGTTTGACTTCTGATTTACATCATTGCATTTAACAATTCTGGGGCCAAGAGTTATCTCCTGTTAATGTAATATTTCCTTATTGACTCAGTAATGTAATTTATTATTATTTACTAGATCAATGTAACTTCAGATACTAGATATAGGCCGACTAACATTAGACACTGGTTATGGTTAATATAGTGAAAGTATATCTGTTGACATATAATCTTTGTTTGCATTGACGGCAGATATTTGATTAAACATTAATAGTTTATATTGCACATTAATGGAAATATATTCACTGTTATTTCTTTTGTTTTATATCTATATTCTATTGGTTCATTTTTATTGAATGAGAGATTAATGTTAGCAGATATCAGTTGCAGCATATACATTATCATCATTATTATCATCATCATTGTTGTTGTAGTAGTTGCCATCATCGTCATCGTCATCATCATCATCATCATCATCATCATCATTGTTAGTTTAACTATTGTTAGTTTAGCATTATTATTATTCTCTTCTTCAATAAACTAAAATGAGTTGATAACTTAACGGTAGAACAATATCAATATGTTGTTCATGAATTATTCAGTTTATTTTTCAAATCTGGCAAAGTTTGAATCAGCATTTTTTCAATATATTATTTATTAAATATATATATCTATTAAAACTATATGTTTATTGAAAATGAACGCTAGAGTATAGAGTTTGTGAGACAATTAGTTATACTTATTAATAATACTGGATTAACTTATAAAGGTATAAGCCGATATGAATGAAAAGCAGCTGTTATTGAAATATGTTGATGAGATATGTAGGTAATATGTGAATTTACTCGAAATATCATTATTCTTAATTAAGCATTCAGAGTAATTGGATCTCTATGCTTTCACTCATGACTATTCCTAGAGTTCAATCAATTTTACTCCATATTCATTGAATCATCATGTGAGTGAGCATCTCAAGAACACGTGTATCTTTAACATAATTCTCAGACAGAAAAGAATCGGCATGACATTCTCTATGACAAGTCAAGCTCCTTGAATTATGGCTATATTTCATTTGATGGGCTTCCTCCACACAAACTTTGTCAAACCAGTTTCACTCATGTGTTTGGCTCTACTTGAAACCATAGTTAAAGATATTTGCCCACGATATCACTCTGGGATTGAACTCAAGATATTAGAATTGCAAAGCAAACTTCTTGACTACTTGGCCATGCTTGCATCCATATTATTTTAAATTATTCTTAATATATCTTTCAGTACTGCCTTTTATTGAAAATTTTCTTGAACTATAACCTATTATTGGCTTATCATAATGTGTTCTTATTGAAAATATAGATTAATTAAACTCTATTTGAATTGCAAATTTGAGATGATTATGCATTTTTTTTTTCTTTCTCTTTCTAACTTTAAGCTGAAAATATCTGATGTTTCTTGAGAGAATTACTGGACATAATATGGCTTTAAAATCATCCCACATTTTATTATTTCTTATAGCATTTTATATTATTACTACAACCTCACCTTTGGCCCACATTGCTCTTTTGTCTCTGCTTTTTCTACCACAATTATATTAGTCTCTGCTCCCCAGCAGACTGGCATTGTGCCACCTCCACTCAGTTACTCTCAACTGTGATCACCCATATTTTACCAATATCTCTTCACTCCACATGAAATGGTATACCCCGTTCTTCCTCCCCAGAATGTTGACACTCTGGAATTCTGTTCTGAACGTTTTTCTTGAGGCTAGCAACTTGCCATTATGTAAAAGGAGTCTTACCCATATTGACCTTACCTATCTCAGAGGATCTGCAAATGGTATTGCCACAGAACCTTCTTTCAGACCAATCCAGTTTAAAAGAAGAAAACTTTGAACTACTGTAATTTTGTAATTTTGTAATTTTGTAAAATTGAAGTGTGAATAAAATTTATAAGATTATAAATGATATTTAACACTGTTTCATTTTATGTTGTGCATAATGGATGGAAAATTCTCTAGATTATAAATGGTAAACCAGTGTTGGATTAGTTGTTGCAAATTCTTGGCTGATCATGTTTCAGTTATTATTTGTGTAGCCTCAGATCAGCTCTGACTAAGCAGAACTACTGGTAATTAGTTGAATGTCTAGTTACAACCAACAAATTCAGTACTTTGGATATTCCAGTCTTCTGTCTGGTTAAGAACCACACAGTACACTAAAGTATTCAGAGCTTTATCACATGATAAATTATGCAGCAGTGTGGGTATGTTACATTTATTTTGCCTCTAATTTTCCACTCTGCTCTTCCATGACAGCCAGTGCTGTGAGTGACTACAAGGCAGTCAATCAAAGTGGACTTACTTTGAGTGCAGTTGTTGTTGCTCATCAATACATATATTTCTCATGCACACTTCTTATATACTGTATATACTGCATGGTATTCTTATGAGGCAAAAAATTAAAATATTTTTTAATGCAACAAAAGTTTTGGAAGATTTGTTCCAATATAGATGAAGTTTTCAAAAATATTTGGTAGACATCATTTTCTTACATTATATTTTCAAGAAAAGGAGTAGCTATATTGTCACTTGACCTGCTAAACATAGCAGTTAGATCTCTCTAACAAATCTTTAACAATAAATATATTGCAGTATTTGATTCTGAACACAACAGTAAAGTAAAATAGTAGGAGTGTAACATTTTAAGTACAAGTTTGAAAGATGAAAGAAATTTTCATTAATCAACACACTGGCCAACATCCAGGCATAAATGTTGGGAGCTGTGAAATGGTAAAAGTGTGATTGTCAGCAACAAACAGAGTTATAGTTAATGACACCAAGACAGTATATAATTATTTACTTAGTCACACTTCATGATACATTATTCTTAGTATAGTTTAGGAATGTTGCATACAGCACACTGTTTACTACATTCTTCAGAAGTAGTGACTTTTGTCTTTTTACATAGTTTAAATCCTGCTGGCATCAATGCTGTTTCAATCTTATTGAGAGTGATACAATAACTATCATTTACATACTAGAGTCAAGTCAAAGCACTATGTAAATTGCTCCTACAAATTTATGGCATTGTATTGAAATAGTGTTATTTTGTAGTTAAAATGAATATTTTGTTTACATTAAACTGCTTGTTATCATTAAAAATAAAATTTTTCTTCATTTGTATTTTATTTATAGGAGCTCATGACATGTGTTAAAATAAGGCGGTCTGGCTTTAACGATGCCAGTAACACTTCCATTGAAGCCTTGGGGATTCTTTCATCCTGGTAAGTAAAGCAACCCTTTCAAGTTTACAACATTATTTTTTATTAACTCAACAGATGAAAGCAAACCTATGTATCAATACATTTTACAAATTTTGTATTTTTTTAATACAACAAAACATTTAGAAGATTATAACAAAATAGTTATAGATTTCAAAATATTCAATAAATTCCACTTTCTATAATACTGTTTCAGGAAATTTATGTTGTTATATAGTTAGAGACTTTCGGCAATTTAGAAACGACAAAAAAGTAATTTTAGCTTCTGGATATTCTTTTATCACAAAATTATATAATGCATATGTGCAATGCACACATTGTATGTAGATGTTTGTGAAGAAATATCTTTAGGCACTGAGGGGAATAAGTTCACTTAGTTATGCAATCAGCCAAGATATGAATTGAATTATGGTATTGAAATAATTGCTGCAGGATACATTTTACTAGCAGAAACATGTTCCTGGGCTACAATTCATAATTGTAATATCTACAGTTATATCTAATTCTAGCCAGCCATCTTTCTCTCAGTCTGTCTGTTTGTGAATTTCATATGAAAAATTTAGCTACTTGTGTGCACACATAAATATATATATATATATATATATATATATATATATATATATATATATATACACATAGACATATTTGATTTCGAAGAATGAGTTATCTAAGATTTTACTATCACCATGCAACATCTTGCAAGTATTTCTTTTTTTCCATGTATGCATGCATGTGTTAATGTGTACTAATTTCACACACACACACACACACACACACACACACACACAACTATTATTCTTAATACTTATTCTCTGAAGAATATAGATACCTATTTGAATAGTATGTGAAACCAAAGTATGGATTTAATGATCTACTCATGCGTACGCACATGCATACAGTCTCTTGTATTTTTAGTCCAAGTACTCGAATATGTATAATATATTTTTAGTCCTAGATTACTCATAGGAAATACTATATCTCCTGACAAATTCAACATTCTATCTATCTATTATATAATCTTAGAAAATCAATTTGTTCTGAATTTCTTCACTGGAACTCTGAAATAGAATTGGCATGGACAATATGAAAAGGGGATTTATATAACCGAATGTCTTATTCTATAACAAAAGTGATTTTAAACTTCTAAAAATCAAGATGTTCACAAAAACAACTGTATGAGTATTCAAAAGTGTCTAAAATTAAATCTTTTATTTGCCAAATTTATTGTAATCCATGATAAACTTAGCAGGGTTAAAAGGCAGCATGATGACAGTACAAATGTTTGTAACCACAACAAAGTGAAACTTGAATACAGCACTTCCCTAAGAATAACAAATTGAAACCATTTATAGCCATAGCTAAACTGAACAAAATTCATATTGTATTTGTTAGTATGACAGATATCAATGAGAATTAAAATTGGGATAAAAAGTATTTAGTGGCACATGTTGGATATTTGTCATTTAATGCTAGATGCAGATTTTACAGAAATTCATTGATTCTTATAAAGGCACATGACTAGAAATTTAGGCAGAATGGATTAGTTGATTACATTGACCCCCAGTATATGACTGTTCTTTTATTTTATCAACATTGGAAGGATAAAAGGCGAAGTTAACCTCAGTGAAATTTGAACATAGATGTTAAGGAGCTGAAAGAAATGCCACACTTTGCTCTAATGACTCTTACCAGTATACAAATTCATTGTTGTGAAAATTAAAATGGATTTCCTTTCTCTTAAAGATCAGTTTGTTTTCAGCAATAATAAATGTAATGGGAAGTCTTTATATCCATCTGAATGTGAATATCTTGTTAGAATGCCAAATAGTGCATTATTAGCCTTAAGAGACCCTTTCACGTTGGTAGACATAAATCGTAGCAGATGAGGTTTGTCTGTTATGGGTGCCATAACTTTAAAATCATATGATATGAGAGTTCCGGTGCTGGAATTCTGAAATCACACGAAATGGGAATTCCAGTGCCCATAACAGAGTATTCTTGTCTGCTACAATTTATGCCTATGCTTTTATACACCATGCACCTGTGTGAGAGGATATCTCACAGCTAGTAACACAGAATTTGACATTCTAAGAAGACATCTACATTAAATTGGATATAAAGATTGCTTTTTGGTACTAATCCTGCTTCTGTCACTAATAATTAATAAATGCATAGTAATTACAATTTATAAGTTAGTAATTCTCTCCTTCTGTACCCAATGAGATGAAACTGCTGATTACTTTAGAACAAGCCATTCAACAATATTCTCAAATCATTATAAAATAAAGCATATTCATGCTTGATCAGTTCTGCCATTCAAAACCGTCCAACTATTTCGGCACCAGTAACATAGACTATGTGTTATATCTTCCTAAACAAAAGTATGAATAAATATATCAACAATCTAATAGGAGATTTCAACTCTCATGTACCATATCTCTTAAGTCTCTTGTGATTTCTAAAGGTTTGAACAGATTTTATATCAAGTTTTAAGTAGATGAAAGACGAATCTCCTTCAGATACATATTGAACTAGCTGCAATGAATTTGAACTCAAGAACTGGGCAGATAGTCTAGTATCACATCCACTTCTCTATGTATCTTCTAACATTCTAAACATTTTCTGACCAGTATTTTTGTTAGTTCTTATAGGAGAAAACAAAACAATCTTGTCATGGATTATAATAAACTTAGCAAATATAATGCCTTAAGAGTTGGGAATATCTAATATATGTCATTGAAACATTTATGATTTATGGCATACTGTCATGAAATAAAATGATATATATAAGTGCATACAAAATATTCTAGGATTTGCAGTTATTCTAAAATTACAGCAGATTGCTCCTAGGAAAAGAGCCCGTATAATGAAGATTTGTTGTTCGTTTTGAGTGTCTATTAGGCATTTTGTTTGTTGAAAGTTTTTATTTTGTTTTGTTTTTAGAACTATTACACTCCTTCCATTTGATAAATAGTTTGTTCTTATATTCTAATCTAATTTCTGATATCTTGCACCTTCTGTTCAGCATCATTCCTCTCTAGTTATTAACAGACAGCAAGCAAGCAAGGACATTGGCTTTCCATAGATTCATCATCATCATCATCGTGGGTTGGACGGTTTGACAGCATGGGTTGGACAGCATGGGTTGGACAGTTTGACTGACGACTGGCAAGTCAGGAGGCTGCACCAGGCTGCAATCTAATCTGGTAGAGTTTCTGCAGCTGGATGCCCTTCCTAACACCTACAACTTCAAGAGTGTAGTGGGTGCTTTTTACGTGCCACCAGCATGAGGGTCAGTCAGGTAGCACTTACAAAAATGGTTATTATAAAAAGCATTCTGATATTCTGTTAATAAATAAATATTGTACAAAAAATAGAAAACAAAAAAATCTAAAAGTATAGTTACAAACATTCCAATGAATATTTAGTTTTAAAACAACTGACAGGGAAAAGTTCTAAAATCCCAGTGGTAAATAATTCAAATCAATATTTTGTTTAATGAAAAAAAAACAACTTTAGTTTCAAGTTGATGTTTTATACATAGTATATAAGGAGCTATTTAGTTGAATGTATTTCATACAACTATTATATCCATCTGTTGTTGAAAGAAATTGGTTTGCTTTATGTATAAATATATTCCATTTGCAATAATTTCATTTTCCAAATATCATGTAACTTACTTGACGCATAGCATGTTAAAGTAATACTGGATTATGCACTGAAGATCAAATATGAGATTAACGATCAAAATTTTTGAAATTGAAGATAATTTTTTGCATTTGGTTTAGTAATTATTAATAGAAAAAAACTGGATTTCTAAGATAGAAGAGCACATACATAAGAAAATAACTAAACAAATAGTATATAAGTATGTACCAGTAATGTACTGAAAGTATCTAAGTTGTATATTCATCTATTCCTTGGTAATAGATTTTTGTGTCTATGCAAAAGGAAACAAGATTATTGATTTTCTTTTCATTATTTTAGATCTTTCTCTATGCCTATAAAGAAAGAAACAATGCTTCAACATTGTAAAAGCTAACAAAAGTTCCTGAAATAGACTATAAAGAAAACATTAGATGGTTTAGATAGATAAATCACTTCCTTGATGCTTTCATTGCAAATTTAAAAAAAAAAATTAAGGTTGAACGAAATTAATATAATGGGGAATTATTTATCTCATATTTTGTTTTTTCATCCAACCTTTGAATGCTGTGATAGAATGAGATTTTAATTGTTATCAATATTAGTTCAAATACAGCTGTTAAATCAAGCAACTTATGTTGGAAAACGTTCAAAGAATATTTGTTTTATGTGTTAAATGTTTTTTTCATAATTAGTTGTTTTAGAAAATTGGTAACTTTGATTGTAGAAAATTGATCTAATATAGGATTCAGATCACACCACTGGAGAAGATAATTAATTATTATAGTAATTATTTTGAATAAGTTTGATCTCACGATGTATGAAGTTTTTCATCAAACTATTCTTTCGTTTTTAAAAACATTTCAAGTTAAGGATTAATCAGTTGGATTCTGTCATATTTCTTTACATTCATACTTATTGAATATTTAAAGGAGGATATGTTGCTTTGTTCTCTCATGTATTGACACATTGCTGGAATACTATATTTACTAATCTTGCATTGGTCATCTTCACAGTTTAAAAACAAAGCTGACAAAAGTTATTTGCTCTGGAATAGGATGAATTACATTTTCTTTTATTATTATTTCTGATATGCTTAAGTAACTTGCCATATAATTACATCATTTTAGGTTTCCTTCCGCAATGCAGAAACTTGGGCAAGTGTCTTCTATCATAGTTCTAAATCACAGTGGTAATTGATTTAACTGAAATTTGGTTGTATAGGAGGCTTATTCCATTCATGGAATGTAGGTTATGTCTTTTTGACCTGTTCATGTAAATTGTTGTTAATGTTGAGTGCTTAATGTGGAGTCAGGAAGTCTGAAGTGCATTAAACTGTGTCTCTAATCCACTGAATTATGTGTAGGTTGATCTTCCAGTTCAATAACAAAAATCATGTTTAGAAGTACTGTCCAGTTCTTTGATCTAATACAGATGAGTGTTCTTTCAGTTATACAGAACATTCAGGGTCAGTAAACACTTCTTAACATTTCCTGTCAACAAATCATCTTCTACCTGTATGTTTTAAATTCCTTTGGAAAAAAATTCTTTACTTGTAAAGGAGGTGTTAGTGACAGGAAGTGCATCCAACTGTAAAAATCCTGCCTGAATTTCCTCCCATCTGAACCATGTTAGCATGGCAGAACAGCAGACATTAAACACACACACACACACACACACACACAGCTATATATATGTGTGTGTGTGTGTGTGTGTATGTGTGAGGACATTTTGTATATATATATATATTTAATATGATGACTACTAAATTTCTTTCAAAAGCAGAAGACATTTGCCCATGTAATACTCAGTATAATCAAACATGGTAACATGTGGTTGCAAAGTGTATTTCTTAAGCACTTTCCCATTCCTGTGAATGCATGTATGTATGTATGTATGTATGTATGTATGTATGTATGTATGTATGTATGTATGTATGTACATATTTGCATGTGTATGTATGTCTGTCAGTTTTATTCTAAGATTTCTTGTCAATAGAGAAAGAGCCAGGTTCTAATCTTGATCTAAGGCTCCTTCATTGGTATTTCAACAACATCAACAAATTATTTTTGCATGTTTTGGCCTATGTATGTATTCTCTTGCATATATTTGCATATCTAGACATGCTCATATGTACTTAAATGTTACTATCATCTTGGAGCTTTCTTCTGCTGATGTATGCTATATTGCAGTAGAGTTGTGCAACTTCTTTGGACATGTGTATGTCTAGGATGTAATGGAGGGACAATGATAACTTTGAATTTCTTCCAGCCACAGAGCATCTTAGTTAAACTCCATCTCTTCACTTCAAATTTTCCTCTAGAAGGAATCTAAGTCTTCTCATGAAGGATCTTCTATGATGTTCAGTGCTTCTCCTCTCATGTCTCTGTGCACTGTTACCTGGTTCTAGTTAATTTTTTTGTTTAATGTCTCTCTCTTTATTATTCTCTTCTGATACTGGAATTTCTCACTCACAGCTTTTAGCTCCTGCTTGAGGGGAATCAGTTTGGAAGAGAGTGTCTTCTTTTTTTCTGTCTCCAAACATCACTCCTACTTCCCTCACTTTTTGTTGGTGAGACATATCGTGATTTGCTTGTTTGCAAGCAGTGTGTGTGTGTGTGTGTGTGTGTGTGTGTGTGAGTGTGTACATGCCTATGTATGTATGCATGTATGGATGCATATGCATACATGCTTACTTCTTCTGAAGCAGCTGGTTTCTAACAAAGATACAAATCTCATGTATGTATATGTTACCTCACATTGGCATACATACATACATGTGTGTGTGTATATATATATATAGATATTATTATAAGATCTGGTAATTAGTCATATATTAATATATTAATTAATATCAATTAATTATCAGGGGGCCAGCACATTTAAAGAATCAAGGAGATTCAGAAATATTATCTGCAATCTCAGGGGATTAAGGTACATTTTAAAAATAACGTCGACCACTAACGTGGACAATTAATGCGCTAGAAATAGATCACATTTTGTGTCTATTAAGACCTAAGAAGTTCTCAACATGAAATATAGCAGCATACCAAAAACGTTTTGAACTTTACCATTAAGCTGTAATTAGCAGAACCATATGCACGCGCACACATGGCGGTGGGCAACTATGTATACGATTCTGAAAATTGCTGCTACATTACAAATCAGGCTGATGAGGAATAGACAAATGGTAAGAATTTGTTAAATCCGAAACCTGGTTCCTGTTTAATAATGATTTTTTTAGGTGATTTTAAATGTCTTGCCCGCTCACGTTTTTGGTATGCTGCTATATTTCATGTTGAGAACTTTTTAGGTCTTAATAGACACAAAATGTGATCTATTTCTAGCGCATTAATTGTCCACGTTAGTGGTCGACGTTATTTTTAAAATATATATATAGATAGATAGATATAGATATAGATATATATATCTCACCCATGCTAGAATGGAAGGCGGACGTTGAACAATGTTGTTGATGATATATATATATGTGTGTGTGTGTGTGTGTGTGTGTGTGTTGAAAATAATTACATTGTAGTATTTTGTTCCATCTTGGTCATGCCTCTTGATCCCCGGATCAACTTTGCTTCTGATCCTTATTTGAGATTGATAAAATACATACTAGGCAGTTTATTAGGTTTGATGTAATCAACTAGAAGTTTTAAAATCTGTACCCCAGCAAGCCTTGCAATTGGCTACTACAAGGCTAGTACAAGTTGACTGAACTCTCTGAGCTTCATTTTCATGTATTAATCATTTACACTCCATTCAGTTTGTATATTATTTGATAGTCTTAACTGGCATATTTAATAATATCAAATTTCTTTCAACTGTAATTGAACTCATGAAATGTTGTTGCTGCAGGTAATGTTTTAATATCCTTATATATTAGTTGCAAAGTTTTGGCACAAGACCAGGAATTTGGGGGTGGGGTGTGAGAGTAAGTCGGTTATATCAACCCCAGTGCTCAGCTGGTAGTTATTTTATCGACCCTGAAAGAATGAAAGGCAAAGTAGACCTTGGTGGAATTTGAACTCAGAATGTAAAGACAGACGAAATGTCTCTAAGTATTTTGCCCAATGCAGAAAACAGTTCTGCCAGCTCGCTACCTTAATATCCTTATACATTATCTCTCACATGAGTTAATTGTATGCACATGAAAATCTGACATCTGATAACATTAAGAAAATATACTGTTGAAAAGATAGTGTGAGAAAAATTAGAAGGAATGAGTTTAATGCTCTGTGCAGTTTTTAGCACACAAGAGATTGGGTTAAATCAATCTTTGTTACTCTAGTAATAACACTTTTGGAAAAGTAATTATATTATTGGATTTAGGTAGGTTGAAATAAAGCAATTAAACTAATTTGGATTATATACATAGTGTATAATCAGAATAATGAGGTTAACTGTTCATATGCAAATCAATAGGATTATTAAGAATCAAAGTAAATTACAAAACAACATAAAAACTTGCTGGTAGATATATTATGAAGTGTTAAAATTTACACTATGCTAAAATATATACGAGATATACAGTACTGATGAAAGATGTACAAGTTGAAAACTTGGAGTATAGAGGGAAGTCATTGCTGATTTATATTGAAAAGTGTATCCAAAAGGCCTTTTGGACGCACTTCTTATATACACACACATATATATATATATATATATATATATATATATATGTGTGTGTGTGTGTGTGCGCGCGTTTATAACAAAATAATAAATATTTTGTCTTACATACCAACAAAACACAATATGTTAGTTGTTGTTCAGTTTTTCTAGTCAGATTTGATGAGGCAAATCTGTTTAAAATAGTTTTTAAATAGTTAAAAATTGCTTGAGTTCAGTAGTTAGCAATTGCATTCTCAAAAATACCATAGTGTTAAATAATGCAGGCTTGTTATATCACAATTGGATATGTTTTCTTTATTTACACATCAATAATTTCCTGAATGAAATTTAGCATCACATCAAATATAGTTAACTTAGCAAATTCAAAAACTGGGATATAAAATAATTATTTGATATGAGGTTCAAATAAATGAGAAGATAATTTATCAGCTTCTCTCTTGAAGAATTTGGAGTAATTACATTGTGCTTTGTATAAAGTATTCTCTTTTCATCTGTTAACTGACCAAGTACACTGAAGCGATCATTATGATTTTATTGAATGAAATACAAACTAATGAGTAATTCAGTAATGAGTAATTCAGTAATGAGTAATTCAGTAATGAGTAATTCAGTAATGTTTATTGCCAAGATCGAATCTTCTTGCATTAAGATACAATAGAACTCTACTTTTATTTTGAACAATGTCTATGCTTCACTAAATGATAAAACCCAGTTTATTAAAATGGTTGGGTTTTTTTTTTTTCACTCAAAAATATATGTTCACAAAAGCAAAAAAATAACAAGGTTGACCAACTTATTTCATCTACACCCCATGGACAAGATGGCCAAAGTGGTTTGCTGCAAAAATTGCCAGTTATAGCCAGTGTTAATCACTCTGCATTATAAGGGTCTTTACTAAAGTGCAGCTCCTTCATTCCTATTTAATAAAGGAGAACAGCAGATGAGGGACTGCAAGCAACAGAGATATCAGCAGCTGTTGATGAGGGTCCTATGGGGGCTTCAAGGGAAGATAGCTTAAAGAAAATAGTAATTAAAAGCTCAGATTAATTCCTGTCTTTGATTTTCTCTCTCCCCATCTCTCTCTCTCTCTCTCTCTTTCTCACTCCCTCCTTCCCCCTTTCTTTTCTATTTTCCTTCTCTCCTTTTCTCTTTCTCTATATCTCTCTCTTTCCTTTTCTCTTTTTTTGCTGTTGCTATCTTATGGATAGAGACTTGGTTATTTTCAAGTATTATAATCAAGAGATAGATGCTATTATAAGACAAAATAGGTTCTTAGATCTAATATTTTTGATTATGTAGAATATTTCTTATTAGCTTATTTCTTTCACATCATTTTCTTCGAACTTGCATTAATTTCTATGTGATGCTATTAATTTATTGAATCGTTAAGTGCTTTTATAACAGATATGTAAAAGAATCTACCTTTTAAATATCTACATGAACAACACAAACCATATATGAGGTACTAAATGTTCTACTGAGGTGAAGATAATCATTTTCATGACATGTAATTTTATGATAATAGGGACATTAAATAGCTTTCTTTTGTATACATTATTCAATAAGTATTCTAATTATTTCTTAATGCTATTTTCTTTCTTTATTCAGGTTTTCAGACTAGAAATAAATGTTTTTCCTTGCTTCCTTTTTTTTCTTTTTAATATTAATTCCATGCTGCATTCTTCAATCTTGTCAATGCTAAGGTTCTGTCCTGTTTTATCAAGATGATAAAACATATAAAGGGGAACAAGAAGCAATGTTTAAATTTCGGTCCCACTGTGTGACACCTAGCTCAAGTAACTTCTACTATAGCTCCAGGTCTACTAAAGACTTGTGAGTGAATTGGTAGATGGAAATTGAAAGAAGCTCAACATACACACACACACATATAAATTAAACATATATCTATGTGCATATTTATGAGTGTATGTTTTTTTATGCTCGTGTTTGTCTCCCACCTCCACTTGACAATTGATGCTGATTTGTTTACATCCCTGTAACTTGGTAATTTAACAAAAGAAACCAATAGAATAAGTACCAGACTTATATAAGTAAGTACTGAAATCAATTCATTCAACTGAAATCCTTAAAGATGGTGCCCCAGCATGCCCGTAGTCTGATGGCTGAAACAAGTAAAAGTTAAAAGACATTTTGACAACTTTGTGGCATTTAACTTCAATCACATTTTGTTAATCATTCTGGTAACCTATAATTTTTTTTAATGTATTTCTTCACTATTGCATAAGTACTTAATACTCAAACAATCAATGATTCGTTTATTCTATACTTTTATATTAGTCACATTTTTTTACCATATAATGTGTCTATTCAAGGTATTGTAATTAAATTCAAAATATAATTGTATTAAAATGAATACATTTATATAATTTAAACATGTCAACTTATTTTAATATTTAAATATAATAGATTATACATACAATTTCCTGTTTCTAAGTCAAGAGAATCAAAAAACATTTTATTCTGGTGAGGACATATGACCAAATCAGTAATAAGATTTATCTAGAATGTTCATAATTAAAATAAACCTATATTGAACAATATTGAGATTAAAATATAAAATAACTATGTAGAAGCTAGTGAATAACATTCATGTCTTGCAAAAGGAAATGCATTGAAATATATAAGGTTAATCTCTTATATATTATTGAAAGTAATATGTTTTTTGCATATAGTAGACACAAGATTAACAATAAGATACAACTTTATTATGAGACATTTAACTTAGCTGGCATATACCTTGGCAAAAATACCCAGGATATTATCAATCATTTTGATTTTGCAGTGAAAGCCTTTAGCATTACAGTCGGCATTGCCAATCAGCTGTAGATATGATAACACTCAGTCCATCATGTAGGTATATCAAAGACCATCTTTTAAAAATAGTCTACTCCTTTAATGACCTCAGTTTTGTCAAACAGCTGAGCTGCTTTTGATCACCAACTGCCAATGCCTAAATCTAAATTTAGTTTGCAGTTTAGTAAATTTTTTCTGCATGTGCACCACAGCCAGGCAGTAAAACTAGATATTGAATTCCATGCTATATGTCTAGAAGATGAGAACACTTTTAGCGTTACTGGAAGCAGTGGTAAACTGAACATAAAAGAAGACAAGCGATTTTGGTAGCTTTTACATGGGCTCTTATGTACCAAAAATTACATCAGGAGTCGGTAAGCCCATTTTTCAGTTTTGAGGACAAACAAAAGACCATGTCAATGAACACTCTATGCATTTGCTTAAATTTGGTCCTGAAAAGATAAATGTTTAATAAAATTCATAATATTTGAGGTGCAAAAGATCCAGTGCAGCGGTTAAGCAAGATGATGCAATACTGAAGCATGTTTTACCAACTATGAAAGAAACATGAACATGTTTTGTTTGTTTCTTTTAATTCAAGTTTCTAAGCCAGGCTTGCATTTTGCATGCATTGCTTGGATTGTGATTTCAAAAAAGGCCTCTCGATGTTAAATTATCTGATAAGATTACAAGAGCAGGATAAGTTAGTCAAACAAAATACATAAATTTAGAGACAGTTTATTTCACTAATAATAACTGAAATCTGAAATGTCTTCAATTTTGATTCTGTGGCATATGTACCTAGTCAAAAATAAATATTAGTATTAAGACAAAGATACAAAATTAAAAGCTACAAATCAGTTTTCTGTTGTGATTGAAGTAATATATTTGAAGTTAATTTAGAATGAAACAGCCAAATTATGTAACTTGTTTGGCATGGACATGAACTATATCATAGTTTTTATGTTAATCATTATCAAGAGTTGGAAACTTTTAAAGGTCAAATTGTTATAAAATAGTGTTACTGTGCTCAATACACACTCTTATGTTAGAAGTGTGTAGAATCTGATTTATGTTTTTATTCGTTTGTAAAGTAAACAGAATTATATATAGAACCTACGATTAATTCAATTGACCTTTTGATCAATTGTATACATCACTAGATTGGAAGAAATCACTAGCACAGGTTGAATTTTGTTGTTAATGTACTTTCAGGTAATCACAAGGTCTTTAATGTCCCTGACTAGTCATTATGACCGCTGTTTTACTGAGAAATTATGTATTGTTGCCCCAGTCCCATTGTTAGCAAAAGAAACAAACCTATTTCAACTTGAAGGCACTTGCCACAATTTCTTCTCATAAAATTCAAAACAACTGCATGATAATAGTAACTGATGTCAAATACTTCATGATTACTTTTACTTATACAGAACACCATCTGAAACATTTCTAGACATTTCTCTTCAATCGGCTGATGTGTATAGTTAACAAAGAGCTAAATGAGAGAAACCATGGTTTGAAATCATGTTTAACTTCCATACAAAAAAAAGTATATATATATATATATATGGTGAAGTGAGAACTATAAATTTCTAAGGTGGCTATTCGCAGTTTAGAACCGATAGGCAACAAGTATAGTTGTCACTAAAGTGACAGAGGATGCTAGTAAGCACCAGCATTGCTAGAAATAAGAGTCAAAACAAATCTTAGCCTTGTTATATATATATATATATATATATATATATATATATATATATATATATATATATATACGATGTGTGTGTGTACATATATTATTAGACTATTAGACCGTTTTCCGTAGTTGTTGCACGATGATCACCATAAGTTTTAAGCTTATATAAAAAATACCATTATTATTATTATTTACAGGATTGTAAAATACGTTGCCATATAACAAAATCATTCACACTGGAATATATATATGTATACCATGTCCTAACCGTTCGAAATTTCGAAATTGCTATTAACAATATTCTTGCTTGATAATAAACTCTACAAAAGTATAGAGGAATCCCTCAAATTAATAGAAGTTTTTTTGATCATAACTAAATGTACAAACAAGTATTTATATATATATATATATAGACAAACACACACACACACACACACACACACACACACACCTACCTGCATATGCTTGTTTGTTATCAACAATTCTTTGCACTACAAATCAAATAACTACAATTGACACAATACTTCATCCATATTGTGAGTAGTCTATGAGAAGCATACTCTTATACAATATAGAAATCTTGCTACCTTTGTTTTGTACTAATGCTAGCATAGGATGTACATTGCCTTGGCTTTGACAAAAGAAGCAGCCTTAGCGTTTATGTGTGCCACTTTTTATTAGCACATTTGCTTGTAAACTTACATTTACACGTAAATCTACATAAAAACATTCATAATTGTGAATATGCATGTATATGCATACACACAGGGATGCAGAACTAAAGCTTTATGAGACTGAATCTAAGTGCATGTTTGTACACAAATGAACACAGATATACATCACTAAAACCAGAAGTGTTCTTTGATAAAAGAATCTAGGATTACTAATACAAAAGAAATGAAGATATATGCTGTCTAAGTGAAATACTCCAATAATTGATCTATTAGTAAAATGTAAATATATTGTTCCTGTCTAAGAAAGTATTCCATAGCAATTCAACACTCATGTTCTTTATTCATTGTTATGTTTCAACTTATCTTGCTCATCCATACAACTGTTTCGAACAATGAACCTATCATTTTTATAGTAGCCTCATGAGAAATCTATATGCTTCTTACAAGAGCAAACACATAAAAACATAAAAAAAGAAAATTAATACAATATCTTTAGTTATACTTAGGTTCCCATTTATATCTGCTTTAAGACTGGAATAAAAACATATCTGATAAAAGAGAAGAAATATTTAGTTATAAACGGTGAATTGAAACAGATTTTTGGCATTTACAAACAAGAAAAGAATTCCTTCATAGTTTTGAAAATGAAACAGGGAAGATGAAATGTTTAAAACTAACTAAACTACATTAATATGCAGTCTAAAGTGAAAAGGCATTAAATAAAAGGAAACATTTTCAGAGATATGTTATTTTTCATATTTGCTTACTTATTCTCTTAATTTTTAAAAATATATTTATGTATAAAATGTTCTTTTTTATATATTCACCAAAAGAGTTAGATAATATTTTTCTGCATATTCAATCTCTTAACTTATACATGTCCTTTTACTTTGGAAAGCGTATGCACATGTATAGAATGCATAAGCTAATTTATATATACAGTCACATGCTGATGGTGATGATGATGATGATGATGATGATGATGATGACGATGTTGATGATGATAGTTTGCCGGTGCGTGTGCGTGCATGTGTGTGCATGTGTGCACATGTCATGAATGTACCTAAATTTCTATTGACCTATGAACGCACACTCACATACATACAATGAGCTTCTTTTAGTTTTTGTTTACCAAATCCACTTACAAGATTTTGGTCACCTACACTCTGTCATGTATGCATGCACACACCCACAAATACAAAAACACAATCAAAATCCACTCACATAATTACCCATGCAACTATAAACCACACTGAACCCCAAACCACATGGTTGCAAAACAAACTTCTTAACCACAGAGCTACACTTGCATATAGCAACATATATATAACATTTGCTCATCCTTCAATAGTTCTATAGTTACTGATATGGTGGTAACCTTCTTGTTTTCTTGTGCAATCTTCAATATTGAATTATTTTCTGGCTTTGACATAAATATATTTATGACTATATTATCTGTCTGATCACCATTGACAATCATCGGAGATTGTAATGCCTTATGCTTATATTTTGAAGGTTTTTAAGTGTGATGCTCATAAATAAAAACACTGTTTATTGTAAGTAGTATTTATTGTTTGGCTTTACTAGATATGGAATAGAGTGTAATTATGTCATGTAGTTCTGTGAAATTGTCATCATATCAGCTATCTTCCCATATTTCTGCATATTTATGTTGTAACATCATTAAAATTTAAGACCACAGTGGGAGCTAAGTAGCTATCTTTGAAATGTCAATCTAACGTTTGTTTTGTTCTGCCTAAATAAGTTTTTGCTTACCATTTTGTTCTTAGATGAGCTGAAATAGTAGTTATGTATATACTAATATGCACACACTTATCTCCTCGCAGTGTGTCAGTGTTTTCACATATATCCATCTCAGTTTCAGGTGCTCTGTAAAAGCTAAAAACAACATCATTGACATTTTCCAGTTGATACTGGTGTCTGCTAAGGATGTATATTATCACTGTTTCTTCTCCTATAGACATATAACTGCTGGAAGAAAAGAAGAATCCTAAGAAGTGGCATCAAGTATAATGAATAAATGTGGTAATTTCTTAGGTAATACAGCTGTACTAATAGATAAGGGGATATTATATAATATTAGAAAATTAGTCTAACTACCAAATTAGTTAAAAACTTCTCTGGATGTCAGCCTCAGAATTACTGTAATAAACTCAAAGATAATGAATATCATCACCAAAGTTTCTCAATGTTATTGGCAACATCTCTGCATTAGTATCATGTTATCAAAAAAGACATTAACGAGTGAAGTGTTAAATTCAGTTGCACTAAAGTTAAACATATTTCAAGGGGTCCTATTTACAATTATTTGACTTGCTACAAATAGCAACAAAATCTCTTTGAAATCTCATCAGACCATATTAAAAAGGGAAGGACGTTTGGATAATTTTACCCTGATGAAAGATCGTATGGCCTTGGCAAGAACACCTTTGATCAGAAAACTTCTTTATCAGGACGGGCCAGGAGAAAATCAAAAGCTATAGCTTTCAGCAATATTGTCTCGCAGAAGAGTTTATCATCATAAAACTTCAGAAAGAATGGAATCGATTGATGAAAGAATGTAGATTATGTATAAAAAGTGTTATAAACACAAATTCACCATTGAATCCAGTATTACAGTACAATAGATTCTATTTTATTGAATGTAGAAATAAAACAGCAAAAACTTTCAATCAAGTTCTTAGTGTTGTATGATAAGAGATTGGAAAAAATTGTTCACATCAGTAACTGGATGCTTTTGGCAATATAAACAGGTTCCAATACCTGTTTACCTCTGAATATAAACAGTGTACAATATGGAATAAATGTGTTAGGCATGAGGAAGAGATTATATGTGATGTTTCGGACAAAGACATTCATCACATGAAAAGTTTACCCAAATCATGTAACCTCTTCTCTGCCTTACTAACTTATTCCATTTGGTAAGCTATTTATATATACTGATTTTGCTGTCGATCATTCTTAGGTCCTGAAGTATCTACTATTTAACTTATTTCTGAATAGTTTTTCATATTAATTTAGATATTTATTCAAAATAAAGAAATATATATATAGAACTGAAAATGAAAACTATTGTTCTTACATTTTTAATTGCTTTTTAAGATACTTTATGTTATATCACAATGTACCAGGATGTAAGCCAGAGTGAAAGAAAGGGGGTATCGAGTAAGAGTTTCTAAATTGTAACAAATGTGAGTCAAAGCAAGAGAGTTAGTAAAATAGTAATCAATAGAGAAATAATTCTTTTCCTAGTAAAAAAAAAAGATACAAATACTTTGGAACAGATTTGTTTGGCCATACATCAAAACTATTGTATAAAAATAAAATCATGTAGATCTATGGTAATAATTTTCTAGTCAAGAAACCAAAATATATACTTAAGGTCTGTATGATCAATGAGAATAGGATTTCAAATACATGTATGTGTCAATGACAACAAGATGATGAAAAACAACCTTTTCTTCTCTCAAGCTGAAGGAATATATTTGGCAGCATATAATCAAAATAGAAAAGAATGTTACACTACAATTTTGATTTTTCCATGAGGTATTTTCATTTCAATAAGTGAAAAGCAAATGTATTAGTGTATGCATATGCATTCATTTATCACTAAGCTTAGATTTTTATATCTGTTAGTGTATATCGGTATGTATGTGTGTGTGTATGCATGTACGTATGTATGTATTCTAGACTCTCTCCCTTCTTTTTAAATATTAAACTAATATAAAATTTGTGAAAATTTCTGTCTCCCATGTTGTCTTCCTCACTGCCCAATATATATATATATATATATATATATATATATATATATATATATATATATATATATATACACACACACACACACACACATATATATATATATACATGTGTGTGTGTATACATATATGTGTATATATATGTATACGTGTGTGTGTGTATGTGCGTATGTGTGTGTGTGTGTGCATATATATATATATATATGTGTGTGTGTGTGTATATGTATATATATATATATGTGTGTGTGTGTGAAGGGAAAATTGTTAAAAAAATATGAAATTTTCATTTCTTTTTACACACAGTTGTAATGCCCAATGTTTAAAACATAGAAATCTGAAAAACATTTAGCAAAGGAACACTGATCAAAGGTGTAGAGATAGGATGCATATTGCACAACTCAGCTGTATATTGTGTATATATTGGCTTTCCTTTTATAGTGAGTTATTAAAATTCAAATGAAATTTTCAGAAGTGAAGAATGTATTTTTGTTACAAATAATATAAACAATGTATTTGGTAAAATATTTTTATGCAGAATTGTCATGATTTGAATTTAACAAATCGAAGAAGAAATGAGTGCTATATTTTCGGGGCAATGCTAGATATTCTTCTTGTAGATATATAAACCCATGCAAACACTTCCACACAATATACATACACACAAATGTAATATATATACACATACAAATGCATATATAATACACATACAAATGCATATATAATACACATACACATATATAAGAATTATATGTTTTATATTCCTTTAAATTCATGTAATACATTACTTTTTTCTTTAGCCTTCTACTATTATATATTTTGTCAGGTCATTTCTAACATATCATTTCTACATATAGTCTTACTTCTTACTGTTTAAAACACTTTTTACTTTTTGCCAATGTGGGGTTTATTTCAAATTCTTAAATGTAGTTCTTCTTATGACACACACATACCCCTTTTCAGGAGCTACTTTAAAATGATATTTGCCAATACAAACTATCATCGTTTATTTTTATCAGACAACAATGTTTTACTTTATTTTTACCAAAATATCAATTCATTTGTAATTGTTTTTTGTATTTTACCTTAGAACATAATGCTCGATCTCACAGCTATGTCATTATACAATTCCTTTCATAGAAAAAGATATATTAGTTTACAAATATATCAGTGTCTTGTAATGGATGAATTGAGAAAAATAAATATTTCTATGCCTACTAAAAATATTACTGCTACCACAACCACTTCCAATAATAATAATAATCTTTTCTACTATAGACACATGGCCTGAAATTTTGGAGGGGGTCTAATTGATTACATCAATCCCATTGCTCAAATGGTACTTATTTTACTAACGCTGGAAAGGGGGAAAGGCAAAGTCAACATTGACAGAATTTGAACTCAGAACAAACATCCAAGAGAAATGCTATTATGCATTTTGTCCAACATGCTAATGATTCTTCCAGTTCACCTCATTTTAATAATAATATTGACTATTATAATCCTTTCTATTATAGGTGCAAGGCCTGAACTTTGGGGAAACGGGGAAAGTCAATTACATCAATACCAGTGCTCAACTGGTACTTAATTCACGAACTCTGAAAGGATAAAAGGCAAAGTCAGCCTTGATAGAACTAGAACTCAGAATGTAAAGATAGACGAAATACACTAAACATTTTGTTTGAGGCGCTAATGATTACGTCGATCCCAGTACTTGATTGGTGCTTATTTTATCGACTCTGAAAGGCTGAATGTCAAATTTGACCCCGGTACACTTTGAATAGAAAATGTACTGAGCCAGAAGAAATGCTGCTGAGCATTTTGTCTGACATACCAACGATTCTGTTATCTCAAATAATAATAATAATGATATGATTTTACAAATAGTGTATCTGTCTGTCTATCTATCTATCTATCTATCTATCTATCTATATATATATATATATATATATATATATATATATATATATATATATATATATATACATATATATATATTAAGGATAGGAAAAAAAATGTGCTATGCTATAAATGTTTCTGTTAGGCTTTTTAAATTGCATTTTCTGCTGCAATATATTATAAAATCTATAAAGTTTGATAGAAAATGTCTCTTTGATGGCGTAATGATCATTTTAGAATACCAGAGCAACAATGTCGTAAATTAAGTTGATTCTGGCATGATTTTATAAAGGATTGCATGACATCCTTTGTAGATAGCTTGAAACTGAATGTTTGTTTATCTTAGGCTGAATTGCTATTTATTTGAAAATTACATAGAATATACTTCCAGTTATGAATGAATTATGTCTTTGGTCATACATTTTTGTTTTTATTTTGTTGTCATTTTAAAATTCTGAAAAATCTGGTTTTTATGGCCTATAGATATTTCATGCTGAAAACTGAAAATAATTATAACCACACTTTTTTAATGGAGTTCCAGTTATATGGTAATAAAATCAAAACTTGCCTTTATATTGGTTGCTGGATAAGAAATATTACTTAACTTTCCTCTGATTCCTAACTGACAAGAAGAATCAAATTCTTCACAATTGGAAAGTTAACTGTAAGTTATAAGCTAAAGTCCAGTGAAATAAATAACTGAGAGTGCGTGTGTGTGTGTGTGTGTGTGAGAGAGAGAGAGAGAGAGAGAGAGAGAGAGAGAAAAGCTACTTAATGGAAAAAAGCTTGATGTTGATTCTTAGAATTTAGTCAGGACTGAGAAAATATTTTTGCCCATTTGGCGATTTAGAATACAAACCAATAAATAGGATTTTTCAGAGGAAATTTTAAATGGATAAAACTTGTCAATACAAAGAATAAATAGAGGTTAAAACTCAATTAAAAGTTGGTTTTTGCAGCAAAACTGGAACTAACAGACATTGTGTTGAGATATGGAAAGTAAAATGAATCATCATCGTCAGGTTGCATTTGTTGATGATTATGCTGCTATTCATTGGGGATGACACCACCTGTATTACTTGGTTGACTGCAGAAATGACTTGCTTGAGCCTTATTTCATTCACCATGTATTTTCAGCATTACAAGGACTACACTAGATAGGTTGGCTGTCTACCTTATCTTCATATCCTTAATGGTGATTGTGACAATATAACTGTCTTCCACAATAGTTGAGGGCTCTGTTAGTTATGCTTTGACTAGATCCTTTTCTTTCCAAGCATTTTCCACATTTCTCATAACATTTAGAAGTTTCTTTCTTCTCAGCATCAATGAGGGCTTGTCTAACTTTTATATTGAAGTCATTAGATACATTTTTCATCAGGGAAAGACTTACTATTTACAACTATCTGTCTATTCCATTTTGTATAGAACAGAATCTGTCTGGCTTGCATAAATGTAGGAATTCTCATAAATAGACTTAGATCCGTTGTTTACAATTTCATCTTTTATTTCCTATTACCTGATCTCCATTGTTATTCCATACAAATTCTTTAGTTGACATACCTATCTATTTTATTGCTGCATGCATGCCACATATTACTGTTGCTATTTCTTATTTTGCTAGTATTTACTCAGCCCTGTCTTTCATTATCCCTATATGTACGTAGGAAAACTGTAATACTGACTTTAAGGAACACAGCTGTGATATCTACAGACAAGTTTTCTTTGGCTTTTAGGGAGATATTTTGGCCTCAGCATAACTTTGCTTGAGTTATAGATAGATGAAATGTTCATATTTCATTTTGCTTTCTTTCTTTAGTTTTAGCCTCTTAGTGTCTAAATAAATGCAAACTTTGTTCAAAATAATCCTCTTATATTCATGTCTTCTTTTTTTTTTCCTATTTTCAGCTACTATACATTAACCATATCGTTTTACTACAGCTCTGTATGTTGAAGTATAGTTCATTTTCTGCAAGACGACATAGAATAGTTCAAATACACTGTTCAAAGTAACTAAATTTAGTGCAGTAGAAGTTAGTTTTACAAAGTCTAAAATATTTGACATAACTCTGGCATTATAAATACTTAGTTTTCATAAATAATTTTTACTTCTAGTATTTATTTCTGGTACATATTGTTTCAACATATTTATGTTAAGTTTTATATGAAGAGCTGTACTGATTAATGCTTTGAAAACAAATCTCTAACAATTCAACCAGAAGCATACTTCATTTTGAGTAATCACAGCTGATCAATGCATCTCTTTAAATTGGTGTTTATGTTTGTTCACTTAACAGTAAGATAAATTTAACCAAAGAAAGATACTGAACACAGGATTAACTGAGGTCAGCACTGCAAGCTAACAAATCACTCATCACCTTTTTCAGCAGTCATTGTGTACAGAAGTGAATCATTTCAATTTGAAGTTCCTGTTTATTTAAAGTCAAGTGCAAGGAAATAAGTTCTGCTTTGACTTAATAAAACTTAGCTGAAAAGTGGATGCACAAAGAAAAAGCAGATTTAAATACTTGACTGTAAACTACAAGCTCAATATCTCATCAAATTAGTCATTTTTCTCTACACTTAAGATGATTGCCATTTTAAAATATATAAGAAACATTTTTTAAGAAATTTTCAAATAAATAGTTGGTTAGATGACACTTTTGTTGACCTCAGCAAAATAATGTAAATGTGATCTATTTAAATATTGAATAAAGTCTTTAGAAAAAATTATAATGTATTTTGTGAGTGTCATCTTAGTTCATATTCAAGAAAAAGATACAAAATGTGTAAAATATATTTGTTAGCCTTGGTTTATATATTATTCTTAAATCAATGTAATATGAAACTATAAAATCGTACATATAAATTAGTTTTAGAATTTAGAATTTCTGTAGGATTCACTAAAACAAATTATCTGGCTTCTTTATTCTGCATATATCTTCTTGATGATTTCAGATATCTGTTTAATAAGGGAACTGCGGAACAGAATTCTATTCCAGGCAGTTTACAAATTACTTTTAAACTTATGTACTGATTCTTACTAATTATTTACTGAAAAACTGTAGTTTTTAAAGTGTTACAGTAAAATCTGAAGGAACTGGTGGTTGCTTCAAGCACAAAAATTTTGCTAAATAAAATGAGTTAGTTTATCAGATTTCTCCAAGAATGAATACAGAAATTTCCATTTTTAAATCTTCTAGCTCACCAATGCCAGTATGTAAATATTAAAATAAATTGTTATTTTACCAAGATTCAATTAACTTTTCCAGCCAATTGTTTCAATCTATGTTAAGTGATTTCACATTTTGGTGTTATTGGATTAAGTTTTCTTTCAAAGGGTTTTTGCTCATAATAACATATCTATCGTAATGAATATTTGGAGTATAAAAGTAGTGAATAAAGAGTTTTTATTTTCTTCTGCAACATGATAGCTGCTAGCATTTTTTCAGAATCATCTTATAACTTAGGATAGCTCTAAATGTCTCTTTATACAGTTTCTTATCATTATCAGAATATACATGAACCAGTTATTTTGCAACGTTATAATAGTAACAAAATACAACTACATATTTTTCTCGTCTTTCTTTTTACTTCTTTTTCTTTTTATTCTGTAGCTGTCCTTTTCTAAGTATCTGTGGATATTTTAGTTTTAATATTTGGAAATGGTATATGAAGACTGTTGGATGTCCTTCTTAATTTTTATCCTTATTCATTATGATATATATTGTGATGTGGCAATTTTCATAGCTCAAGCAGCAAATACAAGCTATACAAAATTTATATTTGTTTTTCTATATTTTGCTGCTGAGCAATCGTTTGTAAAGAAATTTTATAGTGTTTAAAATACTGTGTTTTAGGCATGCCATAAAATGATGCTTTCAATAGCAGAAAACATTTAGTATTGATTGTTTTTCCCCATGTGCTACATTAACAGTTATGCATATTTTGTTGCTCATCTATTCTGGCTCCTTAACAACTGTTTTAGGAAAAGGAATTTTCTTTGTGTGACTTTTTGCATTTCTCTCAGACAATTTGTATTTGCTTTCATTTTTTGCTGTACAGATTCATCTCTATGTCCTCAACTAACTGTCCTTCTTTCTTTTGAACACATTATTTCAACCTTTTCTCTCTCTTTCTGCTTTTCATACACATACATTTGTGTATGTGTTTATTTCTTATATTTCTTTTTTTTTTTTTGTCTGCTTCTCCTTCCATATAAAAGAATTTCTTTCTGTTCTGGTATTCTTCATATTTCTACTTTTTCATGTTGTTACACTGTTTTTCTATGTCTTCCTCATTCATTTCCTCTCCTTTCATTACAGCATATTTTCATTCACTCATTCTCTCTGTTGTATTGTGGTTTTGAAGCTTATAATATTTCTAGTTTTTTTTTTATGCATATATTTTTTGTCATTTACTCATATACAGTCCTTAACAACATCACCATACATCTGTTCCTTCCTGCAATAATTTTTTTTTATATTTCTTCCTCTCATCTGCTGAATTTTGGATGTTTTTTCCTTATGCTTTTCCAATTTAATTTTTCTGTAACCTACTAAACAAAATGCTTTCAAATAAACCACCATTTTAAGTTGAAGCAAAATAGGATACTTATCAGAAATCTAAGAGTTTCAAAAGATTCATCTCAAATACGTCTCAATGACTTGAAAGGGTAAAAAGTGAAAGAAATTTAAGAGCTATTTGCAAGATTGAGGAAGATGTATATTTCTTAAACCTGGTTTAATATTGGCTGTATGTACATGTGTTTCATTGCTTTCATAAGAGCTTAAAGAAGTTTATGTTTTTTTTTTTAAACTTTAAAAATCCTAATACCATATTTTTCTGAGAATGATCCATTTCTTACAATATCAACTACATATATGTATGTGATGACACTTTGAGCATCAAAGAGCAGGCAGTTAATACACAGTTTTGATAGTAAACGTATATTTCCCTAACACAACCACAGTATGTGAAGCTGTGAAGTACTAGCTTTTATATTATTCAAATATTTTTAGAAACTAAAAGCCTTGTGGCTTAAGAATTAACTTGCTTAAAATTTGTCTCATACTAGTTTATCAATTTTCTGAAGCAATATCTTGTGTTGTTAGACAAGAAATACAACACAATTTGCTTATCTTTACATAACAGTTATGAAATAATTTTATCAAAGAGAAAAAAAATCCAAGATTGCTTTTGATAGTTTATTTTGCTGTTCAAAACTTTTAATTTAGAGAACTCTACAAAAAAGTGATAGACCTTTTTAAACTTGATTATTAGATATGCAAGAAGTAACCAAGAACATAAGATAGTGAAATGACTGTTATCAGAGTATCAAGTAGAATGCTTTGTGATATTTTTTCTGATTCTCTGTGTTGCGAGTTCAAATCTTGCTGGGGTCAACTTTGCCTTTCATCCTTTCAGAGTAAATTACAAAAACAATAGTACGAGTTCAGAGAAGAAACACTAGAATCTCAGACAAGAGGCTTTGCAATACAGTTCTACCTTCTAATGCCAATGCTTGCAACAATACTGGTGCCAAGCTTTATTGATATTGCTTTTCCCTTGGAAAATGGTGGCATGGAGAAAGGGAACTTGCATGTATAACTAACTACTAGTCATCCACAAAACCTTTGCTATGGGTACAGATACATGGTCAATACTGACTAATGAAAGCCTTAGATGAAATGTATAAAGTATACTGAAAAGAACAATTTATTTTACCATACCACTTACAAACATTGGTAAATAAGTTTGTTATAGAGTTAATTAAAAAACTTGTTTATTAAATTATTCATTTAAAAACTGTTTTTGATATACATGAGAAATAATCCTGAAAGGTAGACTTGAAACAGTTTAAAGTGAGGCTAGGTATATTAGATTATTTAGATTTTTCTCTTTAAATTCAAAGTTAAAATCATACTATGGTTGATTTTTATCCATCTAAATCTTAATAAGATAATTTGGATCTATTTTAAAACGGGGGCCACATTTTTCATTAATGTTTTACGGAGTGTTTTTGGTACCGAAAGACTTTCAAGCTTCGTATACTTATCTATTTTGTGTTATAGAACAGAAAAATATTTTTGTATTCGAATTTATTTCATGTAAAAAATTGTCTTATTTCGATAATTTCAACCAATCACTGACAAGTATTCAGTTGTTTATATTTACTCCTTTGGCTGATTAAGCGATGTAAAGCGTATTTAATCTCCATACCTTCGTTTTATTTGCTTTTTTCATTTTAAATTTGCTTTAACCCTAGCCCTAACCCTAGGGTTAGGGTTAATTGTTTCAGAATCGTTTGTTTATGTAGTCGGCACTTAATGTATATCGGCTGAATGGACGTCAGTGATTGGTTGAAATTACAGAAATACGACAACTTTAGCATGGAATAACTTATGGATTTCTTTTTTTTTTAAAGAAGACTAAGAGAAAAAGATGTTTTATATGACACATTCTACCAGTGTTCCAAGTTTCAAAGTGTTTCGTTAATGAAAAATGTGGCCCCCGTTTTAAAAAAGATCCGATAATTTATTAGCACAAGCTTATATTAAACATTAATATTTCAAATATTGGTTAGTTCCCATACTAAATGATTTTTTGGATGCATATCCACACACACATACTGCCTTTGTAAAAACAGGTGACTAATTTTCATGCAACATGTACCTATATTTCACTGAGAACTGAAAATTTAGGATAACTTGAATATCTTAGTCTCTCTCCCTCTATAAGTAGTATTTATCTTCTCTCTGCCACCACCACCCCTTCTCTCTCTCTCTTTCTTTGTCTCTCCCTCTCTCTCTCTCTCTCTCTCTCTCTCTCTCTTTCTCTTTCTCTCTATAAATGAATGCCTGTTGCAATTGGGGAAACTGCAGCTCATGGGACAAAAAATTACAAAAAATTTGTTTTGTAGGAGTAGGAGTGGCTGTGTGGTAAGTAGCTTGCTTACCAATCACATGGTTCCGGGTTCAGTCTCACTGTGTGGCATCTTGGGCAAGTATCTTCTACTATAGCCTCGGGCCAACCAAAGCCTTGTGAGCGGATTTGGTAGATGGAAACTGAAAGAAGCCTGTCGTATATATGTACGTGTGTGTATATGTTCGTGTGTCTGTGTTTGTCCCCCCAATATCGCTTGACAACCGATGCTGGTGTGTTTATGTCCCTGTAACTTAGCGGTTTGGCAAAAGAGAATCATAGAATAAGTACTAGGCTTACAAAGAATAAGTCCTGGGGTCGATTTGCTCGACTAAAGGCAGTGCTGAAACAAGTAAAAGAGTAGTAGTGCAGCCTACCTGATGATGAGCCTTGGCTCATATAGCCCCCTTCTCAGTAAAGGTTGCCCATGCTTGGTCTAGTGTGTGTCGACTGAGTAGTTGCTCAAAGTGCTTGAAATAGAAGCTGAATATCCCTCCAATAAATTCTACAGCCTATAAAAAACAAGAATACATTGGATAACATTGTCTTATTGTACAAAAAGACATGTGAGGCCTAATGAGGTGAAATAACAATAGAACATTTCAGGGATTATCTGAGCTGCTAGGTATAGCACCCAAATCTTTCACAAATCATGCGCTACCCATCTTAAAACTACTACAAGACAGAGCAGCCAAATTTCCCTCAAATTCCACAACTGCTGTCTTGAATGGAGGATGTAGTCCCTAGAATACAAGAATGCATACCACTAATTATAAAGGAAGGATACATTGGGTATCTATGAAAGATGTGACAATTAAGGCTAGAATTTTCTTTTTAATCAAGCACGCAGGTAAGGTCTGCATGATCCAATCTAATCTGGGTTTGAATGGTAACTACCTACTGAGTAGTCATTCAAACTGCTAGAAATACCAGCCAAATAGCCTTCAAATCACACATCAGCTAGTCTAAAGAGGAAGGATACACTGGACAATGTAGTTCCTGAAAACACACACACACACACACTCATATGCACAGATCCAGATAAGATAGGAAGACAGACAAACAGACAGATAACAAGCAATCACTCATAAGTGTAAAACATCTGAAAATCTAATTTAGAATACTATTTCTGATTACTACAGTCTGAAATAGTATTTTTGATATTCAAGTAATTTGTGAATTAATGTACACTGGTTTGCTATTAAAATTAAGCAGTAGTATTTAACTTTACTGAAATCTAATTTACTCCAATTCCTCTTTTCAATACTACAACACACATTAATGAGTTCATAATTCAACTCATTTGATATTTATATAGTTCAAGAAACCATTATGTTAATCTTCTTTAACATGCAAGTGCAGGTTGGACCAATTTGTACTGTTAATATTCTCTTTTTATTTTTGTGCATGAAAACTTTTCAAACAAAATACTTCAATATTATCACAGAACAGAAATGGGGAAACTTTGCTTGACAAGCCATTTTCTAAAATAATGATCAAGTTTATAATCTAATAAGAATAAAGTAGTAGATTGGTAAAATCATTAGAACACTGAGCAAATGTTTTGTGATTTTTCTAACTCTGTATTTTGAGTTCAGATTCTGCCAAGGCCAACTTTGCTTTCCATTCTTCTGATGAAATACTAGCCAAGTACAAGTATTGATTATCTTTTCTTTAATTAGCTATGCTTCTATGCAATGTGTGTGTCATAGGGGATCACTGTGAATCATTTATCCAAAACAGTGGTTCCCAAAGTGAGTGGTACTGTCCCACTCACCACTGGGATGGTGGTAAGATCCAAGGGGTTGTTGAAGAAAGATGGGGCGATAATAGGATGACCAAAACAGGGTAATGAATGTAAAAAAATAACAAACAAAATAGAGGGTTAATTAGGTTAAGTTTTATTTGTGAAATATTGTTGTCTTGAATTTGCTTCAGAAAATGGCCTATGTCTGTAATGGTTAGTGAGCGGTGGGGTACTAGGAATGTGGCCTTAGAACCAACTGAAAAAGTTTGGGAACCACTGATCCAAAAGATAGAGGAGTGTTGAACAGGGAGGTAATAACCACTTCTCATCTTGCAGACTACAAAACTGTCCATAAAAATCATAAGGCATATCCTTGTGGAATGTACTTATACAATACAAAACATTTGACAAAATTAAATGTAAATAATTAAATATATTCAAAATTGCTAACCAAACATTTGCATTACACTGGCGCAGGCATGGCTGTGTGGTAAGAAGCTTGTTTCACTACCACATGGTTCTGGGTTCAGTCCCAGTGCATGGAATCTTGGGTGAATGACAGTTGCATCAGATGGTTGGTTCTTATTGATTAGTTCCAAAGGTATTCCAGCCTTGACCATCTCATCCTTTCATATATCTGGGGTATATTATCCATTGTTAAAACAACAGAGTACAACGATGTAAATATGACTTACCTGCTATGTGTAGCAGGTCAACCATTTTTGTAGACTCCCACAGCACAGTTATAGTAAGAAATAATAAGAAACTATGTCTATAGTTAACACCCATATCTCTGCTGATATTTATCTTGACTCTCTGCACCCATTGATTAAATGGTTGACACACTGGATTAAACATTACTTGGTATTCCTTTAATGGCAGCTTCTCCTGATTGGTCACTATTTTCAATTGAAGAGCATTCACTACCAGTCAGTATTGGGTTGTAGCACCAGAGTAATGTTTCAAACAAATAGAATGCAAGTTAGTGGGTGTTATGAGAGCATATGCATTTGAAATTCTTGGACACTTTTCCACAAGTTGAAAAGAAGTAGGAGCTTAAATTAATTTCATCAAGAAATTACTTATATGGGGCCTAAAGCCCACTGCAATTTACAAATTTTTGTAACCTTAGACTCTGTTCAGACATTATCCTTGTTCACTGTAGTAAACAAAATAAAACTGCCTTTATTGATAAAAATATTTCACTTTTCCCTCATCTTCTTCACTTTCTCATTGCTGTTGCTTTGAAATACTCTAGAATTTATCTTGCTCACCATTCTACACCAATACTTAATGTCTATGTACATTAGCTTTCTGAGTATTATATATATATATAAACATACAGACATGCATACATACATATATACATACATACACAATATATACATATATATATATTTCTTCCTCTGTCTTCTACTTCTTTGTCAATTTATACTTCAGACAGGCACTTACACATCAATTACTATTCTGACTACCTCAGTATCTATTGTTATCTCTCTCTCTCATCTATCAGTTTTGTACACAACAAAGCTGCATTCTTAGTGAATTATAAATTGATAAACTCTTTTATAGAATTGTAATTTTAAAATGTCTTTCAAGACCTGGGCATTTTCAAATGTAGATGATACATGACTGATCTATGATCTGCATTATAAATTGTTCTCTTTGAAAATGATCTTAAGAAAATGAATTTATATCAGTTAAAAAGCGATCAACAATCGATTTCATAACTTCTTTGTTTCTAACAAAGTCCCAACAGTTTGTCCCATGTAATTCCGAAATTAACACATTAAATTACATTTACTTGCAGTTCATTTCCATGTAAAAGTTATCAAATATTTGGCTTTGATAGGTTTAATCTGCATTATTTACAATCTACTGTAACATTCTTTTATCTTTTAGCTTTTACTTCTTTCATTCACTGGAATATGACCTTGCTGAGGCATCGCCTTGAAGGGTTTTAGTCAAATGAACTGACCCCAATGCTTATTTTTCCTTAAAGCTTCATACTTATTCTGTTGGTTTCTTTTTGCCAAACCACAGTTATAGAGATATAAACAAACCAACACTGGTGGTCAAGCATTAGTCTGAGACAAACACAAAGACACAAAGATATATATATATATATATATATATATATATATATATATATATATATATATATATATATATATATACACACACACACACATACACACACATAGAAAAACACACACACACATACACATGATAGGCTTTTTTCAATTTTTTCTACCAAATCCACAACAATAGTAAATACATGCCCAAGGTGCCACATAAACCTGAAACCGCATAGCTTGGAAGCACAACTTACCAAACAGTTACACCTGCACCTATTGTCTTTCACAGCATAATGAACTATGAACCTTAAATTTATCTTATTTAAGGTTTATTTAGAAAAGTGTGTTATCATTTTGAGATAGATTAAGAAATTTGAGTCACAGAAAACTATGAAACATAAACTATGTGTTTTAAAATTAAAACCAGAAATTCATTAAAAATTTTTAAACATTTTTTCTAATATAACTTCTTTTTGTTTTTTCAGATGAAAAGAAAGACCACCAGGAAAGAATTGGTAATGGGAAATTATTCTCTCATTTTATTTCTTACTTGAATTTTAAGATATTGTTTTGCATGAGAAAAAAGAACACTTCTGAGTTTTTTTTTTTTTAATTTACGCTAAATATGACTTGGGAAAAAAAATTCTTCTGTGACATTGTTGCAAAATTTTTACTTTTTGCATGTGAATTTTCAGTCAAGGTGAACATGAAATGAGAAATTAATTGCTTAATAAATCATGGTGGCAATATTCATTTAATATACTAGAAAATATGTAGTAGGTTATTTACACTGCAGCAGCTATGTGTGTGTGTGTGGGGGGGGGGGGGGTGGATAGATGAATGGATGTCAGTTAGAAACTCAAAAGTTGACACTCCATCATTATGCTTGACAAGAATGCTGTCAATGCCAGCCATAATGATGGCTTCATGCTGGCAGGTTAATCAGCAACTATCTCATTGATAATTTCTGATTTACTTGTTAGCATGAAATCAATTGGTACTAGATTATATATAAAATAAATATATATGTATTGAGGTCATTTGAATGAATTTAGAAAAAGATGCATAGCTCATCAAAGAGAAGCTGTATTTGAAATCAAATTGGTACAAATAATCTTGAGAATCTTTTTATCACACCTATTCCATGAAGTTACTGTTAGCATCAATGGCTACTTTATTGCAAGGTTGGAAGCATTGACATACCTCAATCAGATGATCTTTTTTTAATTTTGGGCATATTGCTGGTTATGGCAGATTGTAGGATTGTATGGTATTATGGGGTGTTGATTGACCTCTCTCTCGACTATGCCCCATATGTAATAGTTCAGTGCATTGAGGCCTGATGAGCTAGGAGGCCATGTGTCTGGAAGAACAGGATCATGGTGATTGGTACACATCTATTCTTGAATTATCATAACCTTATAAGATGGCATAGAGTCTTCATTTCATTCTCTGTCTATCTAGGACCTCACAACCTTCTCCATCACTTCTGTGTAGACTGAGTCATTGAGTCTTAAACCTTGTGAAAGAAAGTGAGGGAGTATGACATCTCATTCATTGTCATGACTCCCAAATCCATCATGATCATTGGGAACTTAGTATGCATGACCACTGGAATTTTATTCAGGTCTGCATAACCATCTGTCTTTTATTTGGTTTACATTGTGGTCCTAGTCTAAGTTTTGGTATTAGAGAAAAACCAAAGCATTCTAGCTTCTTGGTGTTTTAGCTGTTTAACAAGCACTTTGCACTATTAGAATGCTTCTCTCTTGTCACATCTGACATAAATTAACACCTCTGCATCACATACAACTTGTACCAGATGTCCTCATACACAACTCTTCTTATGCTGTCACTCTGAAAACTTGAGGTCCTCTGTTTTGATTGACTTTCCAGTGTTTTTATTGATTATTTCTAGGATTTTTTGTACACATTTATGTGTTCTGATGCTATTAGGATTTTGTGTATGTGGTTTGCTGGTGCTGATCCCTGTCAGCATCTTCCAGCTCCTTTCAAATTTTGACAATGAAGGATCAGGCAACTTTCAGGAAGTGAGCTATTTCTGTATCACTATTCATATAAACTTTATTTGCATCTTTTACTTGTTTCAGTCATTAGACTGTGGCCATGCTGGAGTACCACCTTGAAGAATTTTTAGTTGAAAGAATTGACCCCCAGTACTTACCTTCCTTTTATGCCTTCTACTTACTCTGTTGTTGTCTTTTACTGAACCACTAAATTCTAGGGATGGAAACACACAAACACTAGTTGTCAAGCGGTGGTGGAGGATAAACACAGACACACAATCATACACAAAGTCATACATACACAAACATAAACGATGGGCTTCTTTCAGTTTCCGTCTACCAAATCCACTGACAAAGCTTTGGTTGGCTTGAGGCTATAGTAGAAGGCACTTGCCTATGGTGCCACACAGTGGGACTGCACTCAAAACCATATGGTTGAAAAGCAAGCTTCCTACCAGACAGCCATTCACATACACACACACACACATAAATGTGAGTGTGTGTATATACACTTTTTTTTAGGGAATTTATGTTAAAAATCGAGTACCATTGCTTTCATACAAACAAATTTAAACCGAATTTATCAACAAGATAATTGCTGATTGACCTCCTTCAAAAAACTATCATAATGGTTGACAATATTCTTGTCAAGTATAATAGTGGAGTGTGAAATTTTGCATTTCTGATTGAGAATTGCTGGCTATCCCATCAGCATCAAAATCAATACTACTATAATTTTGTGTGTATGTGGTGGGTGTGTGTGTGTGTGGCTATTCCATTGGTTTTGACTATGCAGATTCAGTTGTTTGATCAATTGAGTTAACTGCTCGTTGAATTAACATGTAAATGGTTGATGTCAGAGCATTCCACAGACATATGTATGCAATTGAACCTTCATAAACACCTTCAGGTGTTTCCTTATTCTCTTGAAAGAAAATGTGCATTTATTGAAATATACTTAGCCTTACATTAAATATTCCTTAGTAAATCTTGAGACTAGCACTTCCATATCACCATGAAAGTTTCCAGCCAAAGATGTGCCAATCCAAAAGGCTGCTTATTTTGTCCCTGGATTCTCTCGGTTTGAATGTAAAATATGGAAGTATGAACTTTATTTTCTTAGCTACAAGCTCTTATTACATTTGGTTTATTATAGGCCTTCTTAATCAATATTGCTAAAATCAATTTGGCTTTTGTTGTCTTGTTGTTCAGCTTCACATTCACTTTATTTCTTTTATGCCTCTTCTACTGGAAAACTCTCTTGTATGAAGATATATATATTTATATATATATATATATATATATATATATATATATATATATACATATATATATATATATGTGTGTGTGTGTGTGTGCGTGTGAGTGCGTGTGTATATATATATATATATATACACACACGCACACACACATACACACACATACAAACACAAACACACAAACACATATTTTTAATACATTTTCATTATAATTTACTGGCACACATATTTTAATTCAATATTTCTAATTCAATAATTTTAATATATACATTTTCCCACTCCTCTTCCCCCACCCATCTTCCCCCACTCCTCTTCCCCCACTCCCCATTCTGACACAATTTTCTACATACACATTTTCACAGGAAAATTCCCGAGTATGAATTTATATGTATTTTTTTAATTATTGATCGTATAGGAATATATATTTTTAATATATTTTCTTTACAGTTTAATTGCATGCATACTTAATCTGATAATTTTAATAACAAATGGCTTTTCCTCCCATACAAGTGCAATTTTTCAATATAATTTTTTTTCCCTCTATTTACTGTTGTCACTTCTTATCATCCCTACCCTGTATCACTCTTACCTTTTAATGATGCATTTCTGTTTTTTTCCTTTTTGCTATATTTCGGATTTGAGGAATGAGGTCTAATGGGCATTTCCCAACACCACATAAATTTTGTATATTTCTGCAAATATTTGTTTCTTTTTATTTCTTGTTCTGTTTATCACTGTTATCAGAGGATCAGAAATAAGAAATTATTCAGTGTAATGTTTTGTTAAGTTTTCTGCTTCTACTAAATATCACCTGTGTATATATATAACTATTGAGTGAGAGAGCAGTTCACACCATCAACGTGATGCTGGGTACAAATATATGACTCCCAATATACCCAACGAGATTAGTCAGCTGACAAGGGGACATCAGGAAGGAACATACATTACAGCCATATGCACACAACATAGTGATCTTATATCAAGGTAAACAGCACATGACCTTGCAGGTGGGGCTCAGTTAGACTTTTCTTCAGATCGAGTAGCCCATCCTGAATAAGGTACCTGAATAAGAGTTGTCTTAGGATGATGAGTGAAACACCCATGTTTCCAGAGGTGAATTATTCAAACCCCAAAGAATTCCTCTCACTACATGGCTATGATGCTCCCCCTCTAATTCTGCTCGTGATCAGAGATGCACATATTGTCAGCCACCAAGGGACGTGCTCAACTGGTTATGGCCAAGCAACTGACAAGCAGATCTGTGGATTTTGAGAAGAATATTTACTGTAGCCCATCTTTTATACCAAGTCAAAAACAATTACATGTTAACACTTCCACTCAATTAAGTTCAGAAACCACTTGAACCACTGCCTAGTACTGAACTATCATCATCATCATCATCATCATTATTAATATTCGAGCGTGATCATTGCCAAAGCCACTGACTGGCTCTCATGCCGGTGGCACATAAAAAAGGCACAATTTGAGCGTGGTCATTGCCAGTGCCGCTGGACTGGCTCCTATGTAGGTGGCACGTAAAAAGCACCATTTGAGCATGGCTGATGCCAGTACCTCCTGATTGGCCCTCGTGCCAGTGGCATGTAAAAGCACCCACTACACTCATGGAGTGGTTGGCGTTAGGAAGGGCATCCAGCTGTAGAAACTTTGCCAGATCAGATTGGAGACTTGTGCAGCCTTCTGGCTCGCCAGCCCTCAGTCAAACCATCCAACCCATGGCAGCATGGAAAGCAGACATTAAATGATGATGATGATTATTATTATTCCTTTTAATGCAGGTTTTGTTAGAACTTCTAGAAGTCTTGTAAGTGTAGCAGGCATGCTACCTGCAGCATACAGTACCATGCAATTTGTTCTTAGTTATCTAATACTTTCCTAATTACTCTTGCTGTGCCATAGAAGCAAACCTTTAGTAACAGCTCTACTGGGCGCTCTACTATGATTTCCTTTATATTCCTCTTGATGCCTTCTGCTACGATCCCCAGCACCTAATTGACACTATCTTCATTTTCCATAGCCAGGCTGTTTCATACTTAAGAGGATTGTACATGTCTACTTTTGTGCCTTCCTTCTTGGACTATTTGTGGGTCAAAGGAGCACACATCATCAATTGTATAGCACATGTTGTTAACATTGTCCACCACCACTAGGTCCGGCTTGTTGTTTTCTAGCACCTGATCTGTTTGGATTAGGAAATCCCACAGGATTATGCAGATCTTCAACACCACTACTCTCTTCAGTTTGTGTTGATACCATGTCCTGCCTCTCTCTAAACCCAACTTTTATATAGTTTCCAATGTAGCACTTTCACTACCTCATCATGTTATCACATCTTATAGTTGTTTTTGAGTGACTCTAGAGCATTCGTTCATGATATGAGCAATGGTCTGGTCCACTCTATTACAGATGTAGCATGGTGGAAACACTTGCTCATTCCCAAGGTTGACCCTCCAATCTGTGGCCAAAGATTGTCAGTATTGTGCTCTCATCTCTTTTCTTCATCCAATCCCACCTATGCTTTCCAGCAACTTCAGTTATTACTACATGGAATTGACTGTGAAGTCTCTTATCATGTAATGCTTCTTAATATCCTTTTTGTACTTCTTGTTTCATTTTTCCCCCTTTTCTCTGCTTTCCATTTGCCCTCATCCCTAACTGACACTAGCAAGGTTTCCTTACTTTGGGCCAAGTATCTCTGCAAGCTCCTCAGTTTGATATGCACACAGTCTTCCACCCTTATCCGTCTCTTTCCTCCATTAGCTATTTTCATGTATAGGCAATCAATGTCTGCACATGGATGATGGGCTCCTTGCACTGTTACAAGTTTTCTTGTCTTGCTATCCAATTCCTTTAGCTCATCCTCTGTCCACTTAAAAATTCCATCACCATGCCAAACTGCTGCAACTGCAGTCAAGATTATTGCTAAAATTATATTTCTATAGTTTACTTTTAATCTGCATGTTTGTTACAATCACTTGCCAAGCATCCTAGGGTGAGTAAAGGATAAGAGACTGAAAGCTTGGCCACTTCCTCTCCCTAAGCTTATTATTATTATTGTTGTTGTTGTTGTTGTTGTTGTTATTATGTAATATACACAGGATTTCAGAGTAAGCTATTATGTCGGTGACCTCTCTTGATTTTTGATGCTTTTTCCAACGCAAAATATATTATTTACTTTTAAATTTCTCGAGGACATAGATTAAAATATAATAATTTAGAATAAATTAACAGCAAAAACTTTGTGTTTATAACACTGTTTTTGTTTTAATGTAAATGTTTTAGTTTTACATTCATGATCTGAATATTTGTGTAAAGAATGCCAAATGGATAGATACGGTATGGATAAATATGGTACAATTCAGAACTAAGTCCCTCTTAATATTCAATTTTATCATTTGCATTTTTAGGTAAAAATCCTGTCAAAGTTAATGCAAACTCTTATCTTAGTGGAGCTATTAGTTTTAAACTGTAGCTCATTCAGTTGATTGTACATGTCCCTACTTGTGACCTAATGTTAATAGTCATTTGTTTAACCTCTAGTTTTTCATGCTGGAATGGCTTAAATGGAAGAATTCCTTAAAACTGAATTTTCTGGTTGGATGCTCTTTCTGTTGTCAACTCTTATTTGTATTTCAATAAAGTCAAACGATCTTTTTGGTACCAAAGGACATTGTTTCAACTCAAGTGGGGACAACATGGAATATCATTAATCATGCAAATTTGTACATGCATACAGAGCCACTCAAATACATATTTATATATAGACAACAAGCTAAAGTAACAAGTTCTGAAATCTCTAAAAGAGATACCAATAGTAACGATACTAAACAGTAATGTTTGTAGCCACTTCAGCATGGCTGTTCCATTCAGAATTACATTACTACATTTTAGCCTCAGGAAAACATCTTTTCCAGCTGGTTAATGACTCACAACTTATGTCTGATATATTGCAAGTAAAGGAATGAACCAATCCCCTCCAGCGTGTCAAGACCAGTAGAACAATCTGGTTTCTGGGTTCCTACCTGTCCTCAGTACTGGATGCCTGCCTGCTAGAGATGGCAGTCATTCATCCCAACTCATAATATACAAACAAACAAGTGACAATCAGTTGCTGATTTTGCAACAAGCTAAAATAGCAAGTTCTATAATCTCTAAAACAGATACCAGTAGTAGCAATACTAAACAGTAATGTTTGGTATCATTACTACTGGTACTATATACACACACATTTTTATATACATACTTACACATACATGCATACATGTGCATGCACACACACCACACACACAAACACACACATACATACATATGTTCATTCAACGCACATCCTATGGTTTCCATCTGACAAATTTATTGCAAGACATTGGTCTACCTAGAGTTGTAGTAAAAGACACTTAAACAAGATTCCTTGCAATCGCATTGAAACTGAAACTGCATGGATGCAATGCAAACATCTTAACCATACAGCTATACCTTCCAGAGTCTGTAATTGCACCTATCCATATCTGTAACTAGCCATGTTTAAGGTGGAAATCAGTATTATTTTCTTTCAATGTTTGTCTAAGTGTAGTAAAAATACATTTTTCTATACCACATGATTTTGAAGCTTAACAAATTTAAAGCCATTTAGAATTTATCTTCTGATACAGTTTGAAGAATGATAAGATTTATTCCTTCTTTTTAGGAATAGAAGCCATTTTTATATATTTTATATATTTTACTTATATATTTTTTATATATTTTATATATTTTCCTTTTTTATTTTTTATATATTTTATATATTTTACTAAATATTGTTCTCTATATTTCATAAGAAACTTGTATTAAGATTTTTTAATGTTTAGGTTTTAGATATATAGGCGTAGGAGTGACTGTGTGGTAAGTAGCTTGCTTACAAACCACATGCTTCGGGTTCAGTCCCACTGCGTGACACCTTGGGCAAGTGTCTTCTACTATAGCCTCGGGTCGACCACAGCCTTCTGAGTGGATTTGGTAGACGGAAACTGAAGGAAGCCCGTCATATATATATATATATATATATATATATATATATATGTATGTATGTATGTGTGTGTATATGTTTGTCCCCCCAACATCACTTGGCAATCGATGATGGTGTGTTTACATCTCCGTAACTTAGCGGTTCGGCAAAAGAGACCGATAGAATAAGTACTAGGTTTACAAAGAATAAGTCCTGGGGTCGATTTGCTCGACTAAAGGTGGTGCTCCAACATGGCCACAGTCAAATGACGGAAACAAGTACAAGAGTAAAAGAGTATATCCAAAATTTGTTTGGTGTAAACCAAATTTCAAGCTGACATTTTGAAAAACAATGGAATATGTAGACATAGTATATATATATATAATATATATAATATATATATATATATATATATATATATATATATATATATATATATATATATATATATATATATATATATATTTTAATTCCAAGAAAGTTAGAAGTTGTGAATCCAACCAACTAAGGGATAATATCTATCCTATATACTGCTGGTAGAATACCCAATTATTAATACACAAGTGTTTTTTCATTGCCTGGCAATTACATTATCAAGTATAATAAATGGGTAAGGGTAAAGAGTTATTTTACCATTAATTAATAGAGCAATAAGAAAATGGAGGGGACCAATACGTGGTATTCATCAACTTATAGACATTATGTCAATTTATTTATTTACTAAAAGGACAATTATAACAATATACATACGTGTATGACATATTATGCTTTACATATATAATATATAAAATATAAAATATCAGTAATTATTAAAATATAACATATAGCAATAGAAATTGGAATAATATCTTACAGCTGTTTCAGCCAAGAAGCAAAAATACCTCATTCTACCTTTATCCCTCCAGTGGACTGAAGTAATTAGAAGATGAAATTGAGGTACTTGGGTGTTTCTCTAGGCTTTGCCACAGATTTTAGAAATTACATAAGGTTAAGTTATAAATATAAATACATATATACATCCTTTAAATATACATACATATACATAAATATACATAAATACATATACCTACACTTAAATGTACATACATAAATGCATGTATATGCATACAAATGAATCAATTATTATTATTATTAGATGCATTATATTATTCATATTAGATAAAATATAAACAGAGGTATGAGAAAGTTATAAGAGGAGTAATATTGTAATATTGTAATTTATAAAATCAATATATCTTAAAACTCTTTCAGTTATGTAAGAATGAAACTGTGTATACATGAGGAGCACACATATATATACACACATACACATACATACATACATACATATATATATATATATATATATATATATATATATATATATATATATATATATATATACTTCTGTACAAACATACTCATAAATACATATGTATTAGATGTGTTTAGAAGGGAGGATTAATGTATATGTAAAAGTATGTGTATATGTATGTATTTATATTTATAACTTAACCTTATGTAATTTCTAAAATCTGTGGCAAAGCCTAGAGAAACACCCAAGTACCTCAATTTCATCTTCTAATTACTTCAGTCCACTGGAGGGATAAAGGTAGAATGAGGTATTTTTGCTTCTTGGCTGAAACAGCTGTAAGATATTATTCCAATTTCTATTGCTATATGTTATATTTTAATAATTACTGATATTTTATATTTTATATATTATATATGTAAAGCATAATATGTCATACATGTATATATATTGTTATAATTGTCCTTTTAGTAAATAAATAAATTGATATAATATAATGTCTATAAGTTTATGAATACCACCTATTGATCCCCTCCAATTTCTTATTGCATGGTGCCAAAGGTGCCGTCCACTGCATCTCACATAAGAACAAGATACTGCAGCAGCATCGGTTTCAGAGGACCTCAGCTCTTCAATGCCCTGCCAAAACATTTGAGAGACCTGCAAGACACGGATGTGGAGGTCTTCAAGACAAAACTCGACGCTTTCCTCTCCACGATACCAGACGAACCAATGGCTCGAAATGAGACACAGTTTAGGGCAGCGATGTCAAATTCTCTTATACACTGGATGTGCCATCAAAACTCTTGATTGGACCATATCAGGTGCAGGAGAAGAACCATGCAAGGAACGTGAAGAGAGCAAAGCATAAAGACAGAAAATCACGGTGGTGCTCCAGCATGACCACAGCCACTTGGCTGAAACCCATAAATAAAAAATAAATAAATATATATATATATAAAAGAATAAATGATCTCAATATACTGATCTCTATAAATTATATGTAAATAGACACATGTAAAAGAATCTGAAGAAATCAGAACAGGCTTCACTGTTAAATATGTTAAATATTTTAGAAGAGATTTTACAGACAAATCAAAGTTCACCCAAAATGCAAAGGTAGGATACAAAGTAGACATATACTTGAATTTTAAAAAATCTCAAAAGTAAATATTAATTTATATAAAGATTCTAATGGGAAAAGTGAATTTTGTTGAGGACACTTAGCGCAGTGGTCATTGAACCAAAATATCAATATAAATGTAGATTTATAAACCTTTGACAGCTCAAATTTCTTTCTTGCTCATATGTCACTTTGTTTAAAATGTAAACATACAATTGATGTCCAATTGTGTATTACCCGTCAATAAATATAATTACATTTGAAGTGTTTTCATTTTCAAAGCTCTTCAAATTTGTAAGTTCATTAGCAATTTTCATTATATTTATGGATTCATTATTTTCTTTGTTCATGGAAACAAGATTAAGCATATGATGCACATGAAAACAAATAATTAACTTCAAATACCAGTACTTTATATTACCTTATATAAATGTCTCAATGCTTTTAGAAACATAATGTTCTGTTTAAAATTTTCACTCAGAGAATTTCTCTTCAAATATTTTGAAGAATTGCAATGATAGAATTGAATGAACTAATAGAACAAGAACTAAATGCCTTACTGTGTTTAAATTTTTGCCCTACACGGCTTAAGTATTGCTTGAAGCAATTTTACTTTTCTTTTTGCTGAATTGATAGACTAATTATCTATAATATAGTCAACACAGTGTAATATTTATTGTCATTCCGTTGAGGAGATGTTGAGAAATATAGAATTATGTTATCAACCAAGTAGTCAATAGGATTAATGGCAATTTACTGAAAATAATTGATGAGGAAGAGAAAATAAACCTGAGAAAGTGTAGATAACATCAGAATTCATGGCAGATTGAGATAAAGACACTGATAGGAGATTATATGGTCCTGCAAGTGAGAAATACTCAGATTTAAGTTACTAGTATCTAATGTAGTTTAATTGAAGTTTAGCCAGGATGTTTGTCGCTGATGCTTTGCTAAAGACTACCAATATCAAGTCTTGATTTCACCATAATTTTATCAGCTTCATATTACAAAATGAGATTGCAAGTAAATCTTGCTTTTAATGAGTTACATTGATGTTTACAAAGAAGAAAGGGGGAAAGGAAGAAAGAGAAACCGGCTAAATTTAAGAGATCATTTGAGAAGTTTAGGGTGTTGTGAATAATTATCACTGATTGTCTCATTACAAATGTTTTGAAGTGAGAGATATAAGATGCGTCTGAATGTCTCTGACATAGGATATGTAGCATGCAGTTAATTCCATTCATCCAGATACTAAAAGATAAATTCAGTCCTAATTTTGTTACAACTGAAGTTAATTCTGGGGCATGTTTGAAGATTTGTTGGTTTGTCAGTAATCAAGGTGGGGAAAATGCTCTACTAACTTGATAGCTGAGAAAGTTAAGATATGAACTCAGATTTTGAAAATATGGAGCAGATGTGGATCAGAATCAAAAACAGTGAGGCAACAATATGGTATTGGTGATGTTGTTTATAATAACAAAAAGAATACATGCAAGTATTATCTTCAAAAAAATACATATTCTACTCTATCTCTTGTTACCTGAAATAAGTGGGTTTTTTTTTAGAGTTTTTCAATAATATTGTTGCATCGACTATGATCTAGAAAGGCTATTGAAAATCAAAAGTATTGGAGGCTTTTTTGATTCAAGAGCAATTATCGATTAGGTGATTCTGATTGTAAAATTTTATTTTCAGTGATGGGGTAGAAATTTTGCAAACCTTTCAAAATATATCAAAATTCAGATATAATATTTGATCTGCTTTGAATAGTGTACTCATTGCCATAAACGTCTTTGTATAATTCTTACCTAATACACCCTTGTTGTCTGGAATAACAGAGATTAACTTTTGAAAGTTTTCACATGATATATTTTCAAATCATCCAGAAGTACACTTTTTGAAGTTGCAACTGTAGCTTTATTTTATCTTTTTGTGTATGTATGTGTTTTAATATTATTAAAGGGGAAATACACAACATAACACTAACAATGAGCATTTTGGGAAAGACAAATTTTGTTATTGTAATCTAGAGAAAACTTTTACATTTAAACAAAGGAAAGATATCAGCAAAATTGGTTATAACCTTAAACAAGATATGTTTTTAAGATGAAAACTTAAAATGTGTAAATGTGTAAATTCTCAGATTAAAGTTTTTTTATGTATTGAAACCTCAAAGTAACATGTGGAAATATTTGGAAGCAATTATTACTGATTATCCTCAATGTAAGATACTTTGTATGTTTTTTACGCAGATAAACTGACCCGTATTCTTAAATGTTAAAATATTGTTGATACAACGAGATTCAAATACACAATTATTTCTCATTGAATTGGAAATTCTTAATTAAATTATTTTCTTTACTTTTATCTTTTACTTGTTTCAGTCATTTGACTGTGGCTATGCTGGGGTTTTAGTCAAACAAATTGACCTAGGGTTTTTTTTTTTTTTAGATCTAGTACTCATTCTATAAGTCTATTTTGCCAAGCCTCTAAGTTACAGTGACGTGAATGTACCAACACCAGTCTACACCATATGTGTGTGTGTAGACCCAGGAAGACATAGGACGAGGTGGTGAAGCATGATTTTCAAACTTTGGGACTCACAAAGGCAATGACTTTGGCAACATGCTGTGCTTGAGAAGCCCTACTAGGCCAAGTGAAATCGTAGCCATGACCAATGCTGGTGTCATGTAACTGGCACCCCCACCAGTGGCGTGTAAAATGCACCTTTCAAGTGTTGGGCCTCATGAAGGCAAAGTGGCCAATGCCAGTGGCATGTAAAAAGCACTTTTCAAGCATTGGGCTTCATGGAGGCTAGGTGGCTGATACTAGTGGCATGTGGAAAAGCACCCTTCAAGTGTTGGGCCTCACAGAGGCAATGACAAATGACCGAGATGTTTGTGATTATGTCATGCTTGAGAAAAAGACCCATCAAGCCAAATAAAATCACAGTTGTGGCAGATATTGGTGTTACACAAATTGCACTTGTGTTGGTGGCACATAAAAGCACTCATTACATTTTTGGAGTGGTTGGCATTAGAAAGAGCATCCAGTTATAGAAACCATGTCAAATCAGACTGGAGTCTGGTGCAGCCTTTCAGCTTGCCAGCATAGACAATGGACATTAAATGATGACGATGATATATATACAATAGGCTTCTTTCAGTTTCCATCTACCAAATCCACTCACAGTGCTTCGGTTGGCCTGAGGCTATAGCAGAAGACACTTGCCCTAGATGCCATGCAGTAGGACGAACCCAGAACCATGTCATTGGGAAGCAAGTTTCTTACCACACAATCATGCCTGCATCTATTAATTAAACCTCCCAATGTAACATAGTACTTTGTTTCAAACTATGCCAAATAGAAACATAGAGGTGGATTTCTTTATATAAAAAAAATCTAATCAGTATTAGATTTAAAAACTCAAAGCCCTCAAAGAGACAGAATAAGAAGAGAACATCTGTTTTATAAATATTTTCAATACTGAAATAAGTATGCCAAATCTATCCTCATCTATCAGTTAACATTAATCTTTGTGCATTTTTGAGTTAGATCAATTAAACATTGGAACAAACTAATGAAGGTGCAGTCTCTGGCACAATGCAATATTCTTAGTGATTAGTGAAAGCTCTTTCATTGTTAAACAATTGGGGATTGATTCCAGTTATTAATAAACATTTTACAGGCAAAAATGATGTTACAGACATGAATATTTTATATGTAAACAATATGTATGCAAAATTATCAACTATATTTATTATATTTGTATTTAAATAAGTTAATAGTAAATTGCATTGGTGACTGTTATATAATTCATCAATTAGAATATTTTATTTCTTTCAATCATTCATGAATATTTCATTCTATTTGACATGCTTAACTAGTCAGCATTGTTTACTGAAAGGCATATGCATACAGGCATGTTAATATGTGCTAGTTGGTTTTTGAATCAAATAGTTTAGTGACACTTCTGATGACCAAGTGTTTTTTTGCATTGAAATGCTTATTTTTATAATGAGTTAATCAGAGAAAGAAAGACTGCACTAATGACCCATTTTTTAAAGGGCATCTGAAACTGATGGGGAGAAGAGAGAAAATTACACACAAATCAGAGTTCTGGTCCAAATGTTTGCAAGAAAATGGACTCTGCTAAGTACTCCCAAGTGTCAGGTTGGTGTTAAATTAGTCAATGCATCGGGTCTGCAACTGAAGAACAAGACTAGCCCTTTCACAAGCTTCTGCACAATTTCAATTTACCAAATTTCACTAACAGGGCTTTGATCAACCTGATGCTATGATAGAAATACATTCTCTAGACGCTATACTATGATCAAACCTCAGACCATTTAGTTGTAAAACAAACTTCTAAGCCACATAACTATGTACCCAAAGGATTATATGATGTTAAAAGCCATGGATTGTTTAACACTACCGATCATGAAATGGAAGCATCCAACTAGTCTCAATAAACAAAATATTCTAGAAATTTTAGCTGTCTTTAACATAATAAAATGCTATAACATTTTAATCGATATCCTAAATTTCTTTAATAATGCATGTATATATAGATAAGTAATTGATTTCATCTGTTATACGTATTTGATTGAACAGACAGATCTAAAACAATATCAGATATACCCCAAATTTGAGTCATTCTCCTATATGAAACTCTTTTTACTTATGTTTAAAATAGCATTTAAAGATCTTAGATATTGCCCACAATATTGTTAGTGAGTCTTACAAACTATGATTATATTTTTACTGACTTGTATTCTTTTTAACATTAAGCATTAAAATCCATTAATTATTTCTAATGAATATCAACAGATTCTAATTTTCTATAACAACCAGTATAAAAGCCAGTGACTAATATTTTTTTCCTCACCACATAAATAAATTCTTGTTAGATTTTTATATTCCCTGTATTGAATATACTAACACTAACTTGTTGTTTTTGTTGCAAATGGCTTATCTGACATGTTCACATAAAACACTTTATTTTAAGTTCCTTCTATATTTTCAGTATATCAGAAACTTTCAATATTTGACTTCTTTAAGCAAGTTATAATATAAATTCTAACAGAAACAAAGACTAATGTGCAATTTCAGATAAGTAAACTAAATAAAGCAGATTAATTTATCTGGCACAAAGATATAATTATATGCCAAATTCGAACATATGACCATAAGTGAAGTTCTGTAACCACTTATCTAATCATAATGCTAGATAAATAGATTCTTGATATGATAGTGTATGATTATGTTGAAAACATATTATTAAACTAACTGAGAATCAGTTTAATGCAAACTTGTACTGAAAATCATTTCTATATGAATTTGAGGAAAACTGATGGGTTTTTTTTTAATGTTTTCTGTACTAAGTATAAATGATGTTAATTTCAGACAAGATAGAATATTGCATGTTTAGCTTTTAGAATAATTATTATTCTGAACTCTTCTATCTTACTAATATTATAATTATCAACTGTACTCTTCAATAACTTAAATATAGGAATGAATATCTATTATAAACTACATACCATTATTATTTGGCCTTCAAAATCAAATATCTTAGATATTATCCAAATTATTTTTGCTATGTTCACCATAATTTAATTACATGGAAATTTGAAATATTCTACATTGCATATATGCATATAAAAAATAAACAAAATCACCTCTAAACATCATCATTTTACTATAGTATAGTTGCTTTGTTCCAATCGTATAAGCTAAACCAATCTGTATCACAAGTTCCATTCACTTCATATCACAGTGATTTGATTTTGTATCAAACTATTTTCTAAATCAGCTGCTTTTATTTTACTGACTACATACTTTATATTTGATTTTTGGAAATTTGTATGGATTTTATTCATTTATATTTGGTTAAAGTAGTAGTCAATGTAATAAAAAAAAAAACAAGATAAGCAGATAAATTTACTTTTGACAACACTTCATGACACAGTAAATGACCAACTAAATCTTTTTACACCCACTATTGTTTAACAGGCTAAATTAGCGTGTCAGGCTTTCATAGACTATTATGTCATAAAAAATCACTCTTTGAAGATTTCAAATAGTAGATCTTGAGCAATTAAACTAAGTAAGCCCTTATCAGTTCCAAAACTGTATAATTGTGTTTCAGAGTGATAGGTTTTTACCATAAGCACATTACTGTTCAAGAGCACAAATTGCTGGCATTTCAGTCAGCAGTTCAACATGCTATCAATTTAAGCAGAAGTCTTGATAAACTAATAAAAATTATTATCATAATTAAATAACATTTTTCATTAACATTCAAATCACATTTAACAAACATTCTAAAATGTGAAGTATAACACAATTTATCTATCTTTCCTCATGAGTGCTTTCTTATCTCCTTATATCTTTTTATCTACAGGAAGACACACATGCCAGTAGAGTGACTGATACACATATATCTATTAAAAAAATGACATTTACAGTGAACTTCAAATGAATACCCAAAGACATGCAAAATATCCACAGTTAAAAATACGATTACAATTTTAATTTCTGAAAAGGAATTTGGTTTAGATATTTATTGATTTCCTCTGTAAAATATTGCAGGAACTAATGAAAGTAAGAATTTACTTATAATAATTTTCCATGTGCTTTGGATTAAAATCTTTCAGCTTGATATCTTTCCTACGGTAACCACAAGCAGTGAAGGATAGTGATTTTTCATTTTCAAACTGCTTTTGGAGGTAGAGTGTTGATTAGTTAAGTGATAACTATATAAATATTTATGGAGGCAAAAAATTTAAATACATCTATGGAAATATTTTGAACTTGTGGCAATTCTCTACTGTGTATGCTACTTTGGTTTAAGACTACAAGCATAAAACTATGAGTATTATGAAAGTTCACAAATATACTCAATTCATTCAAAAGAACTGTATTTTGCTTGATATACCAAATTGTCTATAATAAATAATTTAATCCAAACTTGCTGCACATAGCTTTTGTATTGATATACTGTTTCTTTTTATCAAAGTCTACCCCAAAGGATATTGAGTTGCTTCTCCTCCTAACAAGTTTTTTCTGAAAATACACTGCCTCTATATATTTCCATCTATTCTTGCATTTAATTTCAAAATCCTAATTGCTTATATCCTTTCATCTGTCATTCTCACCCTTTATAAAGAAAAACGTCGTTTTTATATGGTGGTAAAGCATCACAACTGATCAAAAAAATATATCTTTGATATATTATCACAAAATCACCTAAATAAGTTTATTATGGTATAAGTAGAGTATATTTATAATTCTCTCTTTTTTTTCCACCGCAAGCATTCTGATAAAATTCCTTTTTGTTCTATTGTATCAAAGGAGGCTAAATTATTTTTTTCTACAAAATTTTGGTTGGAGACTAATATTCTATTTTAAACATAACATATATATTCCCTAGAGTATTTTAGATTTCTTATTCCCTGCATTGGATGTGAAAATGGACTTCACTCATGTATTAGCAAAAAAAATATATAATACAAAATAAAAACATGGGTACAGGATACATGGATGAGTTAGTGAAATTATCTTGTAACCATGTGGTTTTAGATTCAATTCCACTACACAGCCTTGGAACCTGGTGATTTCAGATTCAATTTCGCTACATAGTACCTTGCCAAAGTGTCTGCTATCATATCCTTGTCTTAAACAATGATTTGTTACTGAAATTTAGTAAACACAAACTGTATAAACCTGTCATATGTGTGTGCTTGTGTGTCAGAGAAAAAATTATTGGCATATAAAACCATCTCGTGGTATTTATTTCAGCCAAGTTACACAAATACTCTCTTGTCACTCACATTATTGGAAATGCAGTAAACCAGTGATTTGCTCATTCGAAACCTATAACCCGTGATGCAATTGTTCACAAAATGTAGCATAAAACGTATATAAGTATAGCTCGGACCTTTCTTATATTCAATTGTGCTCACCTTCTTTTCTCACTCTCTTTCTTCTCTCTTTTTCCTTAGCATACAAACATGTGCAGCTAATGTATCCATATGACTTTTACTTATGATTGACATTTATGTGAGAGCTCTAAAATATTCTACGTACACCTTATCGCTTGAGTTACTTATCATAAATACCAAATACACGTCATTATCATGATAGTTGTTTTATTTTCTTTTTTTCTTAACATCAACAAACAGTTTTTTTTTTCATCAGTCTTTACTAATATCACATACTCTGACATTTTCTTATCTAGTTGAATATAATTGTTTGGTAGATTTTTTATGATTTTTTTTTAATGCATTTTTGTTCTGTTTTCTTCTGGCAATTTTGACTTTTGAATGTCTTCTTGGAAACATATTTTATAGAAAGATTTTGTTCTTGGTATCAACAATACAATCACAAAGTGGAATCGTAATATTTTTTTTAGTTAGAAAGATTAGTATATTTAAAGCATTATACTGTGTTCTAAAATGGGCCAATTGACTAATTGAAATAGAGTCAGCCACCAAAATATCCAACCTAACCTCTGGGCCACAGATGTACTATTTCTACGACTTTTACAATGGTCTTTGCTCCCCAGGCTAGCTGATGTCATGCCATCTCCACTCAAGCCCACCCAACTGACTTGCCTCTTTCCATACCACCTATATTTTGTCCACTCCACTGCCCACTACTCTACAACCTACTCTAAAACATCTCCAATTATTGCTTTCCCCAGAACATCATCCCTCTTGAATTTCGTCTCTGCTCATATTTTTCCTAGTCATCAACTTACTATCATTCAAAGATATCAACTGCATTGATTTCACTTGCCTTGGACAATATACAATGTCTATGGACAATTCTTTCCCAACAGAAACCATTTAAAAAATAATATAATATATAAATTAAAATTTAAACTGTCATATGGGCTTCATTATTTACTTTCAACTTTATTATGAAAACTAATTATTTCATCGTATTTATTTTCATGCTTTGATATTTTCATTTAAAGCTTATCAGTCTGAGATAATTTAGGTAAGACTTTTCTGCTCAGAATCATTTTTCAACCTAGAACACTTTGAATATAGTAACATTTATATGTATATATATATATATATATATATATATATATATATATATATATATATATATATATATATATATATACATACATATATACATATATGTATGTATATATGACCGTTGCCAGTGCCCCTGGACTGGCTCTTGTGCGGGTGGCACATAAAAGACACCATTTCGAGCATGGCCGTTTTCGTGCGGGTGACACGTAAAAGCACCCACTACACTCTCTGAGTCGTTGGCGTTAGGAAGGGCATCCAGCTGTAGAAACTCTGCCAAATTAGACTGGAGCCTGGTGTAGCCATCCGGTTGCACCAGTCCTCAGTCAAATCGTCCAACCCATGCTAGCATGGAAAGCGGACGTTAAACGATGATGATGATGATGATGATATGTATATATATATATATGTATGTATATATATATATATATATATATATATATATATATATATATATATATATATATGCCCAATTTTAACACCATTTGTATGTTCCCATTTTCTTGTTAATATCAAAAGCAAGCGATGATGCTGATGATGATGAATTTATAATAAAGACTAAAACAAATAAATGTAAGCCTTTTTGACCTATACGCTGTGAACAGAGTTTCTGCATTTCAGATGCAGTATTGGAATAAACACTGGCAGCTGAGCATATGATACGGATTGTACTTATGGTTGGTTCCACTTCATCTAAAATTAGCCATCTGGTAAATCAGTTTGATTTTGTCTCATTCAGCTTTACCTGCTAAAATATTTTATGATTAACACTTTCATTTCAGTTTCTATTTGGAACCATCTAACCAAAGTAAATGTAAAATGCATGAAATGCACTTATAAATCCAGTTGCTTACATGATAATGAAATGTTGCTTTTCTCCATAACTCATATAAGTTATGCATTCCACATTCACCATTTTGATTTAATGTTTGGATGGTTTTCCAAATTCTAGCTACTAAAACAACCTTCACTCCATGCTTTATATTGAAGATTTATAACAATGATGGGAGAAAGAAAAAATTTTGTTCATGAATACAGTAGAAAATACTAAACTTTAACTGTATTTAAACTTTCACCCTATGCTTTACATTAAGCAAGAAACAATACTTTGTACTCCATCCCAATTCAAATAGAGAGAAAATAAACGAACTATTCTGGTAGTTGAAAGAGAAAAAAGATGACAGGATTGGTAGATACTACAATAAATAAATTTTTAATGAAAAGCCACAACTTCTCTTTAAATCAATAATTTGAATACCATGTTGTTCATCACTATGTGTCGCTATAAACATTCTAATGATTGGGTCAGTAGCATCACAATTAACAGCTAAAAGTGGAGAGGGAATACTCTAGAAACAAACAACTACAGAAGCATCAAACTAATGGATCAATTTATAGAAGAAAGAAAAAAAAGGAGTTATTGCATAAGTCATTAAGAAAAAAATTAGCTTAGATTTAATGAAGTTCAGTTCTGTACCAGGACAAGGTATTGCTGATGTCTTTTTCTAAGTGAGACAATTACAGAAAATGTTCTCAGCAAAGAATAAGTATTCCAAGCAATCAGCAGTCGGGGTGGCGGCTTTATCTTGTATCTGAGAATTTAGTTTCTTCTTTGCTTAATGCTTCCTTTATTGTGAGGCTGTTGATGACTCAATAGACCAATTCTTGCATAGAAGAGTCGATGGCATTGACTGCATGGTAATGTTAGTAGAGGATGAGGTTGATTTTGTCGAGCCTTTCTCTCCTGTTGTTTGATTTCTTCCTTTTCTCTTCTGGTGGCTTTGAAGTTTTTGGTTCGAATGGTGATGGAACACTGCCCCTTGGTATGGTGTTGGTTATGAGTTTCAAACGATTTAGGTTCAGTGGCTTCCAGTGTTGCTTTGAGTTGGTCCTGCTATGTGACCAACAAGAAAATCCTGGAAAGGGCCAACGCCCAAAGTATCGATTCACTGATAATGGAACACCATCTTTGATGGCTAGGGCATGTAGCAAGACTGGAAGAATCAAGGTTCCCACAACAAGTCTTATTCAGTAAGCTCACTTCAGGGAAATGACTCCGAGATTGTCCAAGTAGCGTCCACTGATCCGGAAAAGTTCATTGTATCATGCTTTGTAGTCTGATAGGCACTAAGATAAACTAGATGCAGATGAATGGTTTGTGAGTATCATGGAAGCGATGTAAAAGGATGTGCTCAGCAAGATGATAGATGAGTAAAGGAGTAGCAGACATGAAGGAGAAGACAAAGAACTGCTACAAGCAGCAAGTTGCTGTACTTGAGAAGACTCATCCATCCTACGTATGCAAAAGAGAAAAACGAATGTAAAATGATAGATGATGGTAGGCTGTTAGGTTACAGTTCAAACCTACCTATGTGGTAGAATAATTCTACTGCAGAATAGATATTTGTTTCATCGTAACCAAGCAAAAAGTCAGCAGCTTGAATGAACTTCACCAATATATGTTACTTAAAATACTTTGGAATTAAAGTGATAAAATATATAATATTGGTTAGTAAGGAATTATATATATAATATCGGTCAGTGAGGAATTTTAACAATGAAACTTTTAGAAAAGAAGAATACATTGTCGCATAAAGAAGCAAGTTGATTATATAAAAATATTTGACTTATCATGGATTACCTTATTAGCGATCAACTTTCTGCACATATATTAGGATGGGAATACTATTACAGCGAAGAAAATGAAATAAAATCAGGTGATAAAAACTGGGAAGACTAAAAATTATAATTTAGTTTGGAATATATATATATATATATATATATATATATATATATATATATATATGTATATATGTTCTTGCTCTTAATGCAAAATATACTGTCGATGTCACTTGGAATAGTACTTTGCTAGACTGTTATTTAATCCTAGATTAGCCCTGATTGAGTAATCCTAAGATCAAACGCATTTCAAATGTAATAACCCAATGTTTTGTAAGTCTAGGACTCTGGTGTCTAATGTATTCTTCATTTTTTGTGAGATAGTAGTATTTGATTTGAAGAAATTTGGTGCTATTTCTAGCAAGTAATCATTTAGAGAGTTGATCTGGTGCTAATTAACTGCTATATTTAAATGAAAGAGAATATGCTTTCAAAGATGTAAACTCAATAGAGTATATTCTGTTGTTGTAGATAAACTCAAAGCTAGAAGGAAAAGAAGTGCAACTAAATACACAAGAAAATAAATGGTATATTTGAAAATATTGCTTTCAGTCATTTAATCCATGAAATGAAACAGAATTTTAGAATGTATTATTTCATGAAACAATATAAAACAGGTTTACCTTTTACAGTTATTTGATAGTTTAAGACAGATAATAAGGATACAAAGTAACAAAATAGGAACATGTGAGTAGTGTTTAAATGATGTTGCTTTCAGGTTTCAGTGCTGCAAATAGCTAACTCTAAAATAATGTTTAGAAATTCAAAAAACAATGTAAGCAAAATATATATATATTATGTAAATCAGTTTAGCTTTTCTGTATACATGTAAGTGTATATAAGCATGTGTGTGTAGTGGAAGTTTAAGAAAATTTTGTGGAGTTCCTTAAAGTATCTTAACTTTTATGCAACATCTATGCTATCATCAAACGAAAATAAAAGCTAATCTTTGAAGTATTTAAGAATATATAAGCAACCTTGTAATTATATATCTTTATTTCATTTATAGCTGCTTTATTCTAAAATGATAAAGTTCATAATTTGATTGAAATTTGTAATTACAAACAAATTTATGATTTCTATTCGATGCCTTAGTTTCTAATATTTCTGAAGTTACAGCAATGATCTTTCATGAAAATATATTAACTCTAAAAGGCTGGAGGTTTGATTGCTGGAGCTGTAATTTTCACAAGGCTTATTTGTTTCAATACAAAACTTAGAAAATGCAAATTTTTCTGTGATTTTATAAAAGAATGTTTCGCAAAGAAGGCAAGATTTTATACACAACTAGTAACATAGCATATTGTATCAATGTATCTCATCATTCTACATCCTTTTTCCCATTTTTGCTTGGGTTGGCTGAGTCTCCTCTACCAAGGCATCACACCACTTGATGCAATTCCTTGTTGTCTCTTTGATGAAGTTCAGCCTCCTGAGATTAGCTTTCACCACCTCTTCCCATGTCTTCCCAAGTTCTCTTCTTCATCAGCTTCCTTCCTCTTGGATTCCTAGAAACCTTTTTTCCCTTATTGTCACTCTCTGTATGCATTACACATCTATACCAGCGCAGCTGTCTCTTTTGTGTACTACAACTGATAGCTCTCTTAGTTTGGCTCTCTGTTTATTTGTGCTTTGCTGTTTATATCTACTAACATTACACATTCAGCAGTGCATACTTGCTTTTTATTTTCAGCTTTTGCTTTCCTTCTTCAGCTTATGCCCATATATTGCTACTGTACAATATTGCACTTTGTACACAAGCATTAGACTCTCTGCACTTTTCACAGGTGTATGTAGCCATGTATGAGAGAACGAATGTGTATTTGTATACATATTTTAAAGATAGGTTAAAGAAGACTCTTTTTTTCGTTTTCACTCTGACGATAACATCTCTGTTGATGGTAGCACAATAAAATGAAATAAATGCACAGTCAATAGCAAAAGTATCTGTTTCTCTGCCAGCTGACAAAGAGTTACAATGAGTGGAGAGATGCTTTGAAAGCTTTCTAGTTCATATTAACTTACAAGAGCAAGCTGTAAAATGGTGATCTGTGTGTCTATCTGTCTGTTTATTTGTCTCTCTCTCTCTCTCTCTTACACACACACACACACACACACACACACACACACACACACACACACACACACACGTTTCCTTGGCTTCCACAAAAGTGTTCATGTTCCTGTAATTGAAGTTTTCCTGGTTTCTATTTCTTAGAAAGTATATTCAAAATATTAAAGACACCATTGATATTTGCATCATCAGATGGCTTAACTGGCTGAAATTTCGAAATCATTATCAACAGCATTCATCATCATCATCATCATCGTTTAACGTCCGCCTTCCATGCTAGCATGGGTTGGACGATTTGACTGAGGACTGGTGAAACCGGATGGCAACACCAGGCTCCAGTCTGATTTGGCAGAGTTTCTACAGCTGGATGCCCTTCCTAACGCCAACCACTCAGAGAGTGTAGTGGGTGCTTTTACGTGTCACCCACACAAAAACGGCCACGCTCGAAATGGTGTCTTTTATGTGCCACCCGCACAAGCCAGTCCAGGGGCACTGGCAACGATCTCGCTCGAAAATCCTACAGGAGCCAGTCAGGCGGTACTGGCAACGGCCACGCTCAAAATGGTGCATCTCATGTGCCACCCGCACAAGAACCAGTCCAGGGGCACTGGCAACGATCTTACTTGGCTTGCCGGGTCTTCTCACGCACAGCACATTTCCAAAGGTCTCGGTCCGTAGTCATCGCCTCGGTGAGGCCCAATGTACGAAGGTCTTGCCTCACCACCTCAGCCCAGGTCTTCCTGGGCCTACCTCTTCCACGGGTTCCCTCAACTGTTAGGGTGTGGCACTTTTTCACGCAGCTATCCTCCTCCATTCTCACCACATGTCCATACCAGCGCAATCGTCTCTCTTGCATGCCACAACTGATGCTTCTAATGTTCAGCTTTTCTCTCAAGATACTTACACTCTGACGGGTATTCACATTGACATTACACATCCAACGGAGCATACTGGCTTCATTCCTTGCGAGCTTACGTATGTCCTCAGCAGTTACAGCCCATGTTTCACTGCCATGTAGCATGGTTGTTCATACGCATGCGTCATACAGTCTGCCTTTTACTCTGAGTGAGAGTCCTTTTGTCGCCAGCAGGGGTAAGAGCTCTCTAAACTTTGCCCAGGCTATTCTTATTCTAGCAGCTACACTTTCAGCGCACCCACCCCCACTACTAACTTGGTCGCCCAGATAGCGGAAGCTATCGACTACCTCTAGTTTTTCACCCTGGAATGAGATAGAAGTTGTTTCCTGTTTGTTTGCAGTCTTTATTGCACCTGAACATCTGCCACAAACAAAAACTAACTTGCTAGTTAACCTGCCTTTGATGTTGCTGCACCTCTTATGTGTCCATAGCTTGCACCGGGTACATCTTATAGAGTTACTACCTACTCCTTTTCTACATACTGAGCAGGGCCATCTACCTGAAGGGGTTTGTGTTTTATCTACCTTCCTACCTATTAGGATTTTGGTTTTAGCTAGGTTGACTCTAAGGCCCTTCAATTCTAGACCTTGCTTCCACACCTGAAACTTCTCCTCTAGTTCTGATAGTGACTCCGCAATTAGGGCAAGGTCATCAGCATAGAGGAGCTCCCAGGGGCAGCCTGTCTTGAACTCCTCTGTGATTGCCTGGAGGACTATGGTAAATAATAGGGGGCTGAGGACGGAACCTTGGTGGACCCCTACCTCTACCCGGAATTCATTGCTGTACTCATTTCCAACCCTCACCTTACTGGCAGCATCTCTGTACATGGCTCGCACAGCTCTCACTAACCATTCTTCTATCCCAAGTTTCCTCATTGACCACCAGATAAGGGATCGGGGGACCCTGTCAAAGGCTTTCTCCATGTCAACAAAAGCCAGGTACAGAGGTTTATCCTTAGCTAGGTATTTCTCCTGCAACTGTCTCACTAGAAATAAGGCATCAGTAGTGCTTTTACCTGGCACGAACCCAAACTGCATCTCATCTAAATTGATTCGCTCCCTAATTAGTTGGGCTATGACCCTCTCTGTAACTTTCATAACCTGATCTAACAGCTTGATGCCTCTGTAATTATTTGTATCTAAAGCGTCCCCTTTACCTTTGTAGCAGTTGACTATGATGCTGCTACACCAGTCATTGGGTATGACTCCTTCGTGTATCACTTGGTTCGTAATACGGGTGACTAGGCTATAGCCAACACTGCCAGATATTTTGAGCATCTCTGCAGTGATTCCTGATGGGCCGGGGGCTTTCCCGGTCTTCATACTCTTAATTGCTTTATCTACCCTGGTACTATCAACTCGGATAGCTGGTCCCTCTGTTGGGTCGACATACGGCAGGCTCTCTTTCTCCCATTCATTCTCTTTATTAAGCACTCTATCGTAGTGGCATCTCCAGACCTCTTTCTTTGCATCCTCATTTAATGCAAGCGTACCATCATCCATGCGAACACATTTCTCTCCTACAACATCACTATTCTCTCTCCTACACTGTCTTGCAACACGAAATACCTCGAGTCTTTGGTCCTCACGGCGCAGAACATTGGCAAATCTTTCCTTATCTGCTTCCCCTCTGGCTAAATAAACCTGTCGCCTAGCCTCCCTTCTGGCACATTGGTACAATTCCCTGCTACCACCGTTCTTCCAGTCCTTCCAAGCCTGTTTCTTTTGTCTAATAGCCCTGTCTACCTCCTTGTTCCACCACCACGTTACTCTGGGTCGGGAGGGGACCTTACACCACCCACAAATCTGGTCGGTGGCTTTCAACAGGTTGTCCCGCAGAAATCTCCAATTGTCTTCCACGTTGTATGATGCTATATCCCCTTCTATTTCGTTAAATGCTTCAAGTAACTTGTCTCTAAGTCTCTGTCCGTTTGCAGGGTCTTTAAGCTTCCACACCCTTCTTCTCCAAGCCTGTCTAATTCTGGGCACCCATTTTGCCTTGATCCCAAAGTCGCTAACTACTAATCAATGTTGTGGGGTACATTCTTCGCCAGGGTAGGTTTTGGCATTTATAAGCCGCCCTCTTTCCCTATTTCTGGCGAGGATGTAGTCGATTTGGCTAGAGTGTCTGCCGGAGCGGTAGGTGACTAGGTGACTGGCAGGTTTCCTGAAGTTGGTATTGCAGACCATAAGATCGGTTGCATCACAGAACTCCATCAGTCTGGTTCCCTCCTCGTTGCGGGAACCGAAGCCATAGCCTCCATGTATGCCATGGAAGCCCCCAGCACGACGTCCGACATGACCGTTGAAGTCTCCAGCCACAAAGAGAAGGTCCCTGTCACTCGTCGACGAGGTAGTTTGCAAGAGGGTGTCATAGAATTGGTCTTTCAGACCATCTGCTAGCCCCGGTTGAGGTGCATAGGCTGAGATGACAGCAGCTAATCTATGATGAAGCACTAGTCTGATCTTAAGTACTCTGTCACTTACTCTAACGACCTCGATTACCTTATCCACCCATTTCTCCGCTAGAAGTATTCCTACGCCCCCGACCCCGTCAGTGTTCCCTGCCCAGAAAATCTTGTACCTGTGTTCTTTGCCTGTGAGGAACCTCGCAGAACCTCCTCTCCATCTTACTTCCTGGATGCAGCACATATCTACGCGTCTCCGTTCAAGCATCTCAACAATTTCACCAGATCTACCTTTCAGCGTGCCGACGTTGAGAGTGCCAATCCTAACAGTATGGGTGTTGGGGGTGTGGGCCTGTAGCCTGGGAAGGGGAAAAGCAGTGTCGTGTACCTGAAAAGAAAACTTGCAATTGGAAGAATTCATAAGCAAAACAGTACCTACAACCTGCAAACATTTCTCAAACTTAATGCGCTACCCAAAGGTAGGGGAGAGGATGGCCAAGGCCACTAGATGGGTTCCGGGAGACAGCCGAGGTTGACAGGATGACAGAGGAATGAACTTCCGGTGGAGGGGGTGGGATGACAGAGGAATGAACTTCCGGTGGAGGGGGTGGGATGACAGAGGAATGAACTTCCGGTGGGGGGGGGGGTGACAGAGGAATGAACTTCCGGTGGAGGGGGTGGGAGGGCGGGATACCGCCAGCGAGTAGATAGGGCTCTTAATTGTAGCATTCTTGTTTAAAAATAATAAATTTGTACTCTATGAAAGTATAGAATAACCCATCAATTTAATATGAAATTGTTGTTTTTATGATAATTGAACATAAAAACAAACATTAACACACACACACACACACACACACACACACATTCTTTTCTTTTATTCTTTTACTTGTTTCTGTCATTTGACTGTGGCCATGATGGAGCACCACCTTTAGTTGAACAAATTGATCCCGGGACTTATTCTCTGTAAACCTAATACTTATTCTATCAGTCACTTTTTGCTGAACTGCTATGTGACAGGATGTTAACACACCAGCATCAGTTGTCAAGTGATGGTGGGGGGACAAACACAGACACAAATAACAAATACATACATGTATGTATATATATATATATACTGCTAGTGTAGTGAATAGGGAAAGCTTGGTTTGTAATGTTTGCAGCTGTATATGCTTGTCAAGAGCAGGGCTCATTAGCCACCAGCAGAGCCACAAATGTAAAATATAAATTAGTCCTAGAGCACACAATGTTCCTAAAGGTCAGTAATGGTCTTCCTTGGTCATGAGTGGACGGTCATCATATATATATGTATGTGTGTATATATATATATATATATATATATATATATATATATATATATCACCGTTTAACGTCCGCTTTCCATGCTAGCATGGGTTGGACTATATATATATATATATATATATATATATATATATATATAAATTTCCTCAAATTTCGCCAACTGTTCAATTATGATACATGATTTTACTGTTACCCTGTACTCTGTGGAAGGAATATTAATTCCTGTTTTTGCTTAATTTGTTCTTGTTAGACTTTTGAAGATTTTATCAGGCATAAACATCATTATTGAGACACATTTTGTTAGGCATATTAGTTTGTGTTTCACATCACATATAGTTTTGTAGGGTGGGTGCAAAGTTGACAGAATTGGTTGAATATCAGAATGTCATATCATTTCTCCTTATACTTTCTCTTTTGCCTGTTCCCATATGTAAACTGTGATGATGCTAGGGCCGTGAATGTTTTAATTTTGGAAATCTGGTGATTTTACTACTTCTTTTCATATGTCATTAATATGTGTACTTATGCCAAATAAAAAATCAAAGCCTGCAACAACAATCACTATTCATAAATTTTGTTTTAGGTCACATAGGATGTTTTATATATTTTGTTTTTAGTTATTCAGAGATGTGTAATGAACTTTTGGTACAATAATAAAGAAATTAGCCTAGTTTCATATGGTAAAAGTCACAACATTCATTTTATAGACTGTAAAGTTCATAATTTTTGATGATATTCTTCCATCATCTCATTTTGTCATTTAATAGTATTTGATTTAGAACTTTTGTTATTTCTTTCTTCCTCCCTGCAAAAGCAAATATATTTAGAATTTTAACCTGGGGGTTCAACATTGCTTTGCTGTGTATATCAAATCTTGATAATTATGTTATCAAAATATGTGAAGTTATCATTTCTTGGGTGGGGAAATATTATTAGATGTGTGGTATTTGTTTAAGCAAAATAAGTCATTCTTTGATCACATTTCATTTTTTATTTGAATTTATATTCCAGTTAATTACGTGAACATTGAAAATATAATTTTCTGTTTTGATGTAATCAAAAATTTCCATGTGATATTTAATTTGATTTTTCACTACATGTAATTAATTGAATGTTTTGGAAGAAAATATATGAACACACACACACACACATGACTATCTTAATGAAATCAAACGGACAAATGTATCATTATGAAACATTTGTAATTACTTCAAGGAGAAGGAAAAATACTAAAAGTTAAAATTGTATCTATATATAAATCCAGTGGTAACATGGGTAGTCTGTATCAGTGTGGTAACGGAATATCCAAGTAGAGTCACAATGCAAAGCAAAATAATGTTAAAGACGACATGAACAAGAGAACAAAGTTATGCTGTGAGGAAAAGAGCAGAAAAATTCAATGTTGTTGACGGTGATCATTTGTGAAGGAAAGAGGACAGCATGATGAATAGTTTGGTGGAAGTGGATAGAATGGAAGTTTGCATTAAGTGGAGGAAGCTAAGGCGATATAGCAATATATGTGTGGTAAGATGTTATGAAGTATATATTAACATGTTATGTATGTGAGCAATAAACCGTCTAGTGTGTGGCTAGATTGTATTGTGTGCGTGAATGAGAGGTAAGTTAGTTTTGTATACGTTATGTGTGTATGTATATGACAGATGTGAACATGGTGTAGTGTTGTATGGTTGAGATAAAAAGAGCATAAACAGTGGGAAATGAAGTGTATCATAGGTTGTGTGTGTGTGTGCACATGTGCTAAAGAATAGATATAGATTTGATCTGTAGCTATGTCAGTAGTTCTAACAGTGTAAGTAGTGTGTATACATTTGTGGTAGTTTAGTAGAATGGTGTATATATGAATGTGTAAGTGAAGAATTGAGGAAAGGTGAAGTGCATGCAATGGCATATATCAATTTGTGTAGAGTGTACTTTATATGAAAAGGTAGAATTTTAGTGGAAAATACCTTAATTATTAATCCTAAATGGGACAGCTGCCTTATTATCAGAAAATCAATTATGGTCCAAGTGGGAGATGGCAATGTTTAAAATGCTTCAAATGGTAAGATAAAGGTAGTTGTGGTCTAGAAAATTGGAGTGAAAAACTACAGATTTGAGTGATCCAGTGTTGCTACATTAAATATTCTGTAAAATCATCAGTCAGCCATCAGCTAGTTTCTCCAACACACAATAAAACACAGTATTGGCATTTTATATATTTATTATGATGTTTGAGGTATAGGTGAAGTAGTTCATGACATGGAAAATGAACTAGGTCTGTATTGGGTGGCGATGTCCTATATAATGAGATTTGGATTACAACAGGAGCAGGCAAAGAATCTGCTAGATAGTGTGAGAGATGCAGGAGTTGTAAATCAGAAGGTTATGCAGATTATGATCACACCTGAAGGAAAAGAGAGTGTGTTTAGGAAAGATATAAAGAGAAGCTAGAAAGGAGACAGAAGGGATGGTGTGCTGAAGAAATAAGGTTGTAAGACAGAGAATCAGAAGGAAGTGAAGGTGGTTGGTAATGGGGTAGATGCAGGATGTAGTCAATGGTAAAGATGAATATATGGTTAATAGTAAAGACAGTGGTATTGTCAATAATGATGACATGCAGCCTCAACAGTTAGTTGTAGGTTATTGCATTATAGAAAGTAGAATACCATGTGATGTGACTGAGCCTTGAAGTTGGAACCTCAATTACAAAGATTGCAGAGGTATAAGAACTGAATGAGGTAGTGAAACTGAGGTAGAAAGAGTTGATGAGTTTGTTGTAATGAACAGAGAAGTAGATATTAGATAGTCAATGAAAACTTAAGATGTCCAACAAGTTAATACTGATGGTAGACATGATGGATATGTATTGTAATGTAGGGTGTCAAGAGTTAATGAAGATGATGAGGAAGATAAGCTATTTATGGGTAATAGGGGTGACCTGATATAGTTCTATAAGCATCTTTTAACGATAAAAATACATTTTCTCATCTTACAATTCATAGAAAGCAAGCATGACAACAACTTTGGAATATCCAGAACAAATTATCAGTTAGTAATATTTTTTAACGCAATAACAATTAAGTAATGTTGAATTTAATAATAATATTGCTTTCTGTTTAATCTACATTCAGATTTTAATTACTTTTTTGTCATTCTTTAGGCCCATATCAACAGTGAATAGACATAAGATCAAAAACTTATCCTAGCCATGACATTTCCTGTTCTTCAGACAGTTTATCTTGTCCAATGTCTTTTTCTTACAGTTGATAGGATGTAATTTGAGAGAGATTTGGCTGCTATTTTCAAAATGTCTGCCTTTTTTTAAGATGGTATTTCTTCCGAGTTGAGTGGCTATATAGAGTCTCCCTCATTATGCTTTCATTAGAATCTATTTTCAGTGGGCTTATTTCATTGTACATCTGAAGGCTAATCTGTAGCTTGCATTTATATACAAAGCAGTATGTAAGTGTATGTTCTACCCTAAGTATATAAATGCTGTTTATACAATTTTGTAATCTTGCATTATTCTAAGTTTTTCTTTGTTATTGAGTAAGCATATATCAGTTTTGAAGTAATATGTTCACTCAGTAACACACATACACAGACATGCACACACGCACACACACACACACACACACACACACACACACACACACACACTCACACATACAATTCACATTTGAGGCAGTATGAGAATATATATATAACCTTTTCAAGAAATAGGTTTTGATTTCTCATCATACTTTATACTGAAATAATTACTTCTTTCAGCTGCAACAATGTAACCATTAAATTATGAGAGCAAATGTATGTTTATTCATATATTTGTATTAAAAATACAATTTTCTATCAAAATTTACACTTCTTAAAAGAATTTACATAACAACTGTTTCTGATATGATATAAATACAAGTTTATTTCCCTTGTAAGTCTTTAATGTCACAAATAGCAAATAGTGTCAACTATCTGTTTTCCCTTTTCCTATCAATTATTTTTCAAAAAATTTCTCCGTTTATTGTGTTGAATTTAATACATAGTCCAACTGGCATTTAGATTACATTGAGTTTTCATGGATATTTTTCTGTTTTTCACATCTTCACAATCTCATACATCATAATATTATATGTTACAATACTAACTATGGATCTTATATAAGCTAAAATTAATATTTGATACTCAAAAAACAAATTCTGATTACATTACTTATCTTGAAAGAACTAAATATCACTAGTTTCACTTGAATTAATAGTCAAATATTGTGTATATATACATAGATATGTGCAGTTATGTGCACCAGTATAATGAAAAATATATATGCATATACTTAAGTTATATCTATGATATTTTCCCTCTATTTATATAATACATATGAAAATGTAACTGCCTATACAATTTTCTTTTTACAAAACTTAATAAAGCATTATAGTATGAATAATGATAAGAGTTGTTATAGATTATAAATTGAGCAAATTTTCACATTACATATTCAAAGGAAAGCAAATTTGCTTTCTATTAAATTTCAATATTCAGTCCAAAAAATTTGCTAAGATTTTTCTGTTATTTCCAGAATACATAAAGGGATCTGAACTTGTTAACTCTAGGCTAATTATAAGAATGCTATCAAGAACAAAGAATGTTACATACTGAATTTTGCCTTCTTCTTTTAAACAGATATACAGAATCTTGTGGCTTCCCTCGCTGAGCTCCAGCACAGACTATCTGCAAATGAAGAGGATGTTTTCTTTCTGAGACATTTTCTTCGTTCTAAGGATATCCAGCTTTTATTAAGGGTTTGTATTTATTTTCAACCACACAAGTAGCATTTATTATCTTAGTTTTCTTGTTGCCTTAAAAAGAATCTGACCTAACCTAAGGTGGTCACAACTCAGCTAAATTCTGGAATTTCAAGATAAATCTACATCACATTGATTATTTTAAAAGAAAAGTAAATGACACAGGAGAATTAGTGCTTCTTTAAAAACATTAAGGAAAAAATAGGTGGAAAATAATTTTCTACCAGCTCTAATTGTTTAAAACTTTAAAATTAGAGGTTTAATTTAAATTATACTAGTTGGAAAACTAATCATCCTCAAAATTTGAGCTACAAATTCATTTTATTTATTAGTTTTGGTGCTTATTTCAAAATTTGTTCTTTTTGTTCTGTTCCGTGTTGTATTTTATTGTTTCAGCATTCAGCTAAATTGTGATCACCCTATAGGAAAACTTTGGCAAATTCGTATTTTAAATCTAATAACATGAAGAAAATATGGTTAAAAAAACAGAAACAGAAAGGTTGACAGAGATAAAAATTGACTAGTGATAAAAAAATATAAACAAGAAAGAGAAAAAAGTTTAAATAGAGATAAGGGAAAGATAAGGATAGATGTAGGACTAAAGGGATTATAATAAAAGAAATAGTGTAGAGAAAAAGATATTGTTCATACATCATGCTTAGAAAGTAATTGTGTGTGATTTTGCTTTTCCATATTTTTGTTATCAAACCCCTTTTTATCTCAGTATATATTTTGATTTCTTATTCTTTTGCTTTTGAGTCAGTTTAATGTGCTTGCATCCAGTAACATTTTCGTTGAGTTGCCAACACTCCATTTTATCAATATTGTTATATATATGATTTTTTTAATCACTTTAATATTAAAAAAAAAAAACAGTACTAATAACTTATTCTGATTTTTCTTCATTCTTTCATTTGCCCTAAATGTGCAGACTTTTATCACCAGTCTCACTATTTTTCTTGTAAGCACAAGATAACAATCTTTAATAATAAATTCATTTATTTATCTATATTTAGACAGTAAATATATTTTTTAAACTTAAATAATTTTGAAGACATTCGTTACTAGCTTTAGAATTAATTTTAGATTTGTGTATCATTGGAATATATTTCAATATTTTCTTACATATGTATATATAAACATTCACACACACACACACACACACACACACACACACACACACACACACACCACACACACACACACACACACACACAAATATATATATGTAAAATCAGCAGAAACAATACTAATATAATAAATATGTATTTGAATATGCACAAGCAAACATAAGAATTTTTTTTTTCTTGCTTTTAAGTTAATGTGCTTGCATCCAGTAGCAAACATATAGGTATAGTTGCTCCCACTCAGTTTTATCAATATTGTTATATATGTGAAGGCAGTGAGCTGGCAGAGATGTTAGCACACCAGGCAAAATGCTTATCAGTACTTCTCCTGTCCTTATGTTCTGAGTTCAAATTCCGTCAAGGTCGACTTTGCCTTTCATCCTTTCGGGGTCAGTAAATTAAGTACCAGTTGCTGGAGTCGATCTAATCGACTGGCCCCTCTCCCAAAATTTTGGGCCTTGTGCCTAGAGTAGAAAAGAATATAGTTATATATATGTAATTTTTTTAATTACTTTAATGAAATATAAACACAAAATAGATTCTTATAATTCTTCATTAGTATTTCTATTGCTTTAAATGTGCTGGGTTTTTAGGACCAGTTCTATTTTATTTGCTAATCATGGGATATTAGCTTTTAACAAATTCATTTATGTATCTATAATTAGGCTGTAAATATGTTTTTTAAGCTTAAATGATATTAAGGTATCTTTTACTAGGTTTAGAATCAATTTTAGATTTGTGTATCAATGCAATATTATTTTAATATTTACTTACATATGAATATGTTTAAAACATATATATATATATATATATATATATATATATATGTATGCATACATACATATGTATACTTATCTACACACACACACTCACACACATGTATATACTGCTGTTCATTTTGTTCTCTCGGTAATTCATTAACATTGAAATGATGAATTTAAGCATATTTCATTGTATCCTCATAATCATTTGCAGCATACAAATTATGGGTATTAGTTTAGTTAGCAATTGTGTATGTATAAGCAAATATAACATAGCAGAATGCATGGTATATACATTTTGAATTTACAGTATGTAAATAGTGTATATGAAATAAATGAATATATGTATATTCTCTATAAAATTCTATGTATATAAATCAAGTATTGTCCTGAGCATCTTCAAATGATAAAAAGAGCCATCGAAGGTTTCAACAATAAAGTAATGTATGAAATATCAAAACTGTGTTATGTAACAAATAAAATAGGTGATTTTGCATGAAAGCAAGGTAAACATATATCAAAAATAGGCATTTTTAATGCATGATCATTTTCTTGATACGTTTCTAGAATTCTTAGAATATTTATGAGATTTAAGAATGATGAAATTATCATTTGGACTTTTTATGAATTTAATTTTTGTAAATTATTCTGTATTCCAAAATAGTGAATGTAATTTTTAATAGAAGTGTTTAACAAAATATCTTATCATTCACTAATTCTTTTTACTTATCACAAAATACATACAACAAAATATATTTTTATCTATCATAAAATATATATAAAATTTAATCACATTTTTACACTCATGATCATGATTTCTTTGAAAAAAAGTGTTTTGTGTTGTTATATACATCCCTACAATCACATCTATATGAAATCAAAATCAACCATGCAAAGAAGCATGAAAATATGTGCACACATATCAAGTTAGTCTTTTTTGTAAATTTCGCCACATATTTCTTAATATTTATTCAGCATCATCCATTTATTCTGAATTATATATATATATATATATATATATATATATATATATATGGATATTTATATATACATACATATATGTATATATATATATGTATGTATGTATACATATATGTATACACATATATATGCATATATATATGCATGTATATATATGTGTGTGTGTATATATATATATACCATTTTAATATTGCTGTACTTTAGCATCAATCGTTTCTTCATTTCAGTTTGAAATCAGATTAATATTGCTCTTATTCCAACTAACCAACCAACCACCCAGCCAATATCACTGTTTTATAAAAAAATAAAAATCTCAATTACTTTTTGTGATATTTCTCCTCTTAACCATATTAGTACTGCACTTGTTGTGTCAATAATTTGAGAGCCTCTTTGTCACGGCATTTAAATATTGCTTCATCAAATGAATCCTCAAAAGTTGTGCACTATGTAAAGTTTTGGTTAACATTTATTGCCTTTGTCGTATTGCATTACTCTTTTGTAAGATTTGTAAGATTGCATTTGATGGCATCATCATCATCATCATCATCATCATCATCGTTTAACGTCCGCTTTCCATGCTGGCATGGGTTGGACGATTTGACTGAGGACTGGTGAAACCGGATGGCAACACCAGGCTCCAGTCTGATTTGGCAGAGTTTCTACAGCTGGATGCCCTTCCTAACGCCATATGGAGACTTAATCAGGAAGCTCTATTAAGTTTGAGAGTATGACATGAAGTTCATCATTTTAGACAGTTTATCAAACGTAAAATTTAGTGCTCACTTCCATATAAAATGTAAGTTCAATATTTCTGCAAGGGTGTATCAATGACATTAAAGCATCAATTTCTTTTGACAACTCATCATAATGTTTTCTTTAGTTAGATGGGTTTTTTCCTGTTTAATAATCTTATCGTATGGACAATATTATATCTGGGGTTTCTAATCACTTATAACAGTTATCAATTCCTGAAATGAAATAAATTTGTTTTAGTTTGGTGCTCATTACTTCTTTTAAGTTTTAAGAATGGATATGCATAAAGTGATCATTTTATACAAAATACTGTTTATAAATAATTAATATAATCATTGCCATTGAAAAAATTATTATCATTTAGCAAACAGGCCATCTCATTATTATAGCATTTGCTGCTATATACTGGTTAACCTACATTTTAGATTAACGAATTTCTCAGTGTATTTATTATTTCATTCAAATAATCTTGTCATTGCAAGTAATCACAGCACAACTGTACAAATCTTCAATACACGTCATCTTTGGTTCTTGTTGAGTACTTTTTGTCATATATAATACATTGAGACAACTCTTCATAACTAGAATGTTTCAGAATATGGTAACTGTTTCATTATTGTAGGTCTTGTGAGATATGAATGTCTTAGAATTTACATGTTGTAATTCTAGAATTGTGGCATAGTTTCTAGTACATCTAATCTCCACCTCTATCAACTTTTAGTTTTATGTAAAACTAGACTGCATGAAAGCATATATTTTACAGCTGTCATATGACATGCAGTTACATTCCATAGTATGCTTCCTTGTAGATTTTTAGCGTTTTCTAATGAGCTAATTTTGATTTTGTGCTGAAATGAGTTTTGAGTTCTGGATTTCTCAGAAAACAGTAGGATTTTTCTTTATTCACTTCAGCTCTATTCAACCTTTTCATACAAAAGCTTTTCTGACAATATCAAAGTATGGTATTTTGTAATCTGCACTTAATTTTTTTTCAAATGCTTTCTCCTCGTTCCCTATTCTTCTCACACTCATCTGTTACTTCATCATCTATCATGCATCTTTTGGTTGATGGTCTTTTCTTTATTAGTTCTCATATTGTAATCCTGGAGGGTCTCACCATTGTCACTGGTCACCTTCTCACTCAGTACAGCCTGCAATATTCTTTCATCGATATTCCTCAGATGGTCATGCAAGGACTTACCTCCTTCTCACCACTTGCCTCTATTCCAACAAGTCCTGTTCCACCTTCCTTCCTAAGTAGGTAAAGCCCTGCTATGCATGGATGCCTTTATACTAGATGTTACTTCTAGTATAAAGGCATTCATGCATAGCCATTACTTTCCTACTCTTACTATTCATGTTGACAAGTTCCTCCTTTGTTCATTCCACAACTCCTGTGTAGTAATATATCACACCCACAAGTCATACACTGATGCCTTTAATCCGGTTCCCTCCATTTAGACTGACATGGCTTTTTAACTCTGCTGATATATTCAGAAATTACCTCCTTCATCTTGGTGTTCAACATTTGGCCTAGTTGTAAAACCCCAAAATGTAACCCTCTCTGTTCACTTCTCTTATCCACTCATCATTTAAAGTTGTACTCCACTGCTGTCTACTTTTGCCCTCTCCTCAGTTCAATAACGGTACATTTCTCTATACCAAATGCCAACTGGATGTCTTGTGAGAAAATTCGTACAGACTGAATCTAATTCACCTCTGCTAACTCCATAAAGTTTCAAATCATTCCTGAATATCAGGTGACTGATTTGTTTCATGTTTTTCTGCAGTAGTTTGTCACCAGCACCCATATTTCTCAAAGCCATGGAGTACAGTAATATACAAACAATAAACAGCTCAGGTGACACTGAGTTACTTTGAAAGATTCCCCTCTTGATGTCAACTTCTCCAATTACACTTCCACCAGCAGTAAAAATTGTCTTCCAGTTTCTCATACTAATTTTGAGCAAATAAATCAAATTTTTCACTGCCCTGGTCATTTCTGGGAATTTCAGAATCCACAAGGAACCATATCATATGCATTCTTATAGTCAGTCCTCACCATTGATAGGCATGTCAACCTTCTTTGATGGTTCCTAAGAATTGCCTTATCAACCAGCAACTGATCCTTTATTCCTTGTAATCCCTTCCTGCAATTTTTCTGTTCATCTGCTAGCATTTCATTTCTTTCAAGATGACCATACAGTTTCTTTTCTATTATCCAAGTTAGAAGCTTCCACATCATAGGTAAACAAGCAATTGGACAATAGTTACTGGCCAGAGCACCATTGAGTGGGTCCTTCTGAATCAACACAGTTCTTTCCTTGACAATTCCTTCTGGTACAATTCCTTGGTGTACACACCTTTCAGAAGTTTTTGTAGTTTAGGATGTAAATTCATCAAAACCTTGAACCAGAAACCCTGAACTAGGTTCAGTCTGTCTGCCTTCCAACTTTTCATCTTACCAATTCTGGCTTGAATATCTTTCAATGTGATGACAATGTCCTCCTGTATATCCATGTCTTGTTGTTATTATATTTTACTTCTCAGAGTTCTCAATCTTGCTTGCTCTGGTTAATTCTGTGAGAGCAGACAGCAATCTGTTGTCAAAGGTCTTTTAGACATGGTACCTAGATGTTAAGTATCATTGGATATTAAACTACTTAACATCCAAGTACTTATCTCAAAATCTTCACATTCTTGAAATTTCATCTTTTAGTATTCTGCGTTTCTCCATCTTTTCCAGCTCTTTGTTATCTACGCATGCATCCCCTGATATGGCAATATCTATGATTGATTTCTCTTTATCTACCACAACAATGTCTGTGCTCTGAGCATCGATCAGGGAGTCACATTGATTTATAAAATCCCACAGGAGCTTATATTTATTTTTATCATTTACGCCCTATCTTTCATGTTTGTACCATTTATTATTATTATTTTTTGCTCACTTTCTAACCCTGAAGGTGTATTAGAGTATCAGCCATTCACTACCAGTGAAATGAGATAGCACTCCTTATTTTTCAAGCACTCTCTGAAGTATTAAAGCTGTTCCAAGCAATGTTATTTTCCGCAAGTACTCCACCCTTATTGCAACCCTTGCTTGTTAAATATACTTCTCAAGATCTTTATTTATTGTTTGTTAGGCTCTGACAGTTATTGGTATTTTTATCACAGTTTTCAACAACCAAAATTGCTTAACCTCCCAAGCTTACCTGTCATTATCTATTAGCTTTTTTTCTTTTTTATTACATACATTGTTGTCAGCTGAGCATGCTATATCTATGATCCATCACTCTTTGCTTTCTTTCTCAGTTATCACTATATCTGGTTTCCTTTACTCTATCTCATGGTCACACTGAATCATAAATTCCCACAGGATCTTTGTATTATCATTTTCTCTAATGTCTTCAGGTTTATGTTCATACCAATGTTCTGTTCTGTCAAGTCCATACTTGTTGCAAAGTGTCCAAAGGATTATCCTTGCTATATTGTCTAGTCACCTATTATCTTCTTTATGAACTAGCAGTGTATATTGACTGATAATTTTCCATAAAGTTTCCCCATTCTCCCACAAATTTTGCTCTTGTTGCTTTCTGCTCTGTGTCATTTTCTGTGCTTGATGTAATTAGTTCTTTATACTTTCTCGAGAGCAAACATTAACCTGTAAAAGTGACTTTAAAAATTTCCAGTTTTTAATCACTTTAAACCATCCGTAACCACATTTTCCTTTGCCTCTTCTATCTTCAACACCTCTATGGAATTTCTCATACATTCTTTTCTCTATCCACCTATTTTCAATTTCATCCATCCTCAAATGCTTGTACTGTGTTTTCTCTTTGCAATCTTCAAAGTAGCACAAGTCTAACCTTCTTACTTTCAACAATAGTAGTTCCATAGCATTTTTTGTATCATACCAGGCTGTTTTCTTCTGCTCTAATGTGGTGTTTGCACTTAGTTGGTCCTCTTCTCTTATTCTTGGTGCATACAGTCTACCTGTGTCACTTATTCTTTGGATGAAAAACCCCATATCTTGTCAATTGCTTTCTTGTCTTTCGGTCTAAGCTGTTTTGTTCTTCTACTATCCATGCAATTACCCCTGCCCCGTATCTAAGGAGCAAAACTGCCCATGTGTTGTTAGCTTCAGTATTATTCCATCCATTCTGTTCTGATTTGAGGAAAAGCCTCAGTCTGCACTAGTATTCCACTTTAAATTTTTCCATCAATTCCTCTATTACTTTGTCTATTTCCAACATCCTCAAGTACTTATAACCTACCACTTCTATATGCTTCATAACCTTCCCTAATGGCATCACCAATTCCCCTGTGCATTTAATTTTGCTGCTGTTCAAGACTAACACACTGCACTTTTTCAATCTAATTTCCAATCTGGATGATGATGATGATGATGATGATGATGTATCAGCACTAAACATAAAATAAACACTGAACCAATGAAGAAACTTATCTGAGATTCATCCTTAATGCAAAGCTTGAGGTCGTCCATGAATAAGAAGGAGTCAACCTTTTGTAGGTAACCCTTCAACTCATACTCAACTGTCGAGGCAAATTTTCATCATTCTTCCAGGGTCAATAAAATAAAGTACCTGTCAAGTGCTAGAGTAGATGATAAAAACTACACTCTGCCTCACAATATGACTGACCTTGTAACTAAATAAGAAAGCATCATTATTAGTAGTATTGTATCTGATATACTCAGCTTGTTGCTGGAGGCATCATTAATGGACCCCTCATTTTCTTACCATAAACTATGTTGGAATGCTTTTTACAATTCTCAAGAACTGTGAAGAGACTCTTTGCACTGTCAAGTAATGCTGTTTTCTGGATGTGCTCTAATTTGATTTTTATTCCTATCTTTTCCAACCACTTTTCAGTTTCTTTGCTCACGCTACCTGAGGTACCAGCAATTATTGGTGCAATATATACCTTTTACCTTTTATATTAGCTACATGTTTTGATTTCACTCATGAGATACATATCTTATCAGTTTTTTTTTCCTTGTTTGACAATTCCACTATCACCAAGTCTCTCAATGTCTATGATCAGGTACAATTATCCTCCCTTGTTTACAAGTACAGTATTGGGTTTCCAATGTTCAATTCCATGACCACATTGGATCATGAAGTCCCAAAATATTTTTGATTTGCCATTTTTCACCACACTTTCTGGATCATGTTCATACTATTTCTCACCTTTTCCAATCTAAACTTTTAAATAATACCTAGTGAACCATCTAGTGACATTGTTATGCCTTTCTTCATTCTCTCAGAGCATAATTTGCATTATTATTATATTTTTCTCCACTCAGTATTAAATTGTCATTCTGCAGGAGTTTAATTACTTGAGATCAAGCTACATTAACAGCCTTAGGTATCTAGCCACTTTTCCGTTGACCCATTGACCTCTGCATGTAAGTGTAAAGCTCTATAGATTGTTGTCAACTCCCCTTTTTTTTTCTATTTATTATATTTTGAAGAGCTTCCTTTCTCCATTTGATTATTATTCCTTTATAACATCTGATAATGAATACTGCTCTCAGGTTTATGAGTTTGATGTCATTTATATCATTAGCTTTTGAATTTTAATAACCTCCTTAACCTTTAGAAATAGTTCCCCTTAATCTTTGCTTTTCATCATTCCATTCCTTATACCATCAACTTCTGAAACTCCCACATACTTGTAGCAGTTCTTATGCCTTCTTCTTATACCCACACTTACAAATACCAGACTTTATTCTGATGTTGTTATTAAAGATTCTCACTGATTCAACAAAGGTATATAATTCCTTTTCAGTTTTGACAAAAGTGGTTTTCAGTTTGACCTGTTGTTCTAATCGTAATTCATTTTCTGCTCTTCCTATCAACTAAATCTGTGTATTATGGACACCTTTCTTGTTTCATATATCACTCAAACATTTCCACTTCATCATTGTATCTTTCTACTTCCTTCAACTTCCTTCATCATTGTATCTTTCTACTTCCTTCAGTTTCTCAAACTTTTTTTTTTATATTTTGAAGTTCTGCTGGAACTTATGTCCTCCACTCTCATGTCATTTTATTTTAGTTACATTACAGCAATGCTTTACTGCAGTTCTTCAATTACAACATTCATTCCCTCTTTTCCCTTAACACATTGTCTTTCTTTTTTGGTGTTTTAATTAGTGTAACTTTCTTTGAGAAATTGTTGTTGACTTGCTTCCTGTCTCAATCTCTTGATGCGATCTTCTATTCATCTTTTACTTTATAGTATTTGTCTGTTCTGGGTTGACCTAATGTGACTAACCTCTTAGATTATTACTTCTGCTACAACTACAGTGGTACTTTGTTTTATTGTTTTTATACTAAATGCTCTAAAAGTTTGGCAGATTTGTTACCACTTTATCTAATGATAGGCTCCATACATTGTCAACAGCTTTCTAGTTTTTTTCTCAAGTCTGTCACATCTGGTCCAGTCTGCAATTCCAAATCCATATCTGATTACCAGTACTACTCTTGCATTTATTACTTTGATAACTGTTATGGGGATAATAGTAATAATGGGACACCCCCTACCATGTGACGAGCAGTATGTGCTAGTCATTATAAATACTGTGACACAGGAAGTTGAGGGTGTCAGTCGAGTAGTCGATTGATAGATAGTCGTGTTCTTACTTATCTAACTAACTATACTGCTATACTGGAGTGGGTGCCATAACAGTCTGGCAGAGGATTACAACAGTAGCAATAAGAAATTAGCAAACTCACAAGGAATTAAGAAACCCACAAGGAATTAACAAACTCACAAGGATTAAACAAATTCACTAAGAGTTACAAAACTCACAAAAGTTTTTTGTGCAAATTTTACAGTATACAAAATCGTAAAACCATGGAAGAATTATTGGCTGGTTTGCTTGAGTTGCAAAAACAGCAACAACAACAACTGAAAAAACAACTACTACTACTATTATAGCAACAAATGCTACAATTAATGAATAGTAATTTGTCAAAAAATGCTGAAAGAATGTTCTCACCAGATTATGTCGCAAACTCAATAACAGTTTTAAAAAAGGAATACCAACACACACAGTGAATACACTACAGTTGAATTATGATTACAAAATGGAATATTTACCATCAAAAAAACTAGGCCATGCGGATGGGTTGTCCAGACTAAAACCAAAACTCTGCGAGCCATTTGATGATATAATAATCACAGCTTTAAGATCAGAAGGAGAAATAAAAAATGTAATGTTGAATGTGGTACATGAATTACCACTGACCCTTGAAGACATAAAACGAAATGTGTAAAAGGACAAATTCATAATAGAAATGAAAAGAATACTATAGACAGGAAAAGTAAATAGGAACAGGATTTGTGTGAAACAAAACCAAGACATGAACCTATACTCAATTTCTGATGGCATACTGATGTATGCACAGAGAGTAGTGATACCTGAAACATTGCAAAAGAAAATGTTGAGGGAATTTCATGTTGGACATCCTGGTATTTTGAGGATGAAAGTTTTAATGCATAGCTACATGTGCTGGCCAAAATTGGATAGCAAAATTGAAAATTTAGTGAAAGGCTGCAGGGATGTACGCTAGTGGCAAAATTACTGATGATACAAAGTAGATGTGCCATGGTTGAGATTACACATCAATTTCACTGGTCCCTTAAATGGTTCATACTACTTAATGGTAGTTGATAGTTTCTTTAAGTGGCCAGAAATTTGCTTGTCTAAAAAACCAACCTCCTCAACTGTGACAAATTTTCTACATGAGCTGTTTGTGAGATTTGGCATCCCAGACATAACAGTGTCAGACAATGGAATGCAATTTGTGTCTTACGAGTTTAAAAAGTTTCATAAGATGTTCACTGCAGAACATGTAACTATGGCACTATACCATCCCAGATCTAATGGACAAACAGAATGCTTTGTCGATATGTTTAAGAGAGCCCTAAGAAAGTCAAATAAGGAAATCATGGATGAGGTAGCTCTAGAACAATTCTTAAGAGTATAGTGCATGATTCCAAATCCGAATACACCAGTAGGTATGTCACCAGTGAAGCTGATGTCTGTGAGGAAAATAAAATAAGTCTTCGACAAATTACTACCTGGTAAGAAAAGAAAATTTGTGGTGGATTATAGGGCAAAATTTTATAAAATTGCTGAAAATGTATTTGTTAGGACATATAAGAATGGAAAACATCCTTTCTGTTCTGCTGGATACAGATTGTTACTTTCTACATGATTATATAACTTTTCCACCAAGATACCAGTCGTAAGCTGCTATATAAATGGTAAACAGGTTATAGGTTGAATATTTGATACCAATTTACCTTTCAAGTACTTCTTGAGACATGACTAATGTTCATCCTCTTGTCATCCAGGTAGAGTCATGACCCTACTGCAGGCATTCATCCAGGTGTGAAGTGATCCTTCCATGCAGCTATGTAAAATTCTTCAGCCAATAATGTTGTGCTCCATCTGAGCTAGGTCCCTTCCAATTTATTTTTTAACTTCAGTCTCACTGAATACAGATCAGTTCTGACATCTTTTTGTCTTGGTACAGTTGCAAGATGCCTCTCCACTTCTGTTAGCCGCTCTGTAATTTCTTTTTGTATTACTGGCCTGTTCCAAAGTTCTCCTCAAAATGCATTGCTTTTTACACATCTGGAATCTGTTTCTGATGTTGTTCCCCCTCTATTTCTTCAAAAAAGATACCCACTGTTTGATTGAAACAATCTATTTTGCTCAAAACTTTTGCACCTAGCATCATATCATTTTGATTTGGCCTTTTAACATTGTCACTCTTTGTGACCTTCTTCATGTACAGTTTGTTTTCCCCTTTCTTGTAACCTGTACAGTCCATTCAATTTTCTATCTCATCCTTGAGTTCTTTCATTATCCAATTCAATTTCCCCAGTTCTTTCCATGTCTTTTCCAGCTTCATTCATATTGTTTTCCTCCAGTTTTGTTCTTTCTTTTCTTTCCCTTTGTTTTTTTTTTTTTCAGCTGTCTTTGACTTATATCTTATCATGTCAGCTACAACATTACCAGTAGCTATTATTAACTGCTTTGTTTCACCAATGTTTTTTTTTTGTTTTGATCAAGCTCAAAACACCATTTACTTTGCCTGTAGCTTTCTTTACTTTTCCTCTGTCCATACACCTTACATTTTGTGGCACTTCATTTTTCCCAGCACGTATTTTATCTCACAGCATTTTTGGAATCTCCTTCTCTTCTTCGTTCAAGTCTTCTGCAACATTTACTGTCACTTGCCCAGCTAAATCATCTTCACTATTTACTTCATCAGCATTCTCATCAATATAGTGATTTCCTTCTTTTTCTTTCTCTTCATCTCTTACCCCTTCATTGCCACTTTCTGACACTGTTGTTTCACACTCTTTGTGTTCATTTTATTCTTCTCTACATTTCTTCAACCTCTAATCCTGTCATGCAATCATTTATACAAATTCCCTTTACCTGATCTCTCAATCATTGGGTGGAAGCTAGAAAGACTACCTTTCCATCCCGTATTCTCTTCATTCATTTCATGAAACCTTCTTTATTTGGCTCACTTCTCAGCAAACATTCAATCGCAATCTTGTTTACATCTTTTTCTTATTTCATTTTCTTCTCTCTGCACTTTTTGACTTCAATTCTGGTCCTGATCAATGGCTTGATGATAAGCACCAGAGCTTGATCAGATGCTCCTTGCCTGTTGTGTACGATACCTTCCCTGTTAACAGTTCCGGTCTCATTAACCCCTTCGCTCCTAATGGGACACATGTATCCCAAGATAATTTGATATCACTCATTTTGAAGTAGCATTTATAAGGTTGTGCATTGTGCAATCACCGTCTCTAGATGGGTTGCCAACCAAGGCTCAGAGTGTTCACACCTACCCTCATATACACTGTTAGATGGCTGTTGACTCCGATGAGTTTATCTGCCCTTTGACAGGTCTTGTTTCTTTTCCCAAAGGTTGTCCAACTACCACCCTCCTCATCAACCTCATCAAGTGTGATTAGTAAGTTTGCCAGTTTAGTTGCTGACGACCCAACCATTAGTATGTTTATTTTAAACTTAATTACAGCATACATTCACCAACACCAGGAGCTTGCTAGACCTTCTCTCCCAACCAATGCAATAAGACAAGTACAAACTATACAACTGAGGTCCCCCAATCACCATATCCCACCATCACTGCTTATTCTAACATATTTACCTTAATATTCTTTATCAATATTCTTATTACTCTTGTGGTAATAATTATTATTACTATCCTTGCCACAACTACTACCACTGTCATTATTATTAGAAATCACTATTCTTATTTTTACTTACACTACCATGCTTACTATCACTATCACAACCAATTTCACCATTACTATAACTATCAGTATTTTGTCACAATCATTATCAAGATTTCTGGTATAGGTGGCAGGAATGGGATTGGGTGGGTGCAGATATAGGTGAAACGCAATAGAAATTTAAACTACCATTTGAAATTTGTTGGAAAAAAGGAAACAAGTTAAAAAACGTATTTATACAGTTATTATACATGTAAAAGAAGTGAACAAATGATTTTATCTTGCCTTTAAATTCCTGCATATAATTCCATTAGTAGAAACTGTGACCAAAGGACCAAAAAAGAGGAAAAAGATATATGAATGTTTAAATACTTAGTACTATTCTGAAGTGAGACAGAGAGAGCTAGCAACGTCTCTGTCTTCACCGTCATCATCATCATCATCATCATCATCATTCTTATTACCATTATTATTATTTAGGTGGTGAGCTGGCTGAATCATTACCATGCTGGGCAAAATGCTTTGCAACATTTTGTCTGTCTTTACATTGTTTACGTTGCTGAGGTCGACTTTGCCTTTCATCCTTTCAGGTCGATAAAATAAGTACCAGTTGAGTACTGGGGTCGATGTAATTGACTCATCCCCTCCCCTGAACTTGCTGGCCTTGTGTCACAATCTGAAATCAGTGTTATCGTCTTCGCTGTTGTCGGTGGTGGCAGCGTCATCATCGTTATAATTAGAGATGTTATCTTCTGATTTAGTTACAAGCCACTTCAGATCTCAAGAATCTTTGTTAGGATACTTGCAAAGTAAGGCTAGCCCCATTTATGCAAGTCAACGGTATGTGTCTCAATTCCAATATCCTTCAGCTTCCTACAGGTAGCAGTTTGGGTGTCGTTCCAAGAGCACCAATTATCACAGGAACAATTTTCACACTTGTGTTCTGGAATCTCTTCATCTCTTTGGCTAAATTAGATCCAGTTGTTTCTCAATTTCCTCAGTTTCCTTCACATCCACCCAACAATCATATGGTATTTTGAAATCTGTTATCTTACATTATTTCTTTTTTTTTCTATCCTCCATTCATATTTGGTTTTCCTTCAGTGGAATGATCAATCTCTATGGAGATATCTCATAAAAATCCAGTAATCATCATTTATTTATTTTCACAGCTTGCTGTTTTCCTGCTTTATTGTTCATGATGGATAGTATCCATCATTAACTTATTTTTATAATATCATCTAGAATGACAAAATATCCTGAAAAAAACAAAAAAAAAAAAAGAATTTACAACCATTTTTTTTTTCTGGATATTTTGTCAATTCCAGATTATAGTATAAAATCACATCAGTTCTAACTTGTTTTGAGGTGTTCTTAATCTCAATTAGCGTCCTAATTATTAATTCTAACACTTCTTAATGACCACTTCATTACATTGATATTTACCACTATATAACATAAATCTATAGGACAATTGTTTGTGGAATTTAACATAGTTTGTGTTTCCTCCTGTGATGATTATTCATAGTTTCAGTCTTTGGTTGAAGGTTGTTTCCATGATTATTTCTTGAATGCTTCTTCTGCCATGAGTTTTGTTATTAACCATTAATTTTTATGTCCATGTAATGTTTCTCTATTCATTCTTTCAATTTCTTTTAATATGTTACCTCTTCTATATGTTTTAGGAGAGGTAACACACTAATAATTTGTAATTTGTTTTAATATTTGGATATTCTGAAATGTTTCAATCTTAACCCCAAATTCTCTTTTTCGGCTTTAAGTCCATTCCTTATCTGATCATATCTCGCTACTGGTTGCTATCTTAACTCAACTGACATCTCTTCTTTCCTCTCTCTATACTACTATGTATTTCTTCTCTATGCCCCAGTGATGCAACAGCAAATATGTTGCTTGCTATGACTTTCTTTTGCTTGAAGCCAATCTAGGTCGTCTTAAATATTTATCTACAACCTCAGCTTTTGCCTTTTCCTTCATCAATGTATTAATTTCCACGTACCCCAAGGTATTTATATTGATTTTCCCACAAAAGTCCATTTCCTTGTTCGTCAATTATGTTTATTTTTTATCACTAATGCTCTGCACATATTTATACCAAATAGCACAGTTATATATTTGGAGAATGGAAGAAAAAATTTAGAAGAGCTCCCTTGTTATTGCACACATGTCATGCAAAAATTATAGACCATCCATAGACAATAAATACTTTGTAGTTTATTCCTGTCTTCAGTTCATCTCCAGTTCTCAGTCTTCAGCTGCCTGTCAAAGTGATACATATTTGTATTGTCAGTAAAAAATAATGTCCACCTGTATCACTGTCATGATGACTTAAGGTTTTCTTTATTCTGTGCAGCCTAGAACACTACCAATACTTCAACTGTCTATTTCTTTCCTGGTTAAATACACATTTCTGTCTTGAAACTTTTTCTTCAAGTTTTTACAGGCCTATTTCTTATTCCTTATAATCTTATATTTTACCACTGCTTAACTTTGGCTCTTGCTGCTGGTAACTTGCTTGTAGTTGGTGATCTTTTATAACAGTCAGACTCATTACTAAGTTTCTACTTTCTTTTATCATATTCCTATGTGCTAGTGGTTTTGCCAATGCTAAATAGAATCTACTTCATCCTTGAAGAAGTATCATTAAGCTTCCCAACTCTCTTAAAACTTATTTTGTACAATAATTTCTTGGTTGATATTATGATATAACTATTATTCAATGCTACTCTGACAAATATAATATAAATGTAATCACTAAAATTGAAATAGACTAAGTATAACCTGCATCAACAAGAATCACTGGAATGCAAGCAAAAAGGAGATATATTAGAATAATTCATTCTCTTGTGAATGGCTCTACTAAAATCTTTGAGATGTCATGTTCTTATATTACACAAATTAAGAACTAACCTTGTATTTTAAATATCTCTTACAACAATACTTCTTATATCTGATATAACAATTTTCTTAAATGTTCTGTTGTTTCTGTGATTTCACATCATTATTTATCTTTAACTGAATTCACTTGCATGAAATGATGTCTTTTTTTTTTTAATCGTTGAAATATTTCAAAACTCTTTTACATATCTGTGATACATTTTTAAACATATAAACCTTTTGGATATATGGGAAAGCATAAAGACTTTTGTGCCTTATTTTAGCCAGCTCTCTATCAATTTCAGTTTTCATAATCTATTGACTAATTAAATAAAAGTGAGTTCAATGTTCTTTCTTATTTGGGTTGTGGTCTGTTCATTTCTGAATAGATGCTGCATACTAAGATGGCTCAAACTTGAACAGATCATTATGGATTTCTGAATTGACCCAGTAAATCAACGTTTCTCAACCATTCTGTACCTATGGACCCCTTTGACTCCTACTTTACTCGGATGGACCCTCCTAGCCATTTGATGTTTTAAAAAAACATTTTTATATTTTTAGGATTAAATATTAGGAACTGTACGCAAAAAATTGTTAGAATATTTCATGTATTGTAGATGTATAACAAATTTATTCTAGATAATTTTTTACAACAAAAATTCTTCTATGGACCCCCAAGGGTCATATGGACCCCAATTGTGAACTACTGCAGCAAATGAATTCTCAGTTATTCTTGTTGATGCATACATGTATGGCCTCAGGGTAAATAGTTGAAAGGGTTTTTCTGCAGAAGCATTCAAAATCATAGCATAAATGTTCTGTTCATGTTACTTATGAAGTATGAGGGTGTCTCTTCATAATTTTTGACCAGCTAAAAATAACTAAATCTTCCTCAAATCACCTACTATGGTCTTAAATAAGGAGAAGATGCATCAAATTATGTAGTCCAACATATTTCTAATAAGGCTTAGGGATCAAAACTGACATGCCTTTCATTATGGATCTGCTTGCTTGATCAAGGTTGATCTGCAGCTAAACAACAACATACAGTTATATATTTATGTACATAAATGGAAATAATAACTTGAAAATACTGTTTGGGGAAAGGAGGTGATACTGATAACAAAAGTTATGATTTAAATCTATAGAATTATGTTTGTGTAAGGTAGCTGTCCGTATTACACATTTTATACATTTTTAATGTTTACTACAATGATAAAGTGAAAGCATGAAAAGCACTCAGTATCTGAGAAGAAAATACAGAAGGAGATACTTCAGATCAGTCAAGACAGCCTTTCAATTTAACATAATATCAGTCAAACAGTATCTTCCCTAGTGTTCAAAATTGAGAAGAACATCTTATGGATCAGGAGAGAAGTCCTGAAGGAGTACACATGTTCCCTGTGATCCCACAAATGCTGGACAAGTATATCTCTACAAAAGCCTGAAGGAAAAGGACACACTGCATAAAACCAAAACTGTTTGGTCTGGTTATGTTTCATATAAACTTCAGAAAAGATTCATTTGAATTTTTGAATTTGTGACCATTGCATCATGTCATGTTTTGATGCTTATGTTGTTACTAAGAGACAATTACAATATACCTTATTAAACAAAACAGACAACAAAGCCCTCGGTACCCTAGAAGTGTAGCCTATCATCTGATTTATGCAACATTTCTATGATACAATACACATATTACACACAAGATCAATGGGTACCATGAACAATGAGAACGTATGAAGCACAGGAAATAAACAAAAATAAAATGAGCACCAGCATAGAATTCCCTTCATCATCTGTCACATGTGGGTAATGAAAACTTTAGCACCTAAAGACAGCATTATTACTATCCTGTTGTTCCAGTAACTACCGGATATACTACTGGGAAAATATTCAGCAAATTTGGGACAACAAAAATGGATATAAAAAGTATTACTAGGTGTTTCAACTGAGGCAAACAAAACACAGGACATTGTGAGCACTGCATAAACAGGATATCATTGAAGTCTTTGCAATGAAATGAAATAAAGGACAATTGTTTATAGAACTTGCTCGGGGGAAAAAAAAGGAATAGTCCCTGAATGTAAAAACAATGGAAAGAGAAGGAGAGTAATAAAACTTGCTGCAGAGACAGATTAAAAGGGAATGAAGATAAATGTGAGAGGAAGTGGATCAGTATTGCATCCTGAGAAGGATTGAGACAAAGTAGAGAATCAGAGAGAAAGGGAACAGACAGCGAGATAAAAAAAACCATGTTGCAAGCAGAGCTAATTTGTTTCAAAATTTGCATGATTACAGGTCAGAGTGGAAGAAAATAAGTACCAAATGAGAACATTTAACACTGGAAACAAACCCAAACTAAAATGAACATGAGCATAGAGATCACTTCATCAATTGTCATGTTGATTTTTACTACTATCCACCAATATCAGTAGTTACAAGATAAACGCTACTAGGGAATAATTCAGTGAAGACACGATATTGAAATTCTGATGGTTCATTATTACAATATATTTACTGATTGATCTTCACTTTTAATTAGATGTGATTGCCTATGACTCATTATCCTTCAAAAACTTGTATAATGAATAGTCAATCACTTGATCTCTTCTGATCAGAGCTATCTATCAACAAGTAATTAGCCCTATTGGTTTCAGAGGTGTGAAATGAAACTTGTAACGTACTTTTATATAACTTCCAGAATAAGTGAAATGGCTTGTAACTAAAACTCAAGCAGTTTGTAGGCTTAGATTGTCAGAAATTTAACATTTATGCTATGGTTATCACCTCAATACAATACATAATAGTTTTTGTACAGAGAGGTTTCACATTGGTCAGTTTAATGCAAGCTTTTTACTTCCTTTGTGTGTGTGTGTTTTTCTATATAACCAAAACATTATTAGTTGAAATGGTATTTCTGATACATTCTCTAGTTCCAAATATTTGGGCAATTATTTTCAATGCTTGAGTCATCTAAAATCATTGAACCAAAGGCTTTACCTGATGTAAAAATCTCATAACACCTAGCTTGAAGGACAGCAGTACAAAACTATATCTATTCCCTATGATTATTGATTATATTCCTTTTGAGTGGGCCTCACAGAGGTAAAGTAGCTGAGTTCCTTTCAAGTGTTGGGCCTCATGGAGGCAAAGTGGCCGAGCCCCTTTTGAGATGTTGGGCCTCACAGAGACAATGACCAAGACCTTTGGCATTATGTTGTGCTTGAGAAGAAGATTCATCAAGCTGAGCAAGGTTACAGTCATGGCAGATACCGGTGTCACACAAATGGCACCCATGCCGGTGGAACGTAAAAGCACCCATTACACTCTCAGAGTGGTTGCTGTTAGGAAGGGCATCTGGCCATAGAAAACCATGCCAAATCAGACTGGAGCCTGGCAAAGCCTTCCAGCGTGCCAGCCCAGTCAAACTGTCCAACCCATGCCAGCATGGACAACAGACGTTAAATGATGATGATGATTCACAAAAAACTATGGTATAAATATAAAGTTTTCAGCAACCACTGTGTCATTTTCTTCAGCCTTCATTTTCTATATAGTTTTTCTTCTTCCACTCTTACATGGTTCATATTGTTGGATACCATTTTACCCTTTTTCATTTTCTGTATATTTCATAGTCAGAGTTGAAGTGAGAATTACGATCATTTGATTATAAATTTTGTTTTTGTCATCATTTTTATTTGCAAACTATATACAGACAATTGATTTAAACTATTTAGTTTTCATCTGTGCACCTTTTTTAAGGTTAACAGTTCAAATTCTAATTTACAAAATTTGGAAGGAGATTTAAATGCTTTTACAAGGGACTGGATTTTATTCATGTGATTAAAAGGGAAGTTACTGAAAGGTGCAGGTGTGGCTGTGTGGTAAGGAGCTTGCTTCTCAACCACATGCGTCTGGGTTCAGTCCTACTGTGTGACACCTTGGGCAAGTGTCTTCTATAGCTTCAGGCTAGCCAAAGTCTTGTGAGTGAATTTGGTAGATGGAAACTGAAAGAAGCCTACCATACATACATATATCTGTGTGTGTCTTGGTGTCTGTATTTGTTCCGATGCCACTGTTTGACAATTGGTTTTGGAGTGTTTATGTCCCTGTAACTTAGTAGTTAGGCAAGAAACCAATTGCATAACTACCAGGCTTTAAAAAAAGTAAGTACAGGGGTCAATTCATTCAACTAAAAATTCTTCAAGGTAATGCCCCAGTATGGCCACAGTCTAATGACTGAACCGAATAAAAAATAAAAGATATAAAAAAAGCTGTGTTCTATAAAAGTATGAGTGATAGGAGATCTCTTTAAATGGAAGTTTATGTGAGCTTTGTATTTTTCATTATTTTCAGTTCTGATCAAACATACTTCAGATAAAGTCATTCAAGCTATGACCGTTACAGCATTTCAGATATTGTTTATCTCAGACCACGATATGCAATGAGTTCTTTTTTAAAAACAAATATAGTGGGTGTGATTTGAAAGGAATATTTCTTCTAAGTCAAATGACCGTGTACAAGCTTCCTCACTAGCTTATGAGTATTTGATTAGATAAATAGAATAGAAAGGGTAGAAGTAAAGATTGAGACATGCAGTTAAACTTTGTTCTTGCTTTTGATTCTTAGTAGATTAAATTTAATCATTGCAAGTTGTGTTAGGTCCTTCACTGGAGAAATCTGTTTGTTTTTGATGGTGAAGTCCTTAAATACCTGTTGAACAATGTGTGTACTAATTTAATCATTGCAAGTTGTGTTAGGTCCTTCACTGGAGAAATCTGTTTGTTTTTGATGGTGAAGTCCTTAAATACCTGTTGAACAATGTGTGTACTAAGTAAATACTGCTTCATATACACAGTGCTATTATCACTGCTGATGTATGCAGAGGAAATTGCAATGCTCTTCAATGAGCTGTGATCTGACACAAGTGGGAATTAATTATTTCCTATTAGTCTCCTTTTGGCACTGAGCATGTAGTGCAAGCCAATCAAAAGGCTTTTCATTTAACCCCTTCTCTGTCTCTTCTTTCTCCCGTGCTTTCTTTCTCCCATGCTCTCTCTCTCTCTCCCTTCTCTCTCTCCCCCTCACTAACACAAACATATGCACACAAGATTCATCATTCTAATAGGGGTTACATTATTTCCTCTCTGTGAGACAGAATTGAAGTTTAAGTTGCTATTATCTAGTATAGATATATGCAAATAATAATGAATCTTGTTAATTACCACAAAACACACATAATTGTTCATTCTTTCATTGGTTTTCTTATTCCTTCAATAAACTCTTTCTTTCTATTTCCTTCTTTTCCTTTCCCCCTTTCTTTCCCTCTTCCCTACCCCTCTCTCTTTCTTCTATGTGTCACTATCTGTGTGTTTGTGTGTGTATGTGTATATGAAGACTATCATCTCATATTGAAATATCCTATATTCACATATTGGAAAATAAACTATTCAAAATATACGTGACTATAATATGATATAAGTACCAAGCCTACATATTTGAATTAGTAAGAACTGAATTGGCCTTAGTAAACTTAGTCATTAACTGCATCTCTGATCCCTCATACAAAAGACTGCTTCATTGAAATCAAATAGAAATCTAACTGCTTGATTGAATAAAATTTATATTGTGATATAAAAGACAAAAGGTAACAGAATACAAATGAGCTAAGAGGTAAGCTAAATCTTGCAAAAATAAAAAAAAAACCATAGCAAGAATGAATACAGAACTCTGCTATCATCAGAGAAATAGTCGTGCTTGATATCAAGAGAAGGCAAAGATAGGAATTGTATATTTTATATCTAATGTAAACTATGGATGCACGTAAAATGTTGTGGGAAAAGAGGCAGGCTGACAAAACTGGATTTTATTATAGGAGTAATTAGAAAGAAGAACATCTGCAAAATGAATTTTTTCAAAAACTTGGAAGACTCCCTAAAAGTTATTGACAACTTTTGTTATTTAAGTGACCTTGTCTGTTATAAAAGCATGGTAGTTATTGTAAGAACAGAATGGTAAACGTTCAAGATGCTATTACCGCTACTGGAATCAAGGGGATTCTATCTACAAACAGAAGGCAAATTGCTTTGGCTTATGTAATGGACATGGGTACTGAATGCAGAGAGGATGGATTGAAAAGAAATAAAGTGAGCTTGCCCCAATGGATATGCAATATGAACATTCATGTAAGACAGCAAGTTGGCAGAATCCTTAGTATGCTAGGCAAAGTACTTTGTGGCATTTCGTCCATCTTTACGTGCTGAGTTCAAATTTCACTGAGGTTGTCTTTGTCTTTCATCCTTTCAAGGGCGATAAAATAAATGCCAGTTGAGCACTGAGGTTGATATAATTGACTTATACCCTCTCATGAAATTGCTGGTCTTGTGTCAAAATTTGAAAATAATATTAACATACATGTGAGAAAAACAATTTAAAAGAAATCAGCTGTGTCCTTGACATGAGATTCAAATGAAGGATGACTGTTGGAAAAAGAAGTGCTTGGTGGAAAAAATCTACAGAAGAGGAACACTGAGGGAGACATGCAAAGAAATGGTGAAGGGGCTGATCTGAAGATCCTAATTCTTGTAAAAAAAAGATTATGAAGAAGAGCAATAAGTGACAAGATGCTATACTGGAGAACCAATGTCAGCATAGAAAAACAGACATAAAATGGTGATGGTTATAATGACTTGTTTATAAATAACTGCAATCACAACCTCAACGTTTTGATATTTAAAAAAACAAATATAATATTTCTATATCTGCTTCTGTCAACTGCACACATTCAGAAAGTTTGGAACTAGTAGAAGTAGTAATCAACTGATAAAGGACACACTATAGTGGATTCTTTTATAGATCTCCATCAATAAAATGTTTTTTTCTAGTTTAGTCAAATCTTATGAAAGTTAAAAAAAATAAAGTAAGACTACCATTCACAAGCTCACCTCTTATACTGTTTCTACTACTGCCACTAATTTTGTGAAAATACTCCAAAATTCCATTTTCTGATTTTCTAACATTTGTGAGCTCAGCAATCATAGTTGCTCTATAATATTTGCTTGTAGTTGACCCGTTGAGCTTCTTCCAGCTTACCTAAGTAAAATTATGTAATTACTTTTTGCCCAGATATTTGGTTCTATGCCAAAAATGTAATTATTTTACTTAACATTTAGTATTACGAATATGTTCCAAGCAACAAAACACATCTTTATTTTATCTAGTATACTCTAGTGAGTTCTTCCATGGCAGTAGTGAAGCTATAAAGACCAACATGGACTCTTATTGCATTAAATATTTTGTACATCATGGTGAATCTAGGATACTTTTTCAGTTCATTGGGTTTATTCATGAACTCTTAAGGTATTTCATTAAAGATTACATCAGTAGGAATGTCTTCCACCAGAGAACTTGCTTTCTTTATCACTTGGATTAATGATTATTTTTTTTTACCTTGAAATTGAATTTTCTTTGACAATATTTGAAATTTCTGTTACTTTCCTTGATATCACCGTTGCTATTAACAACCTTCATCTTATACATCTTTGTCTACCATAAACTAATTTCCACTCTTCTTGATCTCTGTTCTTCACATCTGGCACATATCTAGTCTATCATTCCAGAACACTCAGATTATCTGATTTTGCCAGTTATGTAGTAATGACTTTGATTTCCTCTTCAGATCTCAGGAAATGCATCACTTCTTTTTATTCATTTATCAGATCAGTGCTGAACTTGAGCAATTCAAACTTCTCTGCGAAACCACCACAGTTCTATCACATATACTTTTAAATCTGAATGCAAGGTTCTATCAAATTTCACTCATCTGCTCTTTCTTTTCAAAGGATTATTCTTTGTAACTTTTGCTTCCAATATTCTGAGCTGGAAACCACTCCCGTCTTAAATCACTCTCTTCTCTTTTAATGACCAAATATCTGTGTTGTATATTGATTGATCAGAAGTTCCAGCCACTCCAAGACCAAGATATTCAAATATTTCCTGTTCTCAGTGCTTTATTCTATTTTAAACATTATCTTCACATACCACCCTGATAACCACATCATAATAGTCATTTCTAAGCCATCATCAGCAAACTGCACTTCTCTCAACTTTGTACCATGTACAACCTCTGTAATGTGTTATACAAAGATTAAACAGGACACTGTTTGAGCATCTAATGCTAGGAGTATTTTCTTGATGTCTAGAACTGCACTTTGTAATTCTTCAAACATGACACTTCCTCGCTTTGAGTCACTCTACAAATCAAATTTTTGTGTGTAGTATCACTTTAAACAATGGATCTTGAAACATTTGTTAACATAAAGAGAAATATTTCCTTTTCAATCTTGGAACTTCTTCATAACTTATCAACATTGAGTGGTTTCCCTTTTTTGTAACGTTTTTCTTAACTGTTTTTCATTGTTCTTTTTTATTTTTCCTTCTTATTTACCTTCTGACTTTTTCTACATTGTCTGTTCTGTTTCTGCTTTCTCTTCTGTTGTCACCTAATCTTTGCATCTTTTTCCTCTCTTTACAGTGGTTATAGCACATTCCTCACCCTATTTTTAGCTTTGGTTATTCTATATTACCTCTGTTAAAGTTCAAGTTTAACTCTTTGTTGATCATCATATTTTAACCTAAGCTTGTCTCACTTTTTTACCTCCTTATTCTTTTCTCACTTCTTTTACCTTTCCTTCTCTTTCTCATTTTTATTTTTTTTTATCATTTTATTTTGTTTTCCTGTGTATGTTTTAGTTCTGACCACTTACTGACCATCATCTTTCCCCCTAACTTCTATCTTTTCTGCCTTCTTATTGCTGTCATATTAAGTCACTCTAACATTATCCATTTTTTAAGCTTTGTTGACCTGATTTTTGCTGATATAAACCATCACTTGTCTCTTAGTATTCCAGTGTCTAACAAGTATATATTTGCTCTATTGCAATATTTGTTCATTTTCTATTTTATTGATCTTACCAGTACATTACTTTTAGGTTATCCTTTGGGGAATATAGCTATTTTATTTAAGAATTCTACTCACATTTAGCCAATCCTCTCTCCACATAACTTTTGCACTTTGTTTAGTTTGACAACAATTATAAAGTAGATATATCATCAATATTAATTCAGTCATTAAAATTCAAAAGAATTTCCATTTTTAAAATTCTTTATTTAGTTTTCCAATCACCTTTCAGTAGTTCAACCTGACTACAAAACTCTCAATAGAATGGATGACGTTTACATATTTACATATTTTCTGTTTTCTCATTTGTTTTCAATATTTATCTTACATGATATAACAACGTTAGGGTGCTAGATTATTGACTTATTGATCATAGTTTCAGACTCACAATTATTTAAGTTTTAAATGCCTTTATTCTAATTAGCTCAGTCCTTTTATAACTATATGCTAGATTGGCCTGTGTTATATAGATTAAAAAGTGAAAAAACTTTTTGTATTTTATCTGAACTAATACATTTTCAGATTTTCTCCACTTGTTTTTCCTGGCCAAATATTGAATTTATAATCTTTGTTAATCAAAGAAAATGAAAATATACTTTATCAATCATCGTTAAGGCACTAATTTTTTTTTTATCTTTCAGTCTTATTTTGGTAATAGAAGCAGTAGGGACAATAATGGGTGATTGGCTAGACATTAGTAGTTAAATCTAATTCAATTTCACTACCATCTTAAAAAAAGACGAGATAATGCCCTTTAAAAAGATGGGTGGTCACAACTTGATCACAACTCTGATTATTCACAATTGATCTGGTGTTAATCAAGAACAAGGACAACACTAGTATAATCATAAACATGATGTATGGGACAATGTAATCCTGAATATGCAATAAGATTTGATAGTCATGGAAGGAATGTCATTCATCATAGGAATGCTTGATCAGAACTTACCCGTGAGCATGGAGGGACTCAACAACAGCTAAAATGATAAAAGTAATTAGTATAAATAAATATTGGTTTCAAATTTGACTCAAAGTCATTAATTCTGGGGGAGGGGTTAGTCAATTACATCGATCCCAGTGTTCAACTGTTACTTATTTTATTGATCCGAAAATGATGAAAGGCAAAGTCAACCTCAGAAGAATTTGAACTCAGAAGTTACAGACAATAGAATGCTGCTAAGCATATTGCCTGGTATGCTAAAGATCCTGGTAACTTACTGCCTTATAATTAGTATAGATAAATATCAATAAATAAACCTTAAAAAAATTATTGCTCATGGTTCCAAAAAAAAATTATGATCTATGAATATTATAATAGAATGGAGGGTTTCTTCTAAAACCAGGAAGGAATGGAATATTTATCTGGTGTACAGTTGCCCTTTAAGCATAATGGATGTAATATAATTAATATTATTCAACAGTTAAACTATGATTTTCCATTATTCTTAGGTTTCAATTCAACTGAAATACCTTTGTTTTTTAAACATTTATAAATGCTTTTCAGTTTGATTATCTGTTTAACTTAACTATCTTGGTTTGAGCTTAAATTTATACTGTTATATATCTCTAATCTTTAAGAAGGTCAAAATCAATATGAAAAGTATATTCTAATTCAGGTAAGCTGGGAAACTTCAGTCTAAAAGTAGTGCTTATGAAAGTAATTTAGGTTTGATTAGATAAGAAGTCCAGATCATAGTAGCATATGTAAATAGTTATAATCAAAGGGAAAGAGATACATTCTCTGTTATTGTTGTATGAATGTGTTTAGTGAGTCTCATGCAATAACACACATTTTTCACAATTTTTTTTTCAATTGATGGCAACAGTGTAATTTAATGAGCAAAATAGTTTAAGATAACTAAATGGATCAAACAGTGATAATTGGGATAAAACAGATAATAGTCAAAGCAAACATTATAGAATTAAAATTGGTATTCTTCATTTCTGCTTAATATCAAATTGAAATAAAGTGCTAAGTGATACATTGTTGACCTAAAGTGCCTGTATTTAATAATTGATTCAGACACAGGATCATCATCATCTGTCTGTAGACTTATTTGCTGTTTTGACATCAAGAAGACTTTGTGGGTCTTTTTGAATTCCCCAAGATGTATGTCAGACAAAAGCTGGGAAAACTTTGGCATGAAAACATGAAATATGAGAAATGTTAAACTATGTTTTGTTGATTTTTATCCATTTTCAAACACTCCCTAATAAGCTTTAAGGTCAAAGTTTTAAAAGTTTATACTCTGATCTCAGTTTAACATACATAAATATTCTCAATGTTAAAAGAATCTGACCTGCAAAAATATGGCTTTGAGAATGGTAGAAGTAATGCTGTAAAATTATATAGAAAATTTGAAATTATATAATCAGAATCTTAGTAGTTTTAATCAATGAAAAGGCAATCTTGGCAGAAAGTCAGAAAAATAATCCTGTAAATTTCTATTGAATTTTCAATAAATCTCAAAGAAGTTAGTAACATTTTGTATATCCATTTTGTTAAAAATAGCTTAAATATTTGGGTAGGGTCAAACAAAGTGTTAAATGAATTTATTGATAATATTCCATTTTTAGATAAATTTAGTGAATGTCATTTCTATATTCTTTACTAAGATTTATGTATGACTAATGTCATATTTGATTGGTTATCAATAATCCGATGCAATAAATTAAATAATTTTGATAAGTGTTATTTGTTTAAAACATATTCCTGTTCACTTATTCAATAGAATATAAACTTATAAGTTCATGCTTAAGAAAAGTCAAAACAAAACACAGAAAGCCAAAAAACTCATAGTTGGTTAATATAACAATCAACTAACAGACATACATCTGTGTTGTTTAGTTTTGGGCGAGGTCTGATCAGGTAGATCTCTGATCAAATTGTTCCAACCATGTCTATCACATTTTGTCAGATAAAGGATATAGAACTATATTATCCAATATTCTACCTTTTTCAAGGTACTACCTTTTTCAAGATAGTAAGATGTGGTTTATCAGGAATACTCTATTGGCTTCATTAACAGTTATATTATATTTCAATGATGATGTACATATTCCTTCTTGATATGTTTTGATAGATTTAGATTTCAATGTAAATATGTTAATGGCTGCTGTATATCGCCTTTATAAAACATGTCTTCCTTTAGACAATGTGTGTTAACAACACTCTTAATGATGTGGGGGAACTCTGAGACCCTGGTGTTTCAATCTGAATGAGGCTCTTCAGTCAAAGAAACTCCCCAAGTCACTGAATGTAAACAAGAATGGTCATTCTTGCTTATAAAATACAGTAAAACAAACTTATTGCTGGCGTGTGCTAATTCTGCCAAGTCAATAAATGATCATGATTGATGGTAATAGTAGTGGGTTTTTAACCCACCGGTCAACTGTGCAACACTGGAAACTTGAACTTTGCACAGTGAGTGTCTAGATATGGCAAAACCTATCCTTCTCAGAGCTATTCCCTTAACAGTTAAACTTAGCACAATAGGCTAGTGAAACATTCAACAATTTTACAATAACAGAATTCCTTTCAGTGACATTTTTTTCCTTTTAGCATGCATGGAATGGATCATTTGAGATTCAGTGAATTGGTCATGGACACTATGTAGTGGCAGTAACAGGATACAAACCAATAACTTTCCTGGTAGCTGTCTTGTACTCTGTTGACTAAGTTTTTAGTTTATATTTATAGCCCTTCTCTTATCATGACTGAAATGTTGATTTTATTATTCTTTTAGAATCAAGACAATAAATGTTGTCTTATTTGTCATGTCCCATTATTTATATCTTTTTCAATCTATTTTGGTCAAGTTTTATATCTTCCATATTTTGGAAGTTCATAAGTTATTTGGGCATCTATTTGTGTATTTAGTAAGAATTTTTCTTTGTTTTCTCAGTCTGGCAATATATAATACTGAACTGAACTTTTCATTCAAATATTCGTCTATGGTTTTTCTGAGTTTGCATCTGTCAAACTCAGGTTGCCAGCAGTAACTGAGTGACCACCTTCTTCAAATGACATTATAAATTTTACTGTTTCTATTGAATATTTACTCACCAAATTTTTACTCATATATTTATATAGTTTCTTTTCTTTATATTAAGATATAAAAACTTTAAAATGCTCAATAAAACTAAATTCTGGAAATATGAATAATCTTAAATATATAAATCTATGTGAGACAATTTCACACCCAAGCCACAGTTTCATTTGACCAGTTGACTCTGCATGTCCAGCTAGTTTGGGAATAATAATAAAAGACATTTCATTTCTTTCAAATCTGCTGACATGACTGGTCAGTTACAATGTCAAACATTGTCGTCCAAATGTGTGATTCTTGTGTTAATTATCTCACATAAATATGTATGAGTTTATGTTCTCATTGGTTTGTTCATTTTACATTTGTCTTTCCATGCTTACATTGTTTAGACAGATATATCATCAACGCATTGTTTTACAGCTGGATAACCTCCCTCTCATTGATCCTTACTTGTTTTTCAAGTAAGGGATCTCTTATTTCATGTTTTGCAAGGTGCGAAGCTGCAGATAAGTTGTTGACAAGGGAAGTGACACCATTACCAACATATATTGGTCAACAACTTTTAAAACAATGCAAATGTAAACAAACACTGACATCTGCACACACACCCACACACACATGCATGTATACATATACAAACGCTTATATACACTGGGATTTCAGTTTCTGACCATCAAATTTATTCAAAATTCATTTATAAGGAGTTTGTTGACCTATAGCGATAGAAGAAGACACTTAGCAAAAGTTCCACATAGTAGAACCGAACCTAAAATCCATGTAGTTTTGAAGTGAACTTCTTGGCCTCTGCAGCCATGAAAGCAAAATATAGATATAAATAGATAAATACACAGACATTTATTTGTATATAAACACACACACATACATATATATGTCTAGTGATCATGCTGAACTAAGTTTATCTGCCATGAAACAAGTCGTAGTAAACAAAGGAATGACTAACGAACTAAATATTTAATTATCCTTTGAATTTAAGGATGAAACATAAAATACTATTCTTTTTCTGATATTTCACTCTTATAAACTAAAAGAATATTGTTGCTTGAAGTTTGTAATTGTAATTTATGAGAAGTATTCTGTAGATTGTAAAGTAGCAAATTGTTAAATTATTATTTCTTCAGAGCAAGTTGGCTTACTGTAAGATAATTATAATAAAATGAAAATGTCCTCAGTTGTCTCCTATTCTTGCCAAAATAATATAAACAATATTTCTTTCAAACATTGGCCCATGACCACATATTTTGGTAGAGACTATAGCCAATCAAATTGACACCAACTCTTGACTGGTACCTCATTTTATTGATCCAGAAAGGATAAAAGACAAAGATGGCTATAACAAAAGTTGAAAATAATATTGATCATTGATTAATATTCCTTTATTCTTTCCCAAACTGCATAATTATTTCTGCCTCATAATACTTCTCTATGCATTAAATAAGTTAACAGTGGTAAATGATGACATGAATGTAGACATTTCCAATTCTTCAAGTATGAAATTTTACAGTTGTTGACATACACCATTAAAATCTCTGCAGGTATAGTTTGAACTCATGAAGTCACAAACTTATGAATCAATGAATCCAACTTTCTGATTTTTATGCTAATGCATTTGCAAATTACTAAAATAATTAATTTCACAGTTGTCATAAGTTTCAGTCAGAGTTGTCCTATTAATGACAGTCTGCCCATTTACTAATCAATATTTCAGACTCAAGAGGAGTGTTCAGATATAATTTGAATTTAACTGGAAGGAAAGCATCTATACTTTCTCAAAGTTATATATTTATATTTATCTCTTTTTATTATAAATATTCTATTGATCTGTACAGTCTATTTCATTCTACAACCCCTTAACAATATGAAAGATCAATACCACACCATTTGACATATTGCTATGCCACATAATACTGCATTGTAATAATACCATATATCGCACAATACTTCATAGCATATACTATTTATCAGTATACTATGACAGCTTGCCACATCATATCAAAAGTTACTGATATATGATGTAGTGTGGCATGTTATAATATAATAATGCAGCTTGGGATCCTTTATGCAGCCAATTAGTCTGTTCAGAATGGTGTATATTCCACAAAACAAACACTGTCATGTTCAAATAGAAACTCTTTCCAAATTTTAAATGTTAGACATTTCCCACAAGGAAAGTGAGTTAACTAAACTAAAGATGTTAATCAGATGCTTTTGTTTGATTCTATCTACTATTGAACAGAATGAGAGAACCTCTACATGTTCATTCAACTTGTTAGAAGAAGTAGCCAAATATAGCTGGAACCACACCTTACCATTTAACCTCATGAAGTGAGAACATATTTGATAAATATCCTCTTTGACACACTATTTGTTAAAAATGATAATGAAATGGCTAGAAAGTCTTTCATCATTGGTCTGCTCCACGATGGGTGTCTTTAGGATTTAACAGCAACACTAACACACAGCAAAGTCAACTTGGTCTCTTTAATATCATAAACAAATAGTCCTTTTACAGTGCATCATATAAAACATTTACTATCTACCAAGTATCCAATCATGAGGTTTGCTTTGGAAAAGTATTATACTTTTCATATGTTGTGTATTTTTACTAACATTATGATAAATGACTTGAATTGTTATTATTATTATTATTCAGTAGTTTTATTTTTATAACGTGCTTTCACTTCACTACCGAGCGCAGCTCTGTGTGCCTTGGGTATGTGTTGTGGTTTGCTGTGATGCTCTTATGGTTACTGTATTGAAAGTGTTTTGCGTAGAATGTGTGCAGTGCCCAGTAGTGCAATTTTCTGTATGTTATATATTTTTTATTATTATTATTATTATTATTATTATTATTATTACTATTATTATTGGCAGCAAGCTGGCAGAATCGTTAGCATGCTGAACGAAATGCTTAGTAGTGTTTTGCTCATTGCTATGTTCTGAGTTCAATTTTCGCCAAGGCTGGCTTTGCCTTTCGTCTCTTCATGGTCAATAAATTAAATACCAAGGAAAAAATGGGGTCAATGTAATCGACTTATCCCTCCTCCAAAATTTCAGGCCTTCTGCCTGAGGTAGAAAGGATTATTATTATTGAGTGAGAGAGCAGTGCATGCCATCGAAGTGACACTGGGGTAAAATATATGAAGCTCAGTATACCCATCATGATTACCCGTCTGATAAGGGTACACCAGGCACATGCATCACAACCACATGTGCACGACATGGTGATCTCATATCAAGATAAACAGGGCATGAACTTACAGGTGGGGCCGTGTTAGAATTTTCTTCAGGCTGAGTAGCCCATCATACTCAAAAGGTCCCTGAATAAGGTTTGTTTAAGGATGATGAACAAAACATTCAAGTTTCCAGAGGTGAATTATTCAAAAAACAAAGAATTCCTCTCAACACATGGCTCTGATGCTCCCCCACTACTTCTGCTCATGATCAGAGATGCACATATTGTCAGCCACCAAGGGACATGCTTAACTGGTTAAGGTCAAACAACTGACAAGCAAATCTGTGGTATTGAGCAGAATATTTACTGTAACCCATCTTTTAAACCAAGACAAAACAATGTGCGTGATAACACTTCCAATCAGTTAAAATCAAAAGCCATGAGAACCACTGCCTAGTACTGCATCAGGGCAAAGCTATGGTACTGCATTATTATTATTATTATTATTACTATTATTATTATTATTATTATTATTATTATTATTATTATTATTATTTAGCTGTTGTCCAATATTTTGGGAAGTAAATTGTATGAAGGTCAGTTATTGAACAAACCAAGTCCTATTCTTGTTGTGAAATGCTCATAATTTAGTTTTCTCAGTTATCAAAAAGCACTACTCTTAGTTCTTTATTTTATGCAATGTGAATACTCAAGATAATTGCATACACTCTTGTTTTTCTATGATGACTTCATTGCTTGCTTTCATTTGTTTCTCTGTGTGTGTGTGTGTGTGTGTGTGTGTGTGTGTGTGTGTGTGTGTGTGTGTGTGTGTGTGTGTGTGTGTGTGTGTGTGTGTGTGTGTGTGTGTGTGTGTGTGTGTGTGTGTGTGTGTGTGTGTGTGTGTGTGTGTGTGTGTGTGTGTGTGTGTGTGTGTGTGTGTGTGTGTGTGTGTGTGTGTGTATACTATTTTATTAATTTTGTGTTATATATAGTCTTTCTTTTATTGAATTACTTTCACATTCACTTATATCAAGGGAGTGTAAAATATAACATTGATTTCAATAATTGAAAATGAAAGAAACAAGATGAAAATAGGATTTATTTTCTTCTATGATAGTTAAAAATCAAAAGTTTATTCATCAGGTAAAACTGCATACTAAACAGAAAAGGATTAGAAACTACTATCAAGAAGCTAGTAAGTTGTAACTGTTGATTGAGAAAATAAATCAACCCATACTCTGTTGTCTGAACTGAGTAGTAAATTTCATTGTCGTTACTGTTGGATAGCTCTATTAGACTGTGGTCAATATGACCATACTATGAAACTGGTCAATCAAACAATTGATAGTAATTCTCCAGGTGAAATATGCCAGCAATGGACTGTTAATATAGAGTTTTGAGTATGATGAATTATGCCACTGGTGCAGACATGTAAGCATAAGCAGTCACAAACCAGTACCAGCTTAGCTTCAGAGCAACTAATGAAAATATCTTATCTAGGAAGACAATACAATATTGTTGTCATATATCCTTCATAGTTCCTTTAGACAGATCCTTGTTCATTCAATTATATTGCTTCAAGTAATGTGTGAATATATATATATATATATATATATATATATACATGCATGAATAATTGTTTCAATTTAAAGAATTTTCCATTATGTAATTACAACATCAGATTTCATGTTAGTAATAATTTTCAGATAAAGTGATTAGTCAATGGATGTTGTGAAATCTTTCACATTATGGCATAATCACTTTCCCCAAAATCCACTACCAGTAAGAAACCTAGTGTAAATGTGTAACATAGAATTCCTCAACTTGAAATATTAATAAACATTACCACAATGTTTGTATAAACCCTATACAGAGCATTAACCCCCTTGACCCCTATTTAGCTAAGACCTCCTCCACCCCTATTTTTATCATTCACTCACGCTCCTCTCTTGCAACCTTCACTCATTCTTCCTGATTCTTCTGGTACTACACATCTTTTGATTCACTTTCTTGGATACATTACTTTGAGAGAACACTCCAATTCCTCAACACCATCGCTACTTTCAGGTACACATCCACCCACCCCATATACCCATGTAGCATGGGATAGCACAGAATTTATCTTCTCCTTAATCCACCTTACTCTTCTTATCACCTCTACTCTCTCTCTCTCTCTCTCTCTCTCTCTCTCTCTCTCTCTCTTTCTCTCTCTCTCTCTCTCTTTCACTATCCCCCAACATTACACTTTTTCTCTTTCTATCACTTCCTTCTTCAGCACACTCACCTCCCATCATATTTTAACTTATCTCAATACTTCACCTTATGCAATCATTCTCTTTCCTATTTTCCTTCTCATTTGAAAGGGTTCTTTAGTCTTGCAGGTTACAAGGTGACCTCTATAATGCTGGTGCCTTGATAAAATGCACCCAACTCACTCTGTGATGATGTTGGCATACTGAGCAAGAACAACACAGGATTGAAAGGACCTCTTAAGGCTTGCTGACAGTATGATAATTTCTCAACTGTTGATGTTATGATAAAATATACCCAGCATATTCTATGAAATGGATGATATTAGAAAGCAAATCTAGCTGTAAAAACTTTGCCAAAACTGAAATGTCTGAGCAACGCATGATCCTCCAACTCTTCTAAGAAGGCAGTAAATTTAATAAATTCTGACTCAGATTCTGTCAATCCCCCCCCCCCCAACACATGCAAGTAAATGATAATGATGAGTATTTTTCCTGTCATTGATTCCCATTTGAGAAAATTAAAACAATGATTAAGCTTAGTCATTTGAGCATTGAATAAAATGCTTTGCAATATTTGCACTGGCTCTACATTTAGAGTTTAAATCATACCAAGACAGTTTTAACATTTCATCCATCATGGTTAAGAAATTAATTGTGAAATGAGTACTAGTGCCATTTTTCCTTTCTCTCTTAGAATTAGTGATGTTGAATGAGCTAAAAAGGGAGTGTTCACATGTAACCCTACAATTTCTTCTACCATCTCACTGTAGACTTCCTAAGGAAGATTTGAGAAGATTTAACTCAAACTTTGTACACAGGAGAATTAGTAAAATTGTTCACTGATTTAGTTCAACCTTTGACAAATTTACTCTTATTTCTACTTGGCTGCCATGAGTTGAATAGAGAAAGTACACTTCAGTACTCACTATATTTCATACAAGAGTTTAGCGAATGATAAGTTAGCTCTTGCATTACCTTTATTAAGTAACTGTCATAATACTTTATTTTTGTAATGCCTGAAATTAGGTACTTTTTACTTCAGTACAAAATAAGAGAGTAGATAACTGAGTAAATGGTTACTAGAAAACCAACCATTTATATATTCTATCACTGGAATTTAGTCTGCAATTCTAGCTACCATCATGTATCAAAATTAGAAATTATTTTTGTTATGGTTTAAAGGCCATGTAAAATATCTTCTTAATCATATATGCTTATTAAGAAGCTAAGAAATATCTCGAGTGATTTATTGCATGAATGCATCAGAATTCTCAATATTACTCAGTTGTAAAATGGGGATACTTTTAAGTATCAGTTGCAAAAATTCTATTTCAAGATATAGATCTCTTAACACAATAATCTGGACATCAGCTTTTTCAATCTCACCAGTCTGGAGAGTCTGTAAAAGTCACGAGAACTGCCCTTTTCCAACTTCCAAATAACTTAGTAAAGAAATACACAAAACTTCTCTCTTTTTTTTTATTGAAACTCACTATATACATTGTTGTGGTTCTTAATTCACTTATGTACAACTATTCACTTATGTACAACTATTCACTTATGTACAACTATTCCCTTATGTACAACTATTCCCTTATGTACAACTATTCCCTTATGTACAACTATTCCCTTATGTACAACGATTCCCTTATGTACAACTATTCCCTTATGTACAACTATTCCCTTATGTACAACTATTCACTTATGTACAACTATTCCCTTATGTACAACTATTCACTTATGTACAACTATTCCCTGATGTACAACTATTCCCTTATGTACAACTATTCCCTTATGTACAACTATTCCCTTATGTACAACTATTCCCTTATGTACAACTATTCCCTTATGTACAACTATTCCCTTATGTACAACTATTCCCTTATGTACAACTATTCCCTTATGTACAACTATTCACTTATGTACAACTATTCCCTTATGTACAACTATTCCCTTATGTACAACTATTCCCTTATGTACAACTATTCACTTATGTACAACTATTCCCTTATGTACAACTATTCACTTATGTACAACTATTCCCTTATGTACAACTATTCCCTTATGTACAACTATTCCCTTATGTACAACTATTCCTTTATGTACAACTATTCACTTATGTACAACTATTCCCTTATGTACAACTATTCCCTTATGTACAACTATTCTCTTATGTACAACTATGCTACATAGATTCTCAACTGCAAACAATTAAAACAACTTCAGAAATTCAACACATTTTCTCTTGGTTCATGTGAATATCTACTTAAACTGAATTAATAATTTGATATTCCTTCATATAACTAATTAAAATGGACAGCTATATAAATATCATATGAATTATGGTATGTTAAACTGCCAAAGTTGACCAAGATAATGAAAGTATAATTCAATTGCACATGTTATAGAATATACAAGGAGTTGGTATATTCAACAAAACTAGTTTAAGAAAAAGTGAAAAGATAATGTCCACTCTTAGAGAATTCAGGTGAATATGCGGTACTTTCAGTTTTTAATATCAGATACAAAACGTTATTGATCTGCAGTTAATTCGATTATTTGTTTTTGTTTTTTTCTTGTGTTTTTTAACTTAAAAACAACTAAGTTTTAAGTAATTAACCTTAGTGACTGTAATTGATAACTTATTGTTACACAGGTCCATTTTATAGCTGATTAAATTAAAACATCAAATGATTTTTAGCTTTTATTGTCATATATAATGATTACTTATGTTAATACAAGGCCTGACGTTTTTAGAGGTGAGAACAGAGCTTAATTAATTGAATCAACTCCATTACTTGCAAAGTATATTTTATATTTACCTCTGAGGAACCTACCTTCTTAAAGATCTGTTTTATTAGAGATGTTATTGTGCTAAACAACAACCTACAGAAATAAAAGTTAGTATTAAGCTTAGTAGGACTTGAACTTAGAATATAAAGGGACACAACTAAATACAAGGTCTTCTAGGTCAGTACTATGAATTCAATAATTAATAAAATTATGATAATTAACATATTGTACATACTCAACTTACTCTTTCCTATTATCATATAAAAACAAACACATTTATAAACAGACATATCTAAAATGTTTGTTAAAAGGTTATTGATCTACAGTTAAATTGTTGTCATTTCTAAATCTGAATCTTTAAGAATGAACAAAACTGCTTAAAACAGTTTCCTTTTTGTCAGTATTAAGTAGCTTTTTTTCTTTCCTGACCTAGATCTGCCTGGAACTGAATAATCTGCCAACCCAAAGTTTGAAAATCATGTAAATTATATATAATAATCGCACAGAAATTATTGTATCTGTATGTTTTCACACATACACACACACACACACACACACACACACACACACAATATTTCATATGAGTTACATCATCTCTCTGGATAAGAATGCTCTCGTAGTTCTGAATTTTATGCCTTCCTTCCTCACTATCATCATTACCATTTTATGTGTGCTTTCCAATACTTCACAGTGTACTTGGTGCATTTTATTGTTGCACCATTGCCCAAGAGGTTGTCAGAGAGAGAGAGAGAGGTGTTATGGAATGTAATAGAGATGTACAATGGTTACAGAAAGTGATGAATATCGATAACTCGATCTTGGAGAAGAGTGATAGTTGATAGACAGAAAGGATGTAAGAAGTTGTAATGGGTACAATCTTTTGATGCAATGCCTTATACAAAAACCTCATGTTGGGAGAGGAAGAGTGATAAGATGGTGTCAAGTAAGGATTGAATATGGATAGGTTCAGTTTTGTCCCTCATTTTGCAGTTAACTTGGTACAGTGAACAGGAATGATGGTGAATGCCAGAGAGATGAGATCAGTCATGTCCAATGTACTTCTTAGTTACACACGTTTAGTACACTGTATGGGAGAGATTCCCTACTGTCCTTAATCATACATACAACATTGTACACTGAATAGAGGAGGCACTACATTTACTCACACTTATAAACAACATTCATATACAGGTGGACAATATTTTGCTCTAGAATAAGTCTATGACTTATTGTTACAAATATATATGCATACAGAAAGTAGTATATGAAATATACACTCATAAAATTATGAAACATACACTCATAAAATTAACAACCTGTGTATGTGTTTGAGCATGCACACGTATGTTTATTTTTGATATATATTTACTGAAAAATAAATATTTCTACAGAAGAATTACACTTAGCATTCTCTACCACTCTTTATAGTTCTGAATAATTACATACATTATTCTAAAAAAAAAAAAAAACGAGAGAGAAAAGACATTAAATAGAATGAATATGTTAAAAATAAATTTTGTAATCATCATGATTATATCAGGTGGAAGTGTTACTGCCTTTAGAAGAGAACAGTCTGGTTTAAATAAATGAGAAAAGAAACAGTGAAGATAGGTTTTACTAAGGCATGTGTAGTGAGAAAAAGATTGCATTAGCTAGAAATAGGTGGTCTCAGTGTGTGACAGTTACTGAAATTCATGCTTTTTTTAAAACTTATCTGTTGTACAGAGGTGTTGGAATTATTCAGAAACTGATTTCAGTTGTTTGACTCTTGACTTATGTAAGAGTGAGGGATGAAAGTGAATGTGTCACTGAATGTGCTATGTCTGTTATGTTAATATATTTGCGAGAATTTGAATTTGAATCAAGTCTGTTTTCAGAGTTGGACAATGTCAGTGATGATAGAATGTTAAAGTATGACTTAGGCTATTGTAGATATGATTAAAGAAGGAAGTTTAGTTAAAATCATCTGCCAACTGAGTCTTGATAATTAGACATGTAAGCTAAGAGCTGATACTGTTTCCAAGTAAGTTAAACATAAGTATTGCATGGTGCAGTTGCCAAATAAAGATATATCAGCAGTATAACAATGTTGTCCAAAAATACTTTTATATTTCCATTTAGCTTTGTATTAAACAATAAAGTAGGGAACACAAAAGTGGTTTCTGTTACAATACACAGTTTTGTCTCTAATGTAAATAGTTTATATCTAACTAAAAATTGTTTTTATCAAATTGTAATCACAGCTATAAAAAATTTTTTACAAAAGTTTTATGAAGTTATATCTAAATATCTTTATGAGATCCTTTTCTATGAAAAAAGTATCTTCTTGAGATACTATTTTTTTATATAAATACTAAAGATACATTTGATTTTGGGTATTATGATGTTAAAAAATTATATTATCTACATTCAAGATGTTGCTGCTCCAGTTTAATATTTTTGCTCCTGATTTCAAATCATTTCAGCATACAACACAACTTTTGGTCCTAACAAAAGCAAAATGAATACTAAGTACATATTCTACTCACTATATATACTGTGCCTCCCATTCCTTTATTTATCAAAATCTTTTATGCTTTGCCTCCTCCCTCTCTCTCTCTCTCTCTCTCTCTTTCTCTCTCTCTCTCTCTCTCTCTTTCTCTCTCTCTCTCTCTCTCTCTCTTTCACTAACACACACATATATATTATAGGTCAAGTCATGGCTATGTGACTGAGAGATTTGCTTCTCAACCATATGATTTTGAGTTCATTCCCACTGTGCTTCACGTTTGACAAATGCTTTCTACTATAGCCCATGGCTGATCAAAGCTTTGTGAATGGATTTGGAAGACTGAAAAACTGTCATGTGTGTGTGAGTGTGTGTGTGTGTGTGTGTGACCTTACATCTGCAAGCGCATGTATAAAATTATGACTCTGAGTGTTGTGGTCAGTTTCTCTGGTCAACATATCATTCCTTCAAAGCCTTCTTGTCTTGGGTCATTCTTGAATATATTTCTTCTCTCTCCATTTGCGCACATACATGCATGCAAATATACAAAGTATAGGGGTTTAGTTCACAGGTGATCTAAATGATTAGGTACACTAGGTAAGTGCTGTAATAGATTACTAGGGCTTGCCTTGCCTTAATGTTTGTTGTCCTCTTTAACAATTATACATGCACATATATATATATAATTATAGATATAGAGATAGGTTGATAAATATATTTATATATAATATAGTGACAGACAGACATACATACAGACAGACAGACAGATAGATAGATATGTAGTTTACTGGCAGGTTCAAATTCTCAGAATGCATAGCATTCTTTCTTTCCAAACAATATCAGTAATCCAGATAATATAAAAATGGTTAGCATATTTTATTTGTCAGTAGGTTATCAATTGAAAACTTTATCTACCACGTTTTTTTTTTTTGTTCCTTTATGTATTTTATTTTGATCATTGAGAGGTTGCATTGACTTTGACTTTCATCCACCTGTGATAAATATAGTACAAGCTTAGTTCTGTGACAATATATATATAGTTCTTTCACAAAGTTTTGGGTTTTACCAAAGTCATAAATCAATATTATTCAATATTATTAACTCATATCCATCACCAATACTAGGATTTATTTGTGCCACAAATAAATTCTAATGATTTTCCCCAGACCTTCCTTAATTCACAAATATCTTAAATCAGAATGAAGATTAAGGAAGTATAGCAATTTGCCATGCTTACGAATACAATGCACATTTCATATTTTCAACTGTAACATCATCTGAACTTTATAGTTAATAATATCCTAAAAAATATTACTAGTTTTGTTATGCATTATTGATTTCTGACATGCTATACATTATTAACAACACTTTCATCAGTACTTACATTAACATCCTTTCTTGTCATATTTAAAATTTTTTTTATATATATATATATTTACTCTTAGTTTCAGAATTATACAAGAACATGCTTACAGGAAATATTTCATATCCGATAAAGATTTCAGCCTGATATACTTATATTTTTACCTTAATAGCATTTGCTTCAATTATTATTTCACTACTCAAAGTTGAAAACTTTTTCACTTCACTCTTTATTCATCTATTCAACTTTTTGTTATTTTCACTTTATCACTTTTACATTTCTTTTTTTCTTCCTTGTCATTTTACAGCTTTTTAGACATTTCTAAAGTGAAGATCTGTTTAATCTTTAAAACAGTATTTTTACTGGTAATCTAAAAAAAAATCCTCTTGCAAATGTAAGATCTTATATTTCAGAATTAATCATCTATAATTGATCAACTTGGTATTGCAAGGAATTTTTCATGAATATGTTTTAAAGATAATGGTAAACTGATGCTAACAGTATCCTCCTCCTCTTCCTCCAGTCACCTCTACATATTTTATGACACAAATACTTTATAACATATTGGAATATGAAAAGAAAAATACTTAAATGTCTGGAACCTAATGCAACAAAAAACATTCACTTTAAGTAATTGAAATTGACACACATGTATACAAACATATATACATATAAACTCACACCCATACATGCACTTAAATATATATTCAAACATGTAAATACATACACACACGTTTATGAAATGTTATTCATTGTAAATATTTTGAACAACAGACCCACTAACAAGAATTGATTCACAAATCTTTTGCTTGCCTTCAATGCATTGGGTTCCTTGTTACTAAGTTCACTGTTGTTTTTTTTTCATTTTCACTTGTCATTTTCAAATATATATCTAATAATGCTTATATTAAAAGTCCTTAACACATTCCTTACTTTTACATGGATCATATTCATATAAATCTCCAATTCCCCAAATTCAACCAAGTACGAGTCAAAGAACTTGGTATTAAACTTTTTATATTTTAAGTTCTTCAGTTTTTTCCCTCAAATGATGCAAAAATATAAAGTACAGATTAGCTGGTGTCACCTAAGCTTCTTCCTACAAGAGACTTCAGTTGAGAATCCCAAATAAATTTTAATGTTACTTGTGTTTAAAGAGCTAATGAGATTATAATCACCTAAGATCACAGTATTCTCATGAGGAGCAATGATGTCAGATATCATTAGCTTTTAAATATATTGTACTTAATGCAAATCAACTAAAGATGAAAAGGTTTATCTTGTATTTTAAAAAAATGACTATTATAGCCTTTTGAAAGACAAGAACAAACAACTGTGTTCATTTATCAAAGCTACCTAGGTGGGAGCACACTCTCTGCCAGGCTTCTCTGAATTCTAGAAAGGCATTGATAAGATGACCACAGGATAAAGATATAATTTTCCACACCATTTTCTAATCTTAGGTTGAGTAAAAAACAAGAACCATCAGGTGAGAACTTGTCTGAACTAAACTGGCATAACCCAAAATCTTATCAATAATATGACAAAGTAAATCCTTAATGCCTTGCTTTCATTTTTTTTTTTTAATAAGTGATGTACTATAGAGTTAGGCCAAAGAATAGTATTCCAATGGATTTATCATCATTGTCATCATCATCATCATTTAAGATTCATGTTTCATGCTAGTATGGGTTGAACAAATATATTTCTAATCATCTTCTTACAGCTGTGACTGTATTTATCAAACAGAGGGATGTCATTTTCAGGCATCTTTATAATCATTTAGCATGCTATAAATAGCAACTGAATTCCGTTGAATGACTCACTAATGTCTTAAAAAGACAGGGTAATTAACACTAGGATGTCTTTGATCATAGGCCTACTCAACTGTGAATTAGTTAGGGATAAAAAGCACTCAGCAACACCAATATTTGATGGATAATTTAGCGTTCTCATTTTGTTCTAGAATCTGTTAGTTGATTCACTGATGGCTAATATTGCATAGAGTAAATAAAACGGTTGATTTATATGCTGTACCTAAAATATATACACACACGTGTGTGTGTGTGTGCACTCTTATTCTACCTGATTTCACATTGTTTAATGTGGTGTTGTTATATGTACTCTACTTGTTTTTTGTATATTTTAGTGGGTAGTTGTCAGTGAATCACATAGCCCTAGTTAATAGCACCTACTGGCTCATGAGTCTTTTAAAGGATTTACTTTGTTGTAAGTGTTTGTACCAGACTTGCACAGAACTTGACCTCATAGAACACCAATACATTATATGTTTTCCCTCTATAAATTCCTCCAATCATCCACAACTCTTTGACCATATCTCTTCTTGCATTGACTTCATATGCATTACCTTACACCTCTCTGAAGTCATCATCTTTAGTGACTTCAGCACTCACAACTCTTGGCTTTCACACTCATTTTACACTGATGCTGCCTGTGTAGAATTCAATTCTTCTGCAATCTTTATCTTTTAACATCAGTTAGTTTCATTCCATACACACATCTCTGACCAACACCAAATCTATCTCAACAAGATCCTTACCACCTCTGCATCTGTCAAGGCTGTCTGACCACTGCTGTTTTATTTTCACTGCCCACCATCCATTCATATATGATACTATGCTCTACTCTCACCTCCGGGACCCTATTGCACTACTTTGATCTCTATTAATTCTATTCTGACTATCCTTGGCAGTAAATGTGTTTTACCCATGACACACCAGAAACTGTTAGGTGGCTGAATAAAAGCATCTGTTTGTGCATGTCTCTCTACATCCAACACTTAAGAAAAACTCATTACCACAAATCCCTTAAGAGTTTTTTCTCATAGCTGCACTGAAGTAGTTCAGGCAAAAGAAAATATGTCATACAATGCTTGGAGAAGATTACCCACTTCTTGAAACTGAACAGTTTATGCAGAACACTTTCCTCCAGTATGATCATCATCCAAAATACACAGGATACTTCCATGCATCACACATTCCATAAACACTACTGTCTCCCAAATTTGGACTGGTCCTTTTTTGTATCTTGCCAAAAGAATCTCTACCTGCTCTGTGGATGTCTTTTTCCTTCTATGTGTAAATAATAATTGTTCTGTTGGCAGTATTCTTATGGAGAATATGTCTATATTTACTTCATACTTTGTATCTAACTGCCTACTGCACACACTAGTAAATTTCCTGTGAAACTATCCCTGGTCATGGCACACATGTGTGCCATGTATGAAAGTACTTCTAAGGATATCAAATCAACAAGGCTTGGCAATATCCCTTATTCTACCCCCAAATAATCCTAGATTTCATCTTCCTGAAACTCTTCAACTTTTCTGTTTCTCTCACAGTCTGTTCCTCGCTCTCTCTCTCTCTCTCTGTCTGTCTGTCTGTCTCTCTCTCTCTCTGTCTGTCTCTCTCTCTCTCCCCCTCCCTCCCCCCCTCTCTCTCTCTCTCTTCTTTTTGTGCGCAAGGATTTATCCTTATTTTTTGAAACATGTTACAGTATACCTCATTCCCAATGAGGACAGCTCTTCTGACACTGCCAACTATCATCCCATTATTCTCACTCCCAGCATCTTGAATGTGATGGAGACAGCTATTTATAACCACCTTCTCTAAAACATTCAATCTCTTTCCCTCCCTAATGACCACCAGTACGGCTTCCTTAAAACCAGGTTTACTTGAAATCTACTTGCCTAGGGAAATTTGGTGAAAACTTTCTTTATGTGCTTAATATCAGAAAAGCATTTAACTATATCTGAAAACATTGTCCACCTATGGATTGTAGCTCCACCCCATTCTATGTCTTTGACTATCACAGCTTGTGCTGAGGGAGCTCTTTCTATACTATACTTTAGCAACTCTGGTGCCCCAAAGTTCAGTTTTGTCATCACACTCTTCCTACTATATATATCAATGCCACCATGCTACTATAAAGCAAGCTATCAACTCCAACAAAGCTCGTTTTCACTTATGGGATATAACCATTCATTCTTCCCTAACTTTCACTGAAGCATCATCTACATGCAACCTAGACATCTCCTGCTAAACCAGCATGGACTCAATGTTTAAGGTCTTCCAGCCAGCTCATCCCAATCTTGTTATCTTCAACAGTCACAATCATTACATGCATCAAATAAACATTACCATACCCCAACAGCTCCAAATATGAGCAGCATAAATCCAGTTTGCAAACGGGAAGTTTCAAATGCTAGATTTCACCATTAATGAGTCTTTCTTATGTCAAATGCACATTCTCCAAATAGCAAAGGCTGCAGCACAAAGATACTGGTCGCTTTTTACAAAGTAAGAAAATGCTTTAGCCCAACAGCTGCTACTAACCTCACAATAGAATGCTACTCCTACTTTTAGGATGGTGTTGTAAGCTATCTTCTGACTGGCATAAAGCTGCTGATTAGTAGGGTGGCCTACAGATGTGCCATCATTTCACTTTGCCTCTTTTACTGCAATTATAAAGATGTTTGCTTCTCTGTGCTGGTTGATTTAGTGCCACCTCCACTCAAACCCTTTGAGCACACTTATCGAATATACTCATCACCCATATTGTGTTCCTTCCTCACTGAAGCCCTGAATTAACAACTATCTCCAGTCCTTCCTCTGAGAACATTGGGCAACTGAAATTCCCTCGTTGTGTCCATGTTTTTTTGGGGTTTTTTCTGCAGTCATTAAATTGCATCTGTCCAAGAATAGCATTAACCATTTTAATCTCACCGCTCTTGCAGCATAAGCCTGGAACATTTGTTCCTGGCACTTAACAGTAAATACAAATTGTTGGCTAACTCCTCCCTGAACATTGGTATTTAGTTTACAATTTATTGTCACTTACTGAAGATTATTTCATTGCCAATGCTAGCAGTTGAATATTTCCTCTCCCCATTATTATTATTATTATTATTATTATCATTATTTCTTTGTCTTTTTAGATACATCTTTTCCAAACTATATTATCCAATGTATAATATTCTTTTTTCGTGAAATGGTGAAGTGCGATCTAAAGAAGATTTTACTTGTATATTTATACCAGGTGTTGAGCAGCTACATATAGGCTCCATTATAAGAGTTTTGCTCTCTTTTTTTTTTTGTGGAATCCTTTGATGATGAAACAGTCATTGTTAGTTTTGAAAATTTAGGAAAAATATGAAGAGAATTATGCAGCATATTGCAAAGTATATAAATAAAATAATTCCATGTGAGAATTATATTTCTAACCATATTCTACTATGGAATTAGAAGCTCAGAGACAGCATACTGGCCTGTTACCCAAAGGATTGAAATTTTACCGTAAACAGGTTTTGTTCAGTTTCAGTGAAATTAGATCCATTCATCTTCAGACGTTTTCATACATCAGTTGATACACCAAATAAATAATTCACTGGTATATATTTTGCAACATGTGTGGAAATTTATTTAAGACATAGTAGAAGAAATAATTTACCAAATTTCATATATGAATATGTATTTGGCTTTACTATAAAATAATTCTGGCATTATAACCCCTAAAGAATATATGGCTTTTTTAAAAGCAAGGCTAAATATATATTCCTTTTATAAAATTAATATATAAGAATGATGAAAAGAAATGTTTGATCACTGATAAAATATTTAGAAGTGCAGCTAAAAGAAAAAGATTTATTGAAGTATATTTTGTTTTTATAGTTCTATAAATTTATCTTCTCAGAAACAACACAAATTTTCAATGAATTCTATGTTCTAATGGCTCTGAAACAATTTATCATAAAACTGTGGTTATCTTGAGATTATTTTGATTTCTAAGTTTTGAATATATTATATTTTATTAGTATTTCTTCAATTAAAACTAAATGGTAATGATAGGAAGTTTTTCATGTTAAGAAATAGCACTGCTTTAATTTTTAGTGCATATGGGAGGAAAAGAAATTTGAATTTTCCTATATTAACACATCAATAAACTGAATACATATTTTTCAATATGAGAAAAGTATATTTTGTATTTGAAATGCAACAATTTATAAACCATGAGTGAAGCTTTAGATATTATTCAATATTGATATCAGCTCATCCCACAAGTTCTGTCCGAATTTTGAATAAAGAAAACAAGTGATCAAATGTTATACTTAATTGAAATTTAATCATCAATGTACTTTCCCTGATTATCTATGACTTCCTTCGATCTATTTACAAGCTTTTAAATCCCATCAATGTAAAGCTCTTTTGGTTTCAAAGCGAAGAACTCTGAAATGTCAGTTTCGACTTCCTCCTGGTTTGTGAAAGTTATGTCCCCTAAATGATTCTGTAAACTACGAAACAAATGATAGTCTGAAGGAGCAAGGTCGGGAGAATAAGGTGGATGAAGAATTTTTTCCCTAACAAGCTCTTCGATCTTCTGTGATGTGATCTTTGTAGTGTGGGGTCGCGTATTGTCCTGATGAAATATCACACCTTTTTGATTCACTAAAGAGGGTCTTTTTTTCTTCAAAGCTTGGTTCAAACTCTCTAATTGCTGACAGTAGACTTGAGCATTGGTTGTTGCATTAGGTGGTAACAATTCAAAGTGAATTACTCCTTTGCAATCCCAGAGAGAAGAACCTTTTCCCATGAAGTTCCCTTCTTGGTTGTGGTTGAGCTTTTTCCCTTTTACCAAGCCACTGTTTACGACGTTTAACATTTTGATAGAAAATCCATTTTTCATCATCAGTCACAAGTCTATCCAAAAAGGGTGAAATGAGTTTACGAGAATAGAGAGAAGAGCAGATGTCAACTCGGAATTTGTGGTTGCTTTCAAACAATTCATGAGACACCCATTTTCCAAGTTTAGGAAGCTTTCCAAGTTGTTGAAGATGACGATGAACAGTAGTATGGTTTGAACTAAGCTTTATTGCCAATTCTTCAACTGATAATGCCGGATTTTCTTCAAGTAATGCCTCAAGGAACTTATCACCAAACCCAACTGGACATCCTGTTCAATCTTCATCTTCAAGGCTGAAATCTCCACTTCTGGATTTTGCAAACCATCTTCTGCAAGTTCTTTCATTCAAGCATTCTTTCCCATAAACTGAGTGTATGTTTCAAGTCACTTCGGCTGCAGAGTTTCCTTTTTTGTACTCATAAATCATTATCTGCCTCAAATACTCTTTGGATACTTCCACGTTAGAAGGGTTTTAATCAAAAAAATTTTAATTCTAGTATTCTGTAAATTATTGTGTACATTTAATTAGTTTAAATGTACACAAATGCATAAAAATAATTTTTAACTCTATTAGACATTCTAAAATACTATTAAATTTCATTCAATTTTAAAAATGGTTAAATCAGACAGAACTTATCGGATGACCTGATATATCTATAATCTATAATTCCATAATAATAGTAATAATAATAATGGTTTCAAATTTTGCCACAAAGGCAGCAGTTTTGGGGGAAGAGATGAGTTGATTACATCAACCCCAGTGTTCAGCTGGTACTTATTTTATCGACCCTGAAAGGATGTAAGGCAAAGTTGACCTCATCAGAATTTGAACTCAGAACATAAAGATGGATGAAATGTCGCTAAGCATTTCGCTCAGTATGCTAACGACCCTGCCAGCTTTGCCATCTTATAATAAGGATGATACTAATGGTTCCAAACTTTGCCACAAGGGCAGCCATTTCGGGGAGGGGATAAGTTGATTACATCGATTCCAGTGTTTCATGGTACTTAATTTATTGATTCTGAAAGGATGGAAGGCAAAGTCGACCTCTGCAGAATGTGAATTCAGAATGTAAAGAAGAATAAAATGCTGCTAAGCATTTTGTGATGCATGCTACCAATTCTGCCAGCTTGCTACCTTGTGTTCATCTGGTACTTAATTTATCAACCCCAAAAAGATGAAAGGCAACGTTGGCCTCAGTGGGATTTGAAAAGGACATTATAGATTATTGGTAGGGAGGGATTAGTCGATTACATTGACCCCAGTGTTCAGCTGGTACTTATTCTATCGACCCCAAAATGGTAAGAGAGAGGCAAGACGTGGTATGAGCACAAACTACAGAGAATGGCAGAGTTGGTGACTAGCAAAATCCTCTAGGATTTCTCAATCCAAACAGATCAGGTGCTAAAGCAGAACAGATTAGACCTTGTGGTGGTGAACAAGGTGCACAACATATGCTATATAGTTGACATTGCATGCCCTTTTGACCCATGAATAGTCAAGAAGAAAGGCAAAAGGATAGATAAATAGAACCCTCTATCACTACAGACTCAGCTGAGAGACGGATCTGTCCCACATGTGACAGCAGCTGTTCAACATAGCCCCTCAAGTCAGCAATGCTCAGACACTGAACAAGGACATGTGGAATTGTTTCATCACTCTGCGCACACCTTAGACAAGTCCATCTGACAGCACATCCATGCCTGTAGAGTTTATCTCAAACTGGTAGTGCCCAATCCCCGCCGTGGTAGCACTGCCAGGTCAAGGACATCTGGAAATTATCCATGATAATTCCTGACTGGAAAATAATAATAATAATAATAATAATAATAATAATAATAATGATAATAATAATAATAGTTTGTAATTTAGGCAGAAGACCAGCAATTTTGAGAGGAGAATGTTAGTAAAGATCTTAACTCCAGTACTTGAGTGGTACTCTATCTTACTGATGCTGAAAGGATGAAAGATAAAGTTGCACCGGGCTGAATTTTATCTAAGAGTATAAAGATCTGGAAGAAATGCTGCAAACTGTTTTATTCTAATGATTTTTGCCAATCCAGGAAACCAAAATTTTAGATATTGCAATACCTAAAGTGACAAGGAACTAAAAACAAGTACAGGCTACTAAAAGATAAAACTGCAAGAAGCTGCACTGTGAGGAAAATGTCTGTCGGTCCAGTAGTTATAGGGGTACTTGGAGCACTAGCAACCAAGTTCGAGATATATGTCAGAAAAATCAGAATTGACAAACGAGCAAAACTAGCCCAAAAAACTGCTCTGTTGGGGACAGCTAGGATTTTGAGATTGGTACATGGATGTTGAATATCTTTCTCGATAATTAACAACTAAGTATCAAAGCTTATAATGTGCAGAAAGAGACTTTGTGAGACCTTTGACAATGGACTGCTGTCTGCTCTCAAACAAGGCGAAGCATTTCAGAAGTAAAGCAACAATAATAATAATGATAATAATAATAATAATAATAATAATAATAATAACAATAACAATAATAGTATTAATAATAGTGCAGGCATGATTTTGTTGGTAATGGAATGTTAACCAAGTTTGTGAATTCAAAGTGAGAAAAGTAGTATGAACACAAGCCAGAGGCCATGATGGTGAATGGTAATTACAGAATTTTATTAGATTTCTCTATGAAGATTAACCATACTATTGAAAGAGAGGCCAAATATAATCATAAAGGACAAAAATAAACAGTGGAGGAAAGCAGACTTGTGATAGCATAGGATAGTAGAGTGGGCATCAAAGAAATTGAGAAATATCAGGACCTAGTCAGAGAGATGAAGAGATTGTAGAAGACAAAGGTGACAATTCTTCCTTTGGTAATTGGTGCACTTGGCACAATGCTCATATTGATATCTAAGAGGCTGAAGGATACTGGAATTGTGGAATGCATTGTTGAACTACAAAAAAGTACCATCCTGTGAGTCCTAAAAAAAGATGCTGAAGGTTTGAGGAGACTTTTTGTCACTAAACCTTAAGAAAACATCCCATGCAATACATACATTTTCTATCATTTTTTTTTTTAACTAAACAATTTATTTAGTATGCATTAGATATTTTGGCCTTTTTAGGAATGTTAGACGGCTGTAATTTACTGCGCTAAATTAAATGCAATAAAAAAATTCAGTTAAGACTGGGTAGCTCCTGTTTGTGCCATAGCAAACAAAATTCAAACCAACACTCGTGTCTTAATTTGCTAGAAGTAGTAGATTATCATCAAAGCACAACCTACCATCATTAAAGAAAGAGCACATTAGATGATTTAGTATTGGGTGAATTGTCTGAAAAATAAGATCAGATTATAAGGGATGGAATTCTTTGATCTTTTATCTGCTTGATCAGGATTGACCTGAGGCTGAACAACAACAATCAAATTTTGGGGGAATTCAATTTAATTTAATTTATAGCATTATTTTTCCAAAATCCTCGGGTGAGATTGTCATGGATGTGACATGCATTTAGACAAAGGAAAGATTAAAATAAAATTAGAAAAACTTTATTTAATTAGATTTACTGTTCATATTTTAAAACTATTTTTGCTTTATACTTTGTTTTGGTATGTGTGATGTTAGCTGTGGGACACATGCAATGAACACAAAAGATCTGCTGCAAAAAAAAATGGGTTCAGTATGATCCATCAGGTATGAAACGTGGATTCAAAAAGTGATCTGAAGGGAGACAATTGTTAGACAACAAAAAGCATTAGTGAATGTATGAAAGGGAAAGCAAAACAACTGCACAAATATGGGGATATATAGACCTACTTACACATTCACACACACACACATATATATATATATGTATATATACACACACACACATACACACCACACACATACACACACACACATGTATATTTGATGTTTTGGATTGATTCATGTTGAATGTAAAACATTCATAAGTTCAAAGTGAAGTAGATAAATTAAAACTTAAACTACGGCACTTAATTCCAATGTGAATAGCTTTAGCGTTTCAAATGGCTTGTTGTTAACTGGTTAACATAGAAAGAGATTTAATGCTATCATACAAAAATACTAAAAGTGATAAAAATGGTGCTCAGTACTACATCGTTTATATTGTCATATTTTTATATAGCATACAGATATCTTAATAAGCAATCAAATACACATTGATGATTAAAAATTGAAGTTTTAATGTCTCACATTCCTGGCAAGATACAGTAACATTAAGGCTGGGTTAACCATAGTATAAAATCAGTTTTTTTTTCTCCATTGTTGTTACAATGAACTCTATGTAATGCATAGAATACATTCTCTTCACATTTGTGTGTGTGTGTGTGTGTGTGTGTGTTGGTACAGCCATACCAACCCCCTACATCATGTGTATGTATATGTGTGTGTGTATATATATTGTAGGTATAGCTGTAGACATAGTGATAGGCATAGCTGTTCGCTCAGGCATAACTAAGTGGTTAAGACACTTACTTCCCAACCAAATGCTTTCATGATCCGTTCCACTACACCACATCTTGAATAAGTGCATTCTACTATACCCCTAAACTGACCAAAGCCTTGTGGGTGGATTTGGTAGGTGACCTCACTAATACCAGTGTCATGTAAGAAGAACCCAGTACACTCTGCAAAGTGTTAAGAAGGGTATCCAGCCATAGAAACCATGCAAAGTAGACATTGGAGCTTTGTACAGTCCACTGGTTTGCCAGTTCCTGTTAAACTATCCAACCCATGCCAGCACGGAAAACTGTCACTAAATGATAACGCTGGTATATGCATGTGTGAGTGTGTATTTCTGTTTCCTTCCCTTGACATCACATGATAGGAGTAGAACAAGCATAACCATCATGCATGTAGTGTTGTTCATTTTCAATATTCCATAAAACTATGTCCTGCCACTGGGAAATACGACCTTGCTTGGAAAGAGGTAAAGACTGAAAACAGGAAGGGCATCCAACTATAGAAAATCTGCTTCAATGAATACCATCTGACCCATACAAGTATGGAAAAGTAAACATTAAAGCACTGTTTGTAATTTTAGTGCTGAATAAGTAGCAACATTAGTCAATCACGAATTGTGCTTTGATGAGTGCAACTTTTTATCTATTGATTCATATAATGTCCTCATTGAATTTCAAATAGCTTTACTGTCTCTATATTATCATTTATGTATTTATGTATCTATTAGTACAACCTAAGAAAATAGATGTAGTTAGTATGATTGAATTATAACATCATTTATTTCTATATTTTTGTTACTTTTAATAATATATTATTCATTTGATATATTTTCAACCAAATAGTTATTTATATATATATATATATATATATATATATATATATATATTGATGTATCTGGGGAGAGTCTATTGAAAAGGCTGCAAGATGCAACAAAATTTTTAGGAAAAATAAATAAGTAAATGAGTGGAAACTTAACTGGTGAGTGTGTTAAATAATAAGGCACTAAAAGAGAATGACTCTCCCCAGATACAACACAATATGCTTCAACACACAAACTCACATAAAGAATCTTGCAAACTAAATCCCAAAATGAAATATATATATATATATATATATTATCATCATCATTTAACGTCTGTTGTCCATTCTGGCATGGGCTGGATGGTTTGGCCAGGGCTGACAAGCTGTAAGGCTGCCCCAGACTCCAGTCTGATTTGGCGTGGTTTCTCTAACTGGATGCTCTTCCTAACATCAACCACTCTGAGAGTGTAATGGATGCTTCTGTGCCAACAGCATGGGTGTCATTTGTGTGACACCAGTTTCTGCCATGACTGTGATTTTACTTGGCTTCATGGGTCTTCTTCTCAAGCACGACATAATGCCAAGGTTTCTGTCATTTGTCATTGCTTCTGTGAGGCCCAACACTCGAAAGGAGCTTTTCACGTGCCACCGGCATCAGCCACTTTGCCTACGTGAGGTCCAGTGCTCGAAAAGTGCTTCTTAAATGCCAGTTTCACAACACCAGCATTGGCCATGACTACAGTTTCACATGGTTTGATGGGTCTTCTCAAGTATGGCATATTGCCAAAGGTCTCGTCACTAGTCATTGCCTCTCTGAGGCCCAAAGTTCTAAGATCATGCTTCACCACTTATCAGAAGGGTTCTAAGCATTTGAAAGACTGCTGAAAATATGCGGATACCTAAGGTTACAGGTAGTAACCTGCTACCCACATAAATCCTACCAGGAGTAAGACCAAACCTGAGCTAAACCAAAATGATGATGATGATGATGATGAGGATGGTGGTGGTGGTGGTGGTGATGATGATGATGATGATATATATATGGGATAACTTTTTATTGCTTTTAAAGAATAGGAGTGAAGACTCACATAAAAGAAGAATGATTGAAAACAGGTTGCAAGAAGGGATGTACTGTAGAGGATGATTCACATGTTGGAAGATGAGGGGAAGGGAAACTAAACTTTGGGAGGGTGAGTACATAATGTCAGCAAGGCAGTGATGCTAATAGATTGCATCTGGTTGTGGAGAGAGTGTCCATGATAACGTGAGGTACCAAGAACCCAAGGAATTGCAAGGGAATGATAAAATTTTGGTATGGGTGGAATGTTAGGAAGTTGAGTTATGAGTGAAAGTTCATTGGTTACAGTTGATCAATGTGCTAGGTGTCAATCATTTGACTTTTCAAATTAGGGATGTTTTTTCTTTCCCTTGAGTTGCTATTTCTGTTTTTATTCGCAAGTTGTTTTGTGGTGTGGCTTGGGCATATATTGGTAACTATATCCTCAAACACCTTCTGAGTCACTTTATATATGAAGAAGTATCTGTGTAAAAGATAAGTTGGTAAGTAACAGGACATATAAAATTGTTCTCTAGTTTGCATAAGCAGATTCATACTGTCAAATGAGCGTGCTTAGTTTAGCTTTGAATATCTGCAATCTAAGATAGCAGTGTACAGTATCATGTTCTGAAAGAAGAGTTCTATCAAATGAGCTATCATGGATAATGTTTGAGTGTTTTCACAACACTTGGTCCAAAACAATATTGTTGTGGCTCATTGGTTAAAACATGGATTGTGACTGAGGGAAAAAAGGCTCCTTTATGTGGAGTTGAGATGTAATTACCTAATTTCAAAGTATCTGTTGGCCAATTCATATTAAGAAAGTTGCCTTTCATTAATATACATGTTAAGTTATATTTTTAAAGAAAGGACTTCATTTTGTTCAGGCAGTCATGGAAGTACAGCAGAGACCATAGAGTCCAGTTATTATTGAATCATTAATCTTATTGCATAGACACAAATTCACAGTACAATTGAAAAAGCACTCCTTGAATATGTAGCAAGGAAATCATGGAAAATAGCAACCATTCATTTTTTTTTTTTTTTTGGCTTGTGTGAATAAATGATGATGAGGTCTGTCACTTTAATTTCAATATCCAGATGGAAATTGCTTAGGTGTGCTTCAATTAGGATGAAGGAAGAGATGTGGCATGTCTCTTCAATATTCCAGCTCTATTTGTACAGAATTTTTAAATTTTTGCCTATCAGTAGGTGGGGGATAATTTCTGTATATTTAACAAGTATCTGGAAAAAAGGTATCTCTTTTTTTGTGCTGTTCAAGTCATTAAGCTTTAGTGTCAATATTGGTGATAGTTTATTCACTGAGATCTCAGAGGGTTGGTGATTTCTTATGAATAGTATAATTCTCAAATTTTCTGTTACATGATTTAGTATGTTTAAGTAAAAGTTATTTGAGTTTCTATGGTTATATTTGTTGGTGTGTGCCTACTGTATGTTATCTTGTTTCCTGTTGTGTGAAGGAGGGTGTCTTCATGTTTCATTTGTGGGGAGGAGCCTTGCCTGCATTGCTACAATAATAGCTAATGCTATGGTACTGAGCAGGTCTAATCAGATTTTATTAAGGTGATGTGATTTTTTAGTAGTAAAACTCCTGTTAAGTTTATACTTAGGGCTATAGCTGACTTTCTTAATATATAATGTTGGAATAAGTAAAAACAGCTTTGAAATTCCTTTTCTCATTTATCTGCATCTTTTCAGTAATGAGGACAGGAGGAGTATCACAATATTATTGAGATATGTAGAGCACTCGAAAGAACAACATTTTTACCATTTCAGCATCAGTTCGTCAACCATTGAACATAGTATGCCTTTCATAAATAGAACAAGACAATGCCAGCCATGCATTACCAAGAAATATAACGACAAATATATTTTAAACAAAAGATGGAGATTAGCTCATAATGCCATTACAAACACAAATCTACACAAGTTGCCAGTCAAATTTATGCTGATTCAGTTGACTTGTTCCTTTCCTTGCAAATTTCTGGCTCGGTGAGCTGGCATAATCATTAGCATGCCAGGCAAAATGCATAGCAGCATTTCTTCCAGCTTTATATCCTAAGTTCAAATTCTGCTTAAATAAGTACAAATTCAGCACTGAGGTCAATGTACTTGACTAGCCACCACCTCTAAAATTCCAGACCTTGTGCCTATAGTGGAAAGATTCATTATTATTATTATTATTATCAGTTAGTAGTAAGTACTACCTAGACGTTACCTAGAATATTAGTTCTTTTAAAATGGGAAATTTTTGTAATTCCAGAATTTCAGACTTGATTGTTCTCAACTTTATAATAATCTCCACACAAAATATTTTTCAGAATCTGCAATCTCACTCAACCATCCTAATTCTCAAAATCTTCTCTAAGCTCAGCTATTCTTCTTCATTGATACAAATGATGCAATCTTCACAATATATCTTCATTTTATGCAGCTCAAGTAGTGGTTTGTTGTTCCTTGGTTTCTTTGTGAAAGTTTTTAACTATTATTGTCAGCATTTTCCTCCCTGTGATAGGTTATATCAAATTACATGTATTTTGTTGTTTTTGTTGTTGCTTTGGGGGTGAGAGAATTATAGTATTTTAGAGCAGTAGTAGTTTTGTGCATACACTATGTAAAATCCCAACATGTTTTTTTCTATTTGTTCTCCAATGAAATTTGTCTATCCAGTGTAGTTTTATCTCACAATTTATTTTTATTCATCTTTCATGTTTTTCCAAAGTGCTGTTAAACCTATGGTTGCATTGAGATGTTTTTAATACAATAAGATCAAAATGTCATCACAAAAAGAAATCCAACAACTATTTTACACTAAATTGCAAACAATGATCTGTTTCACTGTTTTCTATTCACAGCCTGTATTTATTCAATAGTCACCTTCAAAAGTCATAACTTCTTTCATGTTCACCTTTCACTATATTAATAATGATACAATTTTCCTGGAATTGATGACAGGCTATATTGTAACAAAGATACATTACATCTCGTCATCCACCCTTTTTATTATTATCATCTTTTACATATATCTCTAGAGCTTTTATCATTTTAATACTAAAGCATTACTTCTGAAGACTTTTGTAGTTACATTTTAGTTTGCTATCAACCATTCCTTTTAGCATTCAGTCTGATATTTTCATTATCAAATTCACTACTTATTTAATACTGTTATATCTTTAACAGAATATATGTTTATTCTTATTCCTATGTAAAACTGATCCAGCCATATATTTTCATGTGACATATAGGGAGAATAACATTGTAGTTATCAGAAAACAAATAGATTCATCTTTCAAAGTTGGAAATGTAGACCTAATACTCTTGGTTCAGCGTTGGTATAGTTCTTACTGCTAATTCCATTTTATGTTTTCTTATATTTTGATACCCATTACTTTCATTTTTTCATATACTGGATGACAGAGATGAAATAATCTTCATCCCTTCAACACAGTTTCTTTCTGTCTTCTCTCTCTCTCTCTCTTTCTCTCTCTCTCTCTCTCTCTCTCTCTCTCTCTCTCTCTCTCTCTCTCTCTCTCTCTCTCTCTCCCCAATTTTTTACCTCTCCTTTCATAATGTTCCTGTTCTCATTTATGCATGATCAGTTTTGATGGATTCTTTAACTAGCTAATCACTATAGTCTTTTAATATCTTCAGTATTTTTACTTTTCCTATTTAGTGCTTACATCATATATTTTTTAATACTTCAGTACTACTTCACTGAATATCCATTGCTTCTACTCAAAAATGGATGATTTTATTTCCCTTCCAGATCTGCTGAACTTGATATTAATGCACTTAAACCACAACACAAGTCTCCTCCTCGTAATCTCTCTCCCACCTTCCCTCTCCTCTCGCTGTACCAAATATGTACATACATGAGAGAGGTGCATTTATGAGTAAAAGTTGTGTGCATCTAAACAAATATGCATAAACAGAGCCCTTTGTATCTCTTGTTTCAAGTTTCTAAAATCATACATGAGAACTGTGTACTCACAGCATTTACTTCTACAATTTATATGCAAATCACAATATTTCCTTGTTATTACATAACTTATATATGCACATAAAGAGCTATTTATTTACTTATATGCATTATTAATTTTAATACTTGTTGAATATCACTAGAATATGAATATATATACTTATATATACATATATACACACACACACACACACACATATATATATATATTTATATATATATATATATAAAAGGTTTCGGTATCCAGAAGACCCAAAAGGCAGGTAATGCTGTGTAAGGGCTATGGAAAGACTGCTGTTAGACTCCCAGTTCAATAATAGTATGAGTCAGGAGTCTAATGTGTGTTGCGTGTGAGCATGTATATATTAAATAAAATGATATAACGAGGTCAAGGCAATGTGATATTTCTAGGACATTTATAAAGAGAAAGGTAGTCTTACAGCTGATTCAGGGATATAAAGGATATTCTATCATCAGAGATGATATGAGAGAGTTTCAATAGAAGGAAATATTGGAGTTCATTATATAAGTATTTATTTTGGAAAAGGAGAGATTCAGGAATATATAGTTGAACCAAATTAACGAACATTAAAAATAACAGTAGCAAACAACAACAGGACACTCACATGGAATGTATTAGTTTGTATACTAAAAATGAAGAAAATATATACTAAAAATAAGATAAATATATGCTAAAAATAAGATAAATATATATATAGGAAAAAAAAACCGCACATGTTGAGCAGAGGTCGGCAATGCCTGTGCTGAGTTTTAGGTCCACTGAGGCTTGCACAACACCTCATAAACCCTTTCCACTTTATTGAAATTATCCAGAGACAAGCCGGAGTAAGATGTCTGGTGCCAATATAAGTCGCAAGCTCAGGGATGTTTTGTTTTATGTATGTATTCTCATGCATAATGTTACATGTCTAGATATACTCATGTATACTTAAATGATAAACTTCTGGAAAATTTTACATATTTTTACATTTCCACAAATGGCTTGAATCTGTAGTCTTCACATCAGCTTTCTCATTTTAATTTTGAGAAGCCTAATTTCTCAAGATTGGTATTTAGGCAGTGTGTTACATATCCCAGTGCCCCAATAATTACAGGTGTAAACCTGAACTTGTAATCTGGATACAGTATGTATGTATGTATGTATGTATGTATGTATGTATGCATGCATGCATGCATGCCACAGAATCTCTTCAAACAAGGTATCATTATTTAAGCATTATCCAAACCTCGTAAGATTATCTACGAAGTAAATCAACCAATATCAATATAAGTAATCACCATAAACCATGAATCCACAATCATTTTCAACTTTACAAGAACAGAGCACAACTTAAAATAACAAGATACCAAGAAATAAAAATTCACAAGCGTATCAAATATACCATTTCCATCATCAGCTGCCAAACAGATATTACTATAGTTTTGACAAACATATATTATATCTATACTCAAATTTCTTTCTAGAAAATTGTTGCATTCATTTGGCCACAAATGGGACTGTCATCAGTCAGAAATAAATAAGAGAAATTCAAATTTACCCCTGTTATGCACCCTCATCATAATAAAACCATAAGCCATGAGGTGTCAAAATCAGTTTGAAACTTCAGTCTTATTTATTTGCAGCTGATGACTGCAACTAGTTTCTAGAAATGCATTTTGCTGATGACTGCAATTAGTTTCTAGAAATGCATCCTTAATATACATGCCTTGAATTATTTTTTTTTTGTTTAGTTAGCCTATAGAATGTTATATATATTTATTTTATATCACTTTAAACTAAGGTTACAGAACACTTTCAAAGACATCAAATTAACACTGCACACTGGGTGTGTGTATGCGTGTGTTCAATGTCATGTATTGTGTACACTCTCATTTGTTAAACTAACTCATTTGTTAAAACTCTCTCTCTTTCTTTCTCTCTCTCTCCTCTCTTTCTCTCTATCTATCTCTCTATTATCTCTCGCTGTACGTGTGTGTGCATGTGTATTATATACGTTACTGTTCAGTTTAGTCTTTTTACTACCTTTTATGAATATATTTATTCCATTCATACCTGACTTGCAGATACAACTTAAAGGTTTGCCATTTTTCTCAATATTAACAAGCAACAATGGCAGTTAGACTGGTATGATCTGAATATTAAAATATTTTGTTTATTAGAATTTTGGTATTTTTTCTTTTTTTTTTTTTTTCTCTTTTACTCTTTTTCTTCTTAAATTTCTGGACTACTGACCTTTCAGCTATGAGTTCAAACTTTGCTGCAGCCATTATGCTAAGAACACTAGGTAAGGTAAATTATACTGTTTGTCTTAGCCTGCCTTGCAAAGATCATGCACTACATATACTTTGAAATGTAGGATTAACATGGGAAACTGTTTTCCCAAACATTACGCAAGTGCCTAAGTTTGCACAGAGTATTTTTGCAATTATACTAGCTTATATAGTACTGTTACCTTATATTGCTGCAAACAAAAAACCATGTTCCAAAATGGTAATAATATTTAGCGTTTCTTCTTTTTGCTATCTCTCATTTAACTGTCATTTGAATATATTTAATCTTTGTTATATGAAACACCTAGTTTTCTCAATGCATGTTGAGTTATATAATGGATGCAAGCATTCTTTTTATGATAATGTCTGTTTTTAATAATTTTCAGCTATTTCATATCGTTAGTTAATCATGTGAACTATATTTCTTATAATATTGTTTTAAGATTTTTTTTTAAATTTTGAATTTAAAATGCATTGAAATATAGAATTCCAGTTATCAAAACATGTTTTAAAATATTTCCTTTGATGGATGAAATTATTGTTCCATCTATGAAACAATGTAATGCAGCTGCAGATGAGTGTTTGAAAACAAGACCTTGTTTCTTGTTGTTATTTTCTGGATGGGATTTATCACTTGTGTGTGTGTATCTTAGTCAAATGAAATATTTCCTTCATTCTTATTTTTCTTATGTAAAAGATAAGGGAGATAATCAAACGCAAGGAAGTTAGGGTAAATTAATAGTAAAGATGTAACTGACATATTTAATGTAACAAGTTTTGAAAATTTAATTAATTCAAATACACAGTGATGGAAAAATGTCATTATTTAAATTACTTAGACTAGTCAATAAAGCAGGAAAGATTTCCCAGAATTTAAATCAAATAATTTCCAAAATGCATATCATTGATGCTCTTAGATGTTTTTAGGACTGTAGGGGTTTCAAATATTTCAACATCAAACATCTCCTCCCCCTCCTGGTACCTGATCAGATCCTGCCTTACATTCCAGTAGCAACAAGCCAGGAATCTGTTCTTATTATCCAAAGGTATCTAGTCACTTTTTCTGCTGCTCTAGTGATAGAATATATCCAACCGCCACTCTTTGTTTCATCAGCAAAGAGCCATCCTTGTTATAGTTTTACAAATTATTCACTCCACAAAACCCTGGCAGCTTACTTCAATTGGTTTATGGCATGCTCCCCAGCCTTGGTTTCTGTTCTGCTCTACCAGCTCCTGGTATTTGGTAAGTTTTCTCTGAAGCACTTCTTCCATATGTTATTCCCAGAACATACTTAGTTCCCATACAAACTGTTTAATAGACTCTGAGAAGATAATTATAGGCAGAGTGATGTTAGTATAGCATGCTTTGAGAACTTTAGTTCAAATTCTACAGTGATGAGAATAAGTCAGTTTTTAAAGGACAAATACTGGTTAATAAAGCAGGAAATATTCTTGGCTACCTGTCAGGAACTGTGGTTTGTGGTATGGTCAGTGATGTTTCAGTGAACAAACCCTCTCTCCAGCTTTTAGTAAAAAGGTGAATTCATTTAAATAAAATTAATTGAATATAAAATATAGTAGACGTGAATCTAATCATTAGCAACATAATGACAACTATGGACATGTTTTAGTCTTATTAGACTTCATCAGTGAAGCATAATCTAACTATTAGAACAAATCTTAGATGAATGCAAATAATATATAATATATAATTTGTTATATATATATAATACTATAGCTATAATTTTATAGGATCTAACTTTTAGTACAAGGCTACAAATTTGTAAGGACAGTCTGTAGTAAACTGAATTATTCTCAGTACAGTATTCCTACTTTATTTTCTCATTCCTGGAGAATGAAGGCAAAAATGAACCTCAGTAAAGGGATGTAACTAGATACCAGAAGGTGTTTAGTCTGGTACTTAACTATTTCATCAAGCATCCATGATATGTATCTTGGAAATTATTTAATTTAAATTTTGGACTATCTCCTTGCTTTTTTGACCAGTATTAATCTTTTAAAAAATGACTTGTCATCACTGGAATTTGCATTAATTAAATTTTCATGACTTGCCACCCTGAATTCATGTACACACACATGCATATGCACCATACACACAGACACATGCACATGCACACACACACACACACACAGTTTTTTAAAAATTTCGCATGCACATTATCTTTCTATTTCTCTCTCTCTGAACATAGAATTTCTATGCCCCTCTCCCCTTAAACTCCACATTCATATTATTTTCTCTTTCCTTTCTTCCTTCACCCTGGAAAGGAAAGAGAAAAATTTTTCGTATTCCTTGATTTGCTAGATTCTGTCTCTTCTCACTGTCTCAATACTTTTCCCTTCCACTTCTAGTGTTAATTTAATTTGACATCATTTTAAACTGAAAAAAGAAACATAATAATATTAATTAAAACTGAATGAAACCTAGTTCAATATTCTATCAAACATTTGAAGCATAAAGGAATAATGGAAGGGTTTTTCCCTCTTTCCATAAAGACATTTGTTCTAAATTTATTCTATTTTATAAAATCTGAATAAACTCACAGTGAAGTCTATATGTATTTTACCTCAAGTATTTGCTATCAATATTGCATCAAATAAATATATTAGATTGAATTAACAAGGCTAGATTTCAAATATTGTCATTGTCACACTTTCATAAAAAGAAATATTACTTCATAGTAATTCTTCGCACGATAATGTGGTCACTTTATTAAGATTATAATTTTTAGACACCCCAATAAATAGATTATTGCTGCATGTAACTAATTTGGGAAAACGGAAAAAAAAATATTCTAAAGTAAAAATTGTTAGATGGTGACGAAGACTATTTCTTTTGTTAGCAATCACACTCCCTGTCACAAGTCAAAGGTTTTATATTATAGTCTATGAATATCTGTTCTTTCAATAACAGGTCAATGACCTTTAGAGTATTCAAAAATCATTAAGAAGCCATAATCTCAAATGCATTAAATGTACACGCATAGTTGAGTGGTTAAGAAGCTTGGTTCTCAATGATATGATCCAAGTTCAGTCCCACTATTGGACAAGTATCTTCTACTGTGGTCCCATGTAGACTAAAGCCTTGTGAATGTATTTAGTTTAACACACACACACAGATAGATATGTGTCCTTAGCTTGATAGCACATGATAGTTGTAAATAAGTGTCACCATCATAGACATATACTGCACGTTTCTAATATTCCATGAAAATATGTCCTGCCATGGGGAAATGTTACCTTGCTTGGAAAGAGGTGTGGACTGGTGACAAGAAAGCAACCTGGTTGCAGAATATCTGCCTCAATGAATTCCATCAGATTCACACAAGCATAGAAAAGTGGCCATTAAAAGGACAATGATGACATTGAGGAGGTGAAGGAGTATATTTACTTAGGACAAACAGAATACATATATATATTGCCGTGGCACTCCATCGGTTATGACAACAAGGGTTCCAGTTGATCCGATCAACGGAACAGCCTGCTCGTGAAATTAACATGCAAATGGCTGAGCACTCCACAGACACGTGTACCCCTAACGTAGTTCTCAGGGATATTCAGCGTGACACAGTGTGACAAGGCTGGCTCAATAAACACTCACAATGCCCGGTCTGGAAATCGAAACTGCGATCCTATGACGAGTACACTGCCCTAACCACTGAGCCATTGCACCTCTACACACATACATATATATATATATAATATAAAAATAAAAAATATTTATTAAGTACAGGACATCACCAATGAGCAAAAATTATGGGACAAAATGCCAAAAGCAGTCTAACTCCTCCTCAGTTGTCAACTGTTTATTACTACTGGATTTTTTTCTTTTAATTTTAATTTTACATTTATAAATATATGTGCCAAGATATCAATACTGATATTTCACACAGAGTAAGAGCAGGATTAAATGAATATGCCTCAATTGACAATGTACTCCAAGCTCTGCTGGACTATAACCTGCATGAAAATCTCTTCTATACACCATTCTACTTACACTCTTCAATGCAAAAATGACATGGGCTACAACAAAGGAAGGAGCATGACTGGCTACAGTACAGAGAACCCTGGAAAGATCTATATGAAAATTATTGCAGGAGCATATCCAAAACAAGAGAACTCAAGAACAGAATGAAGCACAAGCTCCAATGGGATGGACATGTCACAAAGCTCAGAGACAAAACGTGGACCACTTGAAGACAAAAGCCATTTGTTAACTGGGATTATCTCTCTGACCTTTTCCCATCTTATTCTTATTCTAGCAATTATACTTTCAGAACAACCTCCTCTATTGCCAGTTAGATCGTGTAGGTAATAGAAGTCATTTCCTGCCTCTAGGATCCTCCTAGGCATTTGATAAACTTTATTTTCAGTGTACTCTTAATGATTATTGTTCCAGTGAATCGGTCTCTTACAAATTCTTTCTCTGTTAACTTGACTGTAATACCACTGCACCCTTTTGTGCCAATAATTTGCACTGGGTACACCATATGGAATTTATACCTACACTTTTTAATGATTTGAATAAGGTCATGTCCTTGATAAAAATAGTCTTGACTACTTTCCAGCTTACTAAAACTTTGGTCTTTGCTAAGTTAACTTTGAGGCCTTTTGCTTCTAGATTTTGCTTCTTGAATTTCATTTCTAATATCTCTACATTAAGAATAAGGTCATCAGCATATAGCGTTTCCTACTGGAAATGGCTTACATGACACTCACAAGCCATTTATCTACCATTATCTTCTTTATTAACCACTTGATCATACAGCAAGGGGCCCTGTCAAAGTCTTTCTCCAGGTCAACAAAGTACAGTGGCTTACTTTTAGCCAAGTATTTCTCCTGCAGTTGCCTAACCAGAAAGAGGTCATGTATATTTTTCCCTGGCACAAACCAAACAGCATCTCATCATGTCTTTTCCACTAACTAACCAAGCTATAACTCTTTCCATAACTTGCATGGTCTGGTCCAGCAATTTTTTACCTATGTAATTATTTCTCTCTATAACATCTTTACCTTTATAACAGCTAACTATGATGCTCTTTGGCATCTTCCTGTTCACACTGATTAATTATGCAGGCCATATCCTGCACTACCCAATATTTTAAGCATCTCATTAATAATTCCTGATGGTCCAGTGGTTTTCATGCCTTCTTAGTTGCTTTATCTATCAAACTATTGTCAACTAGAATGACTGGATCAATTCTTGCATCCATGTTCGGATAACCCTCCGTTTCCCATGCATTCCTCACAATTAATTGCTTTTCATAGTCACTCATCCATTTCACTTCCTTTTCAGAATCATTATGTGCAAATGTACCATTTTCCATCTGTATACGTCTATCCCACAACATCTTGATTCTCACTGATACACTGTCTTGCAATTCTGAACAACTCATGCCTCTAGTTCTCATACTGTAGAATGTTGGTAAACCTCTTCCTTTCTGCTTCTACCCTTGCTAAATAAACATGTTGCCTAGCATTTCTTCTAGTTATGTGGTATAATTCCCTATTACCATCATTGTTCCATTCCTCCCAAGCCTGTCTCTTCACCTTTATGACTCTGTTTACTTCACTGTTCCACCACCACTTCACCTTTGGTCTGGCTGGAAATTTGCACCAGCCACAAATATGCTCTGTTATCCCTCAGTAGGGTTTTAATGGTCCTCTATGTTATACATCATCTCCTTCCTCTTGTCAAATGCTTCTTCAAATCCTTGACTGTTCTGTAGATTTTTGAGCTTTCATATCTTCCATTTCCTGACTGGTTTGTGTGTGTGTGTATGTCTCTCTCTCTCTCTCTCTCTCTCTCTCTCTGAGTCCTTCTAGCTCTACATCTGAAGTCACAAGCCACTAACTTATGTTGAGATGTATCGTTTTCATCAGAGGACTTTGCTGTTACATCTATTAATCCTCTTTTCTGATTAGAATGTAGTCAATCTGACTTGTATGCCTTCCAAATTCATAAGTGGGCATGTAACTACCTGGTTTTCTGACATTAGTGTTGCAAATTAGATCCTTTACATCATGAATGCCTTGTTCTTTCTTCATTTCTTAAACAAAATATATACCCTCCATGTACACCATGGAATTGATTGTAGGGTCATCAAAATTTGATGACCGTACAAGACTAGGTGAAAGCGCTAATTTATAAAACATGTGACATATGAATAAAAATCTGTAAATATACAACCATCCAGACATCTGAGTACCTGACTATTATTTTTTCTAATATATAATTCCTGTACATCACCTCCGAACCTTCCTATATATATATATATATATATATATATATATATATATATATATATATTTAAATGTATATAGGCATATGTGTATATATATACATATACACATATATATGACTGTGTGTATGTATATACATATATATATATATACACATATATGAATATATGAATGTATATACAGATATTATGTGTCTGTCAACCTTTGCCTTGTAAAAATGTGTGTGTGTGTGTGTGTGTGTTGAAGTTAAGAATCGATTATCTCCCTGTTTATAAAAAATTGATGTTCAAATTATTAAGACTGCTGCACAAATAGCAGTAGTTTAGATGATGTATCTACAAATATTATTTATTTAGAGACAATGAGGTAATTGTCTGTTATATTCCCCAAACAATTATAGTTTTCTATTATTAATATGGAAAGAATCAGAAATTTTGTAAGTTTCATTTTAAGCTAATAGCGTTCTTGGAGTCAGTATCAAAATAGCCATCACAGAATTTATTAAACAATATTACTTCTTTGTCTGTAGCTTATATTCATTTAGATTCTATTCAAATGTTTCAATTTATACAGGTGGACCTATATTGTATTACTTGTGTCAAAATCATTAATAGTATAAACGTTCTTTTCTCATCACATTATCTTAGTCTTTAAGTAACATTTGTTAATTAATATTTCATCTGTTAAGTAATAGAATCTCCAAGATATCAACTTTCAGTCAGCACCCATCTTTATTGACAACAACCACCTGATATATCTACATTAAGATATTTGATAATCAAAATTAAGAGTATTCTAAGGAACAATACTATCTTCCTTAGCAATCAATTTTTATGCTGAATTTGCCGTTTTGAAATATTTAAAAATATCAAAATAAGGAAATAGAAAGAAAAACCTTACAGCTATATTAACAACACAGTTTTTGTGAAGATAATGCAGTGAACTATGCATGACATATTCATAAGTTCAAATCTTGCTCCAGGAGCACAATTCTTTAGTTACATTAATATTTGACCTCTTCTTGCCACTTAACCAAAAGATATATAAATTTCTAATGAGTTCTGAGTCAGAGAGTTAGCAGTTATAAGGGTCTCAAGGTGTGAAAAAAAGTTGTCCCACATAAACCATCGCACCATCAGTATGAGAAAATAGTTGTAAAACATTGAAAAAAATAAAGATTGATAAGATTGAGCTTGTGTATCATGTTTCCTCTCCCACATATCTATGGTTGAAACTTATCAAAGATAACTGTATTGTAAATAAGCAGAATCAATAAAATAAATTGTCTTTGCTTTCAGTAAGAGTGCTGACTCTTACATCAACAACTACAACAGAAATTTTTACTGGAGGTACTAATAATAACAATAAATTTTACATTTGACTATAATAAGTCAAGCATTCAGTAAGATAAGTGAGATTTTTCTATCAGTTATTTTGCTAACCCTCAAAAGACTATATATCTTCTTACTTGAAAATGTATTCTGTCTTCTGATGTAAGACTAAGTAATCTTACAATAATGTTGCCTTTCAAATTTATTGAAGTTTCCTGAAAGAGCTGATATATTTTGTTTTTCATGTTGCCTGATTGATTCATCTATAATGTCTTATGAATTCATTAAATGCTCTGCCTGAAAAATGTTTTTCATTATTCCCATTTATTATACTAACTAACATTAGCCTCCAGTGATATGTTACAAGAACAGTTGATTTCATAAATGCTTTGTGCAGACTGCCTCGAAGTATTTAGTTACTGACTTTTAGATTTTGAGTTCAGATCCGCCTTTCATGTTTTTAGGGTCAGTACTGTCAGGTACTGGGCTATCTTTCATTGATTATACACCAAACCTAAATGTTTAGTCATGTACCAATGTCAGAAATCACTTTTAGAAATTATGAGACATTCCTACATTTATGTTTCCATAAACTTAGGACTTCTTTGTATTCTTGACATTGTCATAAAGAAAAATGCTTTTCAAAGACAGGTAGAATATATCATAGCAATAATTAAGAATATCTTTCATGTCTTCATGCATGCACTCACATCTGTCGCAGGAAAGTCATTGGCATAATTTTGTAAAATACACAGCTTTCACTTGGTGGCAGGAAAGAACCTCCATTATGTGAATACTAAGTGTGCAAGAGTAGATTGTTAAACAATCTATTCTTGCAAGTGTCAATGAATTTCATCATAATTGTAGAATTTTAAAACTTTTGTAGTTTTTATATCCATGGTTTATAAAGTGAACATCTGCTTGTCAAGTACAAAAGCTACCAAAATAACAACTGCTACACTATTCTATCAGTAACAATAGAAAACATATCGCTTTCAAAAGATGAAATGTTATCTTATACTCTCAGTATTCAATATTTCCAATCAAAATTGAAATTATAATGTAGTGTATTTCATTCTAATTTCTCAAGAGATTACAAAACATGATAGGAAAAAGCAATAATGTGAGCGTTTTTTTTTTTCCATCCTGTTGCTGATTAAAGCAGCCCAGTGAGTAAACCAGCATATACATAACACCTACATACACACAAAAAGAAACAGTTATATATAACTAATGTTTGATCAGAACGAATCTATTGAGGTTGTCTCATTCATTTCCAAGGATTTATTCAAAACATTCTGTTTTTTACTAGTATAAAGAAACAAGTGTAATATTTATCATTGCTGTGTAGTCATTTCAGTAGTGGTATTAGTGTAAATCTTTTTATTGTCAACTATTCAGTGTGTGTGTGTGTGTGTGTGTGTGTATGCACGCATGTGTGTGCATGCACATACACACTCACACTCAAGAGCAAAAATGATAGTGCACCTGACAAAATGCCAGTGCTATCTTTTCTTACTATTTGAATTAAGAGTTCAAATTATGACTGTGATAATTGTAATTTCCATCTATCTAATCATAGATATTAGATTAATGAAAATGCTAAGAGTGCTGGACAAAATGCCATGTGGAATTTGTTCCAGTTCTTTATATTCTGAGTACAAATGCATCAATACATGTGATAAGATGAGTTAGGCCTTGCCTTTGCTTGGACAACACTAATAGTGTGAAGACAGATGAAATGCTTAATTGACAATTGCTGAGCATCGATAACATATGTATAATATATATATATATATATATATATGCACATGAAATATATATGGCTATGTGGTAAGAATCGTGCTTCTCAGTCACATGGTTCCAGATTCAGTCCCACTGCGTGGCACCTTGGGTATCTTCTACTAAAGCCTCAGGCCAACCAATGTCTTGTAAGTGGACTTGGAAGGTGGAAACTGAAAGAAGCCTGTCTTATATATACATGTGTGTGCATGCATATCTATCTATCTATCTATCTATCTCTCTCTCTCTCTCTCTCTCTCTCTATATATATATATATATATATATATATATATATATGTGTGTGTGTGTGTATGTATATATTATATCTATGTGTGTGTGTCTATGTCTTTGTGTTTGCCCCACTGCCACTGCTTGACAACTGATGCTAGTGTGTTTGTGACCCTGTAACTTAGCAGTTCAGCAAAACAGACTGATAGAATAAGTACCAGGCTTAAAAAAGAAGTACTGGGGTCAATTCATTTTACTAAAATTTCAAGCTGGTGTATATATGCATATATATATATATATATATATATATATATATATACACACACACACACACACACACACACACACACACACACACACACACACACACACACACATACACATGTCAGGAGGTATGAGAGGTGAATATATTTATTTAACCACTTGTCATCCTTAGAATTTTTTCCATTTCACAGCCTCATCCGATGTTTGGAAAAAGATTAAGGAGTTTGAAAGAAATTCAAAATAGCTTCTAGGTTATTTAGGCTTCTATTGGTCATCTTAGGTAATGTGGTTGTTATACTATCAAAGCAACATCAGTTTTATTTTTCATTTTTAGGTGTACATGTTGCAAACAGGATGTTAGTACCACTTTGTCAGCAGCTGTGTATTCAAGTATTCCAGTTCTATTCCTTGTATTGGGTGCTGTATGTGGCAGGTTAGGGAAGATGAAGTTGCCCATTAGCCAGTTAGACATCATTGTGTGGAATATGAAGACACTAGTGACAAGTGTCATCACATATGGGTAGCTGTTTTGATAGAGTTACGTTATAAGTGAGGTTGCATGACCAACAAGAGTAGGCTGTAGCCAATACAGACTGTGGGAATTATATACCCTGTCCTTGTGTGCTAGTCAGTGTACCAAAGGTGGTGTATCAAAGGTATCAGTGACCAGAGATTTGAAGTTTAGTTTCTGGGTATTTTGCTGGTACGAAGAATAACATAGTCCATTTTGCAGATTGGTGGAGTGTGCGCAGTTTCTCATGGTGACAGAGTTGGTAATTATGAACTCCTTTTGATGATGGTGAAGTCATTTCAATCATCCTGGAGTCACCAGATGAAGCAGGAGAGACAATTTTTCCATATTCTTACACCTGAAAGTGCATGTGTTGTGTATCTTTCTTTGAAGCCATTGGCTGTCGTACCTAATCAGAGTCTTGTGATGTCAGTGGATGATGTGAGAGTAGCTCTATAGATTATAGCTTTTGAGAGGCAGGATACTCCCGGTCGTTGGTAGGCTTTCAGAAGTTAGGGGTGAGGGTTGTGTGGGTGCGTGTTAGCAGTATTATCTAAACATCATGGGGATTAAAGAGTTTATAACATCTATGGTTCTTGGAAAGTCTCTTTAATAAGCATCAAGAAGCACGTATGTTAGTGGAAACCTTCAAGATAAATGGGGGATTAAACCAGATTGTTTTCCTTTCCTATTCTCTTCAGAAAAAATAGACTCCCTCCCTACTAACTTATCGATAAAGCCACACCTTGATAATGTCTCATTATAGTGGGATAGCCCTGTTGAAGAGCTCTCTGTTTAATGTTAAGTTCTACTGATGTCTGTGACTAGATTCCTGATTATAGCTGAGAGGGGAGGGGTAGAGTGCCAATGACTACAAACAATTATCGCATTAGGCTTTCTACAGGAGTAATATTTGCATCTGCTGATGTCTAGATGTCTTAAATCCAGGATGTCTACACTTGACATATCTCAACTTGGTAGTGACTGTTATAGTTAGAGCAAATTCTTTCAAGATCTCCAATAGATTCTTCTATGGTGTACCTGTCCATATGACTTCAGATTGCCAGACTAGCATCCCTATACAAGACTGAACTGTAGAGGTCTAGACACCTACAAGCTATTTTGAATTTAAAATTTCTTTAAAGGTCTATAATCGTCCAAAACTCTGACGGGGTGGATGTGTCTTATACCCGTGAAAATGTGAAACTGAGCTTAACTCTTATAAAATAAATCTAACTCTAAATGAATGTGTTTGTGTGTGTGCACATGCGTATGCATGTAAGTTTTTCAAAAATAATTTTCATCAATTATAATTTATTGATTATAAAACAATCTTTGAAAAATAAATCAGTAACATAGACCCGCTGGAAGGAAAATTTTGTGTAATCACTGTCATTGTTTTCAGATTTTCAAAACACACACACATATGTGCATATATGAATTTATGTATGTGTTCATGTTTGTGTATCAGAGTGTACTTTGGTACATACATACATACATACATACAAACATATATACATACATACAAACATATTTACATACATACATACACACACACACACACACACACACACACACACACACACACACACACACACACACACACATACATATTGCCTATTGTTGTATTACTGGCAAAGAATGCATACACTTTTGCCAGTGTTGGATATATCTATCAATATTTCATAGGTACAATTATTATAATTTTACCTTTTCCCATTATAGCACATGTACAAGATATTAAAAAAAAATACTCATTTTCAATATAAAAGTAAATAATAAATTAGAATAAAACTTAATAAAAACAGCTCATACTTTGTAACAGAGTTATATTCGTTCTATATCGGATGGTGCAACGTTTTTATGACTAAGCAACTAACAATGTTTATTGTTAGTAAAATGTCAAGTGTTGTGTATCAGTGTTTTACTGCTGGAGATATACTTGTGGAAAGGCTGCATATCTTTTATCTTTTACTTTTTTTCAGTCATTTGACTAAAGCCATTCTGGAGTACCAACCTGGAAGGTTTTAGTGAAACAAATTGAAACCCCAGTACATTTTAATGCCTGGTACTTATTCTATTGGTCTTTTATGTTGAACCACCATGTTATGTTGATGCAAATAAACTAACACCAACTGTCAAGTATTGATGGGTGTGGACGCATATGCAAAGACACACACATAAATATATACATACATATACATAATGGGTTTCTTTCAGTTTCCCTCTAATAAATCCACTCAGAAGGCTTTGGTCAGCCTCATGCCATCGTAGAAGATGTTTGCCCAAGGTGCCACACAGTGGAACTGAATCTAGAACCATGCAGTTAGGAAGCAGGCTTCTTACCAAACATTCACACTTGCACCAAATGTATAGTTTCCATTAAACTTCTTTCGAATTGCATGGTGCTTACATAAAACAATGAAATTTATGTAATTTTAAAAATACTCTTTATGAAGCTAAACTGTGAATATTTAAAACAAATGTTTCATCTGAATGTTTGCAATAATATGCTATCAATAAAACAATATTCTTTAACTATCAATTACGTTAGTAGAATACCATTCTGATAACAAATCAGAGAGAAAAAAATTCATGAAAAATTACAAAATAAATTGCTTGAGCTATATTTTCACTAAGTCAAATACTCAAATCATTACTTTTCTTGATCAGATTCTCCTGTTCTGTTGTTTCACCAATCATCTGTTTGGGCAAGTATCATGTAGAATAGCCCAGAGCCAACCGATGCCTAGTGAGTGAACTTGATAGAAGAAAACTGTGTGGAAGAACAGTGTGTGTGTGTGTGTGTGTGTGTGTGTGTGTGTGTGTGTGTGTATATATACATATATATATATATAAATTGATGCAAACAGGAAAAATAGAACTCAAAATATGAGTATACGTATATTTTTATTAATATTTAGCTGAAGTAGCAGAGTGATGCAAGGTCCAAGAGTTTCGAGTGTTGGCAGTTATCAAAACATTAATAAAAACAAATATATGTATATATTCTTTTATACTTTTATTCTTTTACTAGTTTCAGTCATTTGACTGCAGCCATGCTGGAGCACTCCCTTAAAATGTTTTAGTTGAAGACATTTATCCTAGCAGTTTTTCTTTGTAAGCCTAGTACTTATTCTATTGGTTTCTTTTGCCAAACCACTAAGTTATGGGGATGTAGACACACCATCATCAGTTGTAAAGCGGGGGTGGGAGAGCAACCACAGACACAAGGATACACTCACATAAATACATGCACACACACACACACACACACACACACACATATATATATATATAGATGATGGGCTTCTTTCAGTTTCCGTCTACCAAATCCACTCACAAGGCTTTGGTCAGCTCAAGGCTATGCTCTTTTACTTGTTTCAATTATTTGACTGCGGCCATGCTGGAGCACCACCTTTAGTCGAGCAAATCAACCCCAGGTCTTATTTTTTGTAAGCCTAGTACTTATTCTATCGGTCTCTTATGCTGAACCTCTAGGTTACAGGGATGTAAACACACCACCATTGGTTGTCAAGCGATGTTGGGGGGACAAACACAGACACACAAACACACACACACACACACACACACACACACACACACACACACACACACACATATATATATATATACACACACATACATATATGCATAGTGAAGGTACATGGCTTAGCGATAACGGTATTTGGCACATGATTGTAAGGTTATGAGTTCAATTGCTGAAGGTGTGAAGTGTCCTTGAACAAGACATGTTATTTCACTTTATTCCAGTTCATTCAGCTGACAAAAATAAGTTGTATCTGTATTTCAAAGAGCCAGCCTTGTCAGATTCTGTATAATGCTGAATTTCCCTGAGAACTACTTTAAGGGTTCTCATGTCTTGGAGTGCTCAGCTACTTACATGTTAATTTCATGAGCTGGTTGTTCTATTTATTGGATTAACTGGAACCCTCATCTTCATAAGCAATGGAGTGCCAGAGAGAAGATGTATATATATGTATTGTTTTGACATAAATCCTGTTAAAGTGAAGATGTAAGTTTTTCACGTCAGAAATACCTAGTGAAGAACACTGAAGAATAAAGAATATTATTTACATATTCATTTACCAGCAATTGGTTAGTGAGACAGATAGCAGTACATAGTTGACAATGACAATGTATTGGTAAGTTTGACGCTTGCCGGTTGTTGGTAGTTGTGTATTCTGTTGGTAGAGAGAGAAAGAGTAAGGATTGCGCTCTGCTGACAGAGAGGAATAAAGAATAAAGATGGCTGAAAGCTGCTCTTTGGTTGCTGACAGAAAGTTGAAAAGAAATTAACAGTGTAAAGCTATGGGAGACAAACATAAAAAGAAGATAGCCATATGCATAGATGTACATACATGCATACATAGACTGTTTCTGTGCAATTTCTATCTATAATTTAGTAGTATAATTTCTTGATGCAAAATTAAGTGAATTCTTACAGTAAATACCTGTCCTTAAAAAAAGTCACTAATTCACACTTTATTGGGCTAATCTTGAGAAAATCTCTATTTAAGCTAGCCACTGTTGCTTTAATTTCTCTTCCAGATCTTACTGGTACAAACAGTGCAGCAGCATCATCATAATCACTTTTATTAGCTTAGAGCTGTTTTTGGTATAAGGATCATTTACACTCAGTTCTAAAGTATATGTGTGTTGAATGTTCTATCAAATGCCTAAGTGAAATCATAATAGATATATATATACAGATAGAGAGAGAGATATGTATATTTATAAACACCTGGGCCAGTGCTACATAAAAAGAACATGTGCTGGTGCCATATAAAAAGCACTTGTGTCAGTACCCTGTAGCAAGCACCCAGTACACTTTGTAAAGTGTTGGTACTAGGAGGAGCAACCAACCATAGAAATCATGCCAAAACAGACAATTGGAACCTGGGCAGCTCTCTGGCTGGCCAACTCCTGTCAAACCATCTAAGTCATGCCTGCACAGAAAACAGACATTAAATGATAATGATGATGATGCATGTACATATATGTGTATGTGTGCACGTGCACATATATAAAGGTATTCCTAGGTCTAGTTTATCTATCCATGTATCTATAAATCTTTATATACTCTAATGTAATATATATGTATGTGTGTGTGTATGTTTGTGTTTGTCCCTCCACTAAGCAATGGTGGTGTGTCTACGTCCCCATAACTTAGCAGTTCAGAAAAATAGACTGATAGGATAAGCACTAAGCTTACAAAGAATAAGTCCTGGAGTTGATTTTTTTGACTTAAAATAGGTGCTCCAGCATGGCCACATCAAATGATTGAAACAAATAAAAGAGTAAAGAGTATATATTTTAACATTTTGCTTAGGCATAGTGACACTGACAACCTGTGGTTAGAACTCAATATATACACAGGGTGACCCAAAAGTAGGTTTTAGTTATCACATAGGCACTTTAAATTTCTTTTAAAATATTTTATTACATTTAAATTTTTATCTTACAATTAACTCAATTAGCATAGAATAATGGTTTCATATTTTTTTATAATTGAGATCTAAACTGTTAATAAATAAATGCAAAAGATAGTTGAATAAATCTTCTTTTGGGCCACCCTGTATATGCTTCAGAAAAAAGCATTAGTCAAGTACTGAGAGTAATAAGAGATTACATACACGAGAAAGGAACAAAAGAGTATGTCATAAAGTTAATTTACATAATTTCTTGTTCCCTTGTTATTTATATAATCTCTTATGCATCCATATGAATAGCTCTATATGCATAGAGATACAGTTCATTGTCATACATACTGACCATATCATTTCATAAAATAGAGCTCAAGAGGGCAAAGTATATATATTTCTATATGTGTATATATGTCACTTGTGCTGAGGTAAATTCATACATAAACACATTTCTCCTTTCTCACAGCTTAGAAACTTACTTTCTGGCAGGAATTTCTGGGGTTTTTTTTTTTTTTTTTTTTTTTTTTGCCTTGTGTCCTTGTATTAACTGACATTTGCAATAAACCATTTTACTTCTTTTCTTTGTCAGCATAGTAATAGAAGTTATTACAATTTAAGTAACACATAGTAATACAATATATTAAGATCACATTAAATTATTCTTCATTGAATCACTTCTACTCCCTATTGCTTTATTATTTCAATATATATCGCAGCTTATATTCTTATTGGTGTTGTATTTATGTTTTTCGCTGTAATGATTGTTGCCATGTTATAGTTATTGTTGCTACTGCAATGTGTATTGTTATTTTATCATTATTGTTACATGTGTTAATGTAGCTTCCATATGCATTGCTTTATAATGTTGATGCAAAATAATAGCTTATAACTATAGTAAAGACTTTTATAGTTTAATATACTTTAATGTGTGTGTATACGTGCATTAGTGTTAAATATATTTTGTATATTTATTACATTATTACTGCTGCTGCTACTACTACTACTATAATGACAGTAGATTGGCTGTATCATTAGAGCATCAGAAAAGTGCTGCTTTGCATTATTTGTTCCACCACATCATGTCCCGAGTCCACCTCTTTCTGAGGTCAGCTTTGCCTGTCATCCCTCTTGGCTAAACAATAGTTAAGTACAGGGGTCAGTTTAATCAGCTAACCCTGGCTCTTAAAAGAGATATTAGAGCATTGGACAAAATGTTATACAGTATTTGTTATGGGTCTTTGCATTCTGAGTTCAAAGCCAGCTGAAGTCAATTTTGCCTTTCATCCTTCTGGATTCAGTAAAGTATCAGTTAAGTATTGGAGTTGATGTAATCAACTAGACCCACCCCATCCCCCAAAATTGCTGGCCTTGTGCCAAAATTTCAATCCATTATCATTATTATTATTTTGGTTTGGCTCAGGCTTGGTCTTATTCCTGGTAGGATTTATGTGGGTAGCGGGTTGCTACCTTCATCCTTAGGTATTAACAAGTTTAGAACCCTCCTGATAATCCTTGCTGTCCCTAAGAGACAAACTTTCTGCAGGAGCTCTACTGAGCATTCTATTCCAATCTCCTTTAGCCAGTCCAACAGTGTGGCAACTTGAGCAAGTGTCTTGCAAAGAGTTGTGAGTGGATTTGGTAAATGGATACTGAAAGAATATATATCACCATCATCACCATTTAACGTCCTGCTTCCATGCTGGCATGGGTTGGATGGTTTGATAGGAGCTGGCCAAGCAGAAGCCTGCACCATATTTTTGTATCTGCTTTAGCAGGGATTTTATGGTTGGATGCCCTTCCTAACCCTAACCACCCTGCAGAGTGGGCTGAGTGCTTTTTATGTGGCACCGGCACAGGCGAGGTCAGTGTTGGCATGGTTTTTACAGCTGGATGCCCTTTCAAATGCCAGTGTTGACTGGATGCCTTTTAAGTGGCACCTAAACTGGTAGGGTCATCAAGTATCTTTGCAAGACAAGGAATCTTTGAGAGGGGAGGGGAATTGGAGGAGAAGGTGATCTTGTGTCAGATGATGAACAGTTAGAGTGTGACTGAGAAGCAGAGAAACAGAGACAGGTGTCTTGTTGTAGAGGAGGAACATGGCTACCCAGCCATTTATGTATGTATGTATGTATGTATGTATGTATGTACATATGTATGTATGTATGCCTTTGAGTTTGTGTTTGTCCCACCCCCACCACCCTAACCCTAATCACTTACCAACTATTGTTGGTATGTTTACATCCCAGTAACTTAGCTAGGAGTTTGGCAAAAGAGAGCAACAAAATAAGTAGCAGGCTTAAAAAGAAAGTATATACTAGTATCAATTCATTCAGATTGAATTCTTCAAGGCTGTTCCCCAGCAGAACCATAGTTGAATGAACGAAGCAAGTAAATAATAAAAGATAACATTAGGCTTTTGAAACTCATTCATTTATGCAGTAAAGTTTTATTTCATATTGAGCATTCTATTTCTCTTTAGATTCTCTTAAATTTGACTGAAACTTTTATTGATAACTATTAAAGTTTTACTTAAAATCATAGTTTGTTTCATACCTTCATGATTCCTGGTTCAGTCCTACTGTATGGCACTTGCAACCTTGGGTTACCCAATATTTTGAGAGTTAAATTTGCTAGACAGAAACTGTGTCAAGCCCAATGTGTGTATGTATGCATGTGTGTACTGATGTAGATCAGTGCATGAAGCGAAATTCCTTTGCATCCAAAATTTAAAGTAATCTGTTCAATAAATAGGGTATGTTAGAATAATTTGTGAGGTTTAAATGTTTGATTAAAAACATACGAAAGTGGTACCTTAGTATGGCTACAATCCAATGATAGAAACTAAACATAAAAGAAAAGCAGCTGTTTGAATCACTATTTGAGTTTGTGATGATAGTAGTTCATGTTAAAATAGAAGAATTCATAGATATTTGACAATAAAACATTAATTTTAACAAAAGTTTACTTACACTTTTCAAGATGTTTTTGCAATAATTTCTGTTTTATTGCATGATTCTATGGCCACGAATGCATATAAAATTAATTTAAAAATAATATTTTATTTTCCATTGTGATGTAAAATGGCAATAAAATGGCAATTATTTCAGAATGAATTGGGCTCTGCAATTGTATTTGTTAAATGTAAAATAATTAGTGCATCAACTCAGTTTTCATTCTTATAATCTACCTTTACACACAATCCTTATTTTTCTATTTTCATATAGATATTTCTAATGAGCACACATTTAATCTTTAACAACAATTTATGACATAAAGGAAGAAATAATATTAAGGATATTTAAACATTGGAATTGATGTAAATCATTTGGCATTTTACAATTACAAATCTAGCAGCTTAAAATAATAAATAATAGTGACAAAGCTAATACCTTGAAGTATTGACACAAATTACAACTTGTGGAAAAGGTTGTAGTGAATTTAATTGACATTCAATGCTTAACTTGTACTTATTGTATCAATGCTGAATGAATGAGAAGCAAAGTAAACTTCAGTTTAAATTAAATCTAAAACTCTCCTAATTTTGTCAATCATTCCCCTAATAATAATAATTTCTTTCTATGAGTTAGTCAGATGGGCTGTGTACATGCCGTCTTTAGACCCACCTAAACCACATAATAACAATCATTTTAAATTTAAGTACAAAGCTGTTAAATTTGAAGGGTAGAGTTAATCAAGGCTGTTGACCCAATACTTGACTGGTACTTTATTTTATCAACTGTAGAGGCATGAAAGGAAAAGTTGACCTCGGACAGTTTAAGCCTCAAAAGTAAAGAGCTGGAAGATATACTGCAAAGCACTTTTTCTGGTGCTCTAATGTGTTTATCAGCCTGTTGTCTTTAGACTGGATAGTAATAGGGATAATGAGAATTTTATTTTTACAAGCAGTCATTATTATCAATTTTACAAACAGGAAAGAGTTATAAGATAGAGTCTTCAGGCCAATTGACAGGAGACCTAGTTTTAGGGCAAGAGTGAGATGGAAGGATAACACCTGAGAATCCAGCTAAAAAGTCTAATGATGGCAGCTTCTTATAGGATCCTAAGGAGGAGATGCCTGAGGGCTCTTCCCTCATAATCCTTCCAGGAATAATGGGTGGCGAAAATAGATGGATGGATGTCTATCTATATGTCTGTCTAATTGAACTGAAATTATCATACTTAAGACAACAGTTAGACATCTTTCTTTGGGAATAAGACCTAATCAAAAATTTTAGCCCTTCTTTTTAGCTGTTGATTTGACGTGTAAATCATTTTGATGAATTTTAGTGCTAAAATGTATAAGGGGTTTGTAATGAGTTGTTCTCAAATGACATTGTCTAGTATACTGCAATCTAGTTTGAATATATGATAATATAGTTCTCTACTGAGTTCTTTACATTTCTGTTTTGTACAGCTTCACTTAATTTAACATAGTTAAACAGGCAAAGTCCATTAACTTGATTTTTCGAAATTTTCACTGATAACATCAGTAACTATTGTGGCTACTAAGCCACTGATGTAGAAAAATTTCAATAAAACTACTCTGCTCTGGTTTCAGTTATTGCTTTGTAGTGCTTCAATTATTGTGATAATACACTATGGAAAGTACTAAATGCCTCATTACCTATTACTATACTCTGAACGTCTTGCTTCCCTGGGCATGGACACATTAAAGCTCTGATGTCAGGCAACTGACTTGGTACACACCCACAATACTATCCACCGTCTTTCCGATAATAACCTTGGGCACCTTTTTGAATTCCATATGTCTAACACTTATGGACATGCTTACAAAATCAAAAAAACAACACTGCACCCATGACTTTTGGAGAGATTTTTTCCCACTCAGAATTGCTGAAGCATGGAATAAACTATCTGCATCAGTTGTTAGCTGTCGAGACATCCTTCAAAACTTCCATGCTTCCTGAAATTCTCCCGCAACAGTTTTATTTTTTTAAGACTTTGTCACTGTTCACTTCCTGTGCATATTCTATGTACTACTGTTCATGCAGTTTTGGTTACTTTTTGTGATGAGTTGAAATGCATCTAAGCACTATACAATAAGTTCATTATTAAGGTAGCAAGCTGGCAGAATCATTAGCATGCTCGGCCAAATGCTTAGCAGTATTTCATCTGTTGCTACGTTCTGAGTTCAAATTCTGCCAAAGCTGACTTTGCCTGTCATCCTTTTGGAGGTCAATAAAATTAGTACCAGTTACGCACTGGGGTCGATGTAATCGACTTAATCTCTTCCCCCAAATTTGAGGCCTTGTGCTTCCAGTAGAAAGAATTATTATCATCATTATCAATATTATTATTATTATTATTATCATTATTATTATTATTATTATTATTATTATTATTATTATTATTATTATTATTATAATTACTATTATTATTATTATTATTATTATTATTATAATTACTATTATTATTATTATTATTATTATTATTATTATAATTACTATTATTATTATTATTATTATTAAGGCAGTGAACTGGCATAATCATTAACATGCTAAATGAAATACTTAGCGGTATTTCATCCATCACTACATTCTGAATTCAAATTCTGTTGAAGTCGACTTTGCCTTTCATCCTTTCAGGGTCGATAAATTAAGTGCCAGTGAAATACTGGGGTCGATGTAGTCGACTAGTTCCCTCCCCAAAAATTTCAGGCCTTGTGCCTCTGGTAGAAAGGATTATTATTATCATTATAAAGTTAATGCTTGTATAATATTTAATATCTCTAATCAAAGGTTAATTTTTAAATTTCATATCTGTTGTTTTACTTATTTTAGTCATTGGATTGTAGCCTTATAAGGTTTAGGTTGAATAAATCAACCTCCAGTAGTTATTTTTTTTAAAGTATTGTACTTATTCTATCAGCCTCTTTCATTGAGCTGCTAAGTTACAGAATGTTAACAAACCAGCACTGGTTGCCAAGTTATGGTAGAAAGGAATAAACATAAACATAAAGGCACACACATGCACAGACACATACATACATACATGCAAACCTAGATACATAAATATATATATATGTATATTTTTGTGTATATACCTATGTTTGTGTGTGTGTATATATACATGTACATATATATGTGTATGTATATATATATATATATATATATATATATATACATATATATATATATATATATATATATATATATATATCATTGCTAATTATGTTAAACTGTCATATGTCCAAATTTGGCCAAATGCATTTTTTACTATATTTACTTTAGCTTGCAATAGCTGGTTCTTTTGATTAAACTATCATATCTGCAGCTACTTCAGATGTGCAGATATCAAAAATTGTCCAAGTGTAGTACAACAGTTTTGTTATGGAATGGTGAAACTATTTCTTTGTTTTCTGAAAAGGCAACGTTTTGGACTTAGGAGACTTTTGCACAATAGCAAAGATGTGTGTGTGTGTGTGTGTGTGTGTGTGTGTGTGAGAGAGAGAGAGAGAGAGGTATAATTTTAAAAATGTAGTTGTGTAAAGCCAGAACAACACTCTGTACCTTCACGCATTATTCCAGCTTTACACAAATACATTCTTTAAATGTGCGTGTGTGTATATTTTTTTCCTTTACTTGTTTCAGACATTAGACTGGAGTTATATATATATATTAGACTGGAGTTATATATAGACATTAGACTGGAGTTATATATATATATATATATATATATATATATATATATATATATATAACTGCAGTCTAATGTATATATATGACATGCTTCCTCCTCACAGTTTCTGTCCACCAAATTCACTCACAGAACATCAGTCAGTGAGGACTATTGTAAATGACACTTATCCAAGACTCTGGACAGTGGGTTTGAACCCAAAGCCACATGGTTGAAAGCAAAGAAGCTGTTTAACCACACATATAAATTATTTCCAATATTTTAATTTATCTTGTAGAATGCCAGCATTTTTAGCACACTGACAGCACTAAAAATGTTGCTTAAAAATTCGTAGTATTTTTATGATATTCTACAGTTTAAGCAAATATTCAAAATATATCATTAAAATAGAATCCTTGCAAGAGGCAATTTAAATCAATTTGCATAACATTTTTATGATTTTTTTTTTAGAATTCAATTATCGTAACAATATTATATAATTAACAAAAGAATATTATATTTTTGAATAACAGACACTGTCTGCTTCTCTAAGTTGTTTTTTTTTTTTGCAGTGAAGAGTTTAGCTCTTAGTGTCTAACACTGAATTACCTCCCCTACACCTAACTACTATTACAGCATAATTTTTTTTTTCTTTCTGCAAGCAGTCTATTTTAGTGCTGATGTTTAGCTATGCATCAACTTATTACGTGCATTGTCAATATCATCCTAATTTTTCTGTCTAAATATTGTGAGCTTCATCTGTAAAATTTATTACCTAAATCTATTTTGAATTCATGGTATAATTTCTTCCAGAAATTTTGTTTTCTAACAACTTCAGATGTTGCAAGATATGTTACATACAAGAATATCCTTACATGGAAGAATGATTTCTTGCACACAAATATACATAAATGCTAGTAGTACATAAGCAGAGTATACAATATTTTTTTCTCAGATTGTCAAAATATCTGGGTGAAATAACTCTACTTTCTGTGGCAGATGGTAAACTAGAATTTACATTATAAAATGTATACAGTTGATAGGCTTACTAGAAGTAGTGACCAAATCTCCCTCAAATCATACCTTACCATCTTATAAGATGGAGGATCCATAAGACAATGTATTTTCTGGATACATAAAAGGACAAGATTGCCATGGTTAGATTTCCATAATCATGACTAGACATCAGCAACATTATTATTGGTAGCATTACAAAATATATATAAAGCCTGCAGTAAGCTGTAACTGAACGTTAGCATTTCTCTTTATTCCACCTTAATAATAAACTGGAATAGTTTAGGTCCTTTATAATCCCAAATTAAAATAATCTTCATTCCATTATAGTTGATTTATAATGGATTAAAACATAAGTGCTGACATGGCTGCATGGTTAAGAAATTCACTTCACAGTCACATGGTTCAGTCTCACTGCTTAGCTTCTTGAGCAAGGCTCTTTTACTACAACCTTGGTTTAATCAATGCCTTGTGAGTGAAATTTGACAAAAACTGTGGAAAACTATTTAACGTGTCTATGTGTGTGTGTTTGTAGTCTCCATTCTGGATGGAATGTCGAGTCATATGTGAAGGCAGATCAGCTTGATGGTTAGGGTATTACATTTACAATTACGAGATTGTGGTTTTGATGTGCAGACTAGCTGTGCATTGTGTATTCAAGCAAAACACTTTATTTCACATTGCTTTAGTACATTCAGCTCTAAATGTATAACCCTACAATGAATTAATGTACAAGAGTGAGATGGTGACAGAAAAATCATCCAAACGGAGGTCTTGTAGTCAGAAATTGAAAGAATTGATAGTACAACCCTAACAGTGACTGAAATAGAAGGGTAAATAAATGAAGTCTCTGTAACTTAGTGTTTAGGCAAAATTTGACCAATTGAATAAATACCACACTTAGAATAAGTACTGGGGTCAGTTTAATCAACTAAATCCTTCAAAGTAGTGCTTCAGCCTGCTGCAATCCCAATAACTGAAACAAATGAAAGAATTAAAGTATACTCATATATAATGCTATCAGAAAGTCCCAGGGCATTAACTGCTACAAAAGACTTTCAATAATGATTTGAAAGATTCATCTAAATGGCAATATGATTATGTACAATTTTACCTGGAAAAAGATGAGATATTGGACTCTTGTAAATGATTCATAATAGTTACCAGGTATATGATTATAATTTTAAAATATATTTGAACTACCTATCACACGACATTCTTTCAGATTTATCACCATCATTTTTACATCTTTCGATGCTGCACGGTTTGGATAAAACTCCTTATGACTGTATGCTCTTCCTGTCATCAAACTTCACTTGCTTTCATGTTAGGTGCTTCATTCCACTGCTTTTTTGCAAACTGAGCCACTGAGCTGCAGGGCATAAATGAATGTCACTACCACCTACGCAGTGTCAATGCAAAGATGAACATACACACAAATACACATACACATGCAAATTCATATATGCTCACATAATTGATCATTCATTCAACATTTTTTCTTGGACATATTTGAGGCAAGGTTTCAATGACCAGACACTCTTTCCGCTACCGACTTTCAATTCTTTTAAAAATATCTTTTATCTTTTACTTCTTTCAATCATTAGATTGTGTCAATGGTGGGACACTGCCTTGAAGCATTTTTAGCTGAATAAATCAACCCTAGTTGTTATTTTTATTATTTAAGCCTGGTACTTATTCTATCGACCCGTTTTGCCTAACTGCTAAGTTATGGAGATGTAAACACACACCAGTTGTCAAGCAGTGGTGGGGGACAAACACAGACACAAAGACATGTATGCACACACACGCACACACACACACACACACACACACACACACATGCACACACATATATAATGGGCTCCTTTCAGTTTCTATCTGTCAAGTCCACTTTAAAGACCTTGGTCAGCCCACGGTTATAGTAGAAGATTTTTGCCCAAGGTGCCATATAGTGAGACTGAACACAGAACCATGTGGTTGGGAAGCAAGCTTCTTACCACACAACCATTCCTGCAACTAGTGAGGGATTTTTTTTTATTCCACTACTCTTCAAAAGGGTGGAGCATCCAGTTATAATGTCAACTAGAAATGTAAACATAATCCACAGGTTTCCACAGGTTTGCTCAAGCAAACCTGGAGGAGATAAACATTCATGCACGTTTGCATGCACATGTGTGCACACACACATTCTCACACACATACACCCAACAGGCTTCCTACAGTTTCTATCGAAGTTTACTCACAAAGCATTAGTGAAATCAAGGCTATAATAGAAGATATTTGCCTAACTGTCACCCCATAGAATTGAACCTGAAACCATATGATTGTGAAGCTAGCTTCTTAAACACACAACTATAATAAGCTTAAATTATATATGATAATGTATCTTAGTTTAGATGGTTTTATTCTTTTTATTTTGCTTTGCTTAGAATATTCAAGTTTTTGAAGTTCTTCATTTTTTTTTTTTTACATACAACTTTTGTAGTATTTACTATTGAATATGTTACTTTGAGTTAACACAAGATGGCTCCAGAATCTTTTATGTTAAAAAACCCATACATTTCTTTATTAAAACAGTTTTAATGATAAATATTGCAAGGATACTTGCAAACTACTGATACAATTATGAATATTTACTATAACATTTTCCTGTAGTTATATGTTATATCATAAACTACTGTCACAGCTTTTGTAACCAGCTACTATTTATCTCCTTATCTCACTTCCTCAGTTCTAAGCTTTGTGGTAATGATATATAGAGAAAGAAGCCATCTTAATGTGTTTATTTGATTTATTTTTTTATAAATCAGACCATGAATATTTGAAAGCTATGAAGAAAATAAACTAAAATATATACAACAAAATATACTAATAAAATTATCTGACATACTTTTGAACAGAATCTACATTCATGATTTAATCAATTTGTTTTTTTTTATTAACATTTTTTTTATTAGATTTTCATTATTTCATTAACCTTAGGTAGTTTTGGTGTTCAAGAATCTAAATTCTTGACACATATGTGAGAACTGACAGATATTGAAGTCACCAATGGTTGGTTGCAACTGGGCTGTTAGTTTCATGCTCTGTGAACATCCTCATTCCACAAATTTTATATTGAGAAAATCTTTTCTGTAAATTTAAAAATCAAAATCAAAGAAAAATAAACTTTATATGGTTCTATGGTTTTGTCTCACATAAAAGGAAAACCATTTGCAGAAAGCAACAAGAGCTAAAGCGAAATTGAAAGTAGAGATTACCCAGCCTAAAATAAATTCTCATTTTGCTGAGATTACAGCTCTTATTGCTGATAATAGACAAAATTGTTTGAAATGGTCCAGATCCTAACTTTGAATCTATCTGCAACACAAGTGCAATAAACAACAATTATTGTCACAACACGACTAACATTGAAGTTACAAAGAATCATTTAGATAAATATCCTAACTCTGAAAAACTGAAAAGATCAGAGAACAACAAAGGAATACTAAATTCAATATTGACGTTGAAACTACCAGTAGTTTTTCACATAAATACAGGGTTGTAGCAATGCAGTGAGAAGAAAACCCTATTACACTGCAGATGGGAACAAGAAATCTTCAAATGATTATTATTGGATTTCAAGGCAGTCTCAAGAAGACCTCTTCCCAAACTTTGATTCTTCTGTCTAACATGGCCATTAGTTGAAATCAGTTGTAGATTATGGTTTTAATCTGTCCAACAAAATGTGAATTTGGGCATTACGTATGTATGCATGTATGTATGTATGTATGTATGTATGTATGTATGTATGTATGTATGTATGTATGCATGCATGTAAGTGTGTGCATGCATGTATGTATGTATGTATGTACTTATGTACGTACATACGTATGTATGTACATACATACATATGTCTTAGAGTGCTGAATTGTTAGGGTTTGCTCTCAGAAGCATGACATTTGGTCCTAATTTGGGATGAAAGAGCTACCAGTTAGCTCTTACTCATAACTTTCCATAAGAAAATTACTTTATCAATTGCTACTACAAGATATTCAGAAGTATGAGGCCGCTTACAAATAGGTAAGTTCTAATATATGTAATGTAAGGAGTCAAGAAATTTCATTTATTTAAAATCATACACATGATGAGGAAAGACAACTATTATCTTAATGGTCAATTCTGGTTAAGTATGGCAAGAGAGACAATTAAAATTTTAAAATTAAAAACAGAATGGGTGATGTCATAGGAAACGAGTTTGATCTTCACAACTCTGAGTGTTTCAGCCTTCTTAGACCTCCTCACTAAAGCGTATTCATTGTCAGTGAGTTGGGAGTTGAACTTGGTACTGCAGACTAAAAACACTTGTCAATTTCCCAGTCCTGTTGTTAATTAGAGAAAATACATGAACCATCTCAAGGTAACAACCTACTTACAAATAGATGACTATATATATTAAGAATTAACTATTTTGACTGTAGACATTTAATAAGTGGCAATTGCAGGATAACCTAGTTATCTACAACTCACTCTATCAACATGGCCAGCCATGCTCCTCAATTCTCTTGAACAACTTCTATTTTGCATTTCATAATGATAGGAAAGAAATAGAGCATAAGTAATTCCAAAGGTTATTAAAGTAAGGTAAAATCATGTTTCCACATCAGACACTATTCTTTAATGGATATTATTATTGAGTTTAATGTCTTCACAATAATGTTGTCCATCCTTTCCAATTTAAGCTACTGTAGCACTTTAAAATGCTATTACTCTCTCATTCATTCAAAATTTGAAGCACAATTTAATATTAACATCTCCAATTGATTGTTTGCATATTTTTATTCTTGGGAGTTAACTTAAGTATCAGAATCTCAGCCTAGAATTCCAACCAATTATTGAAAGACTAAGCACAATATCAGAAGTTTGCTATTTACTTATAATCCATATAAAATTATCCATTAGTAGATTACCCACTCAACCATAGTATGTCATTGACTGAACTAAGAAGAGGTGAAAATACTTTAAACTGCAAACTGTTAGTGTGAGAAAGAAAAATCTTCAAGATTCTGACTGCAATTCTGCTGTTACTGCTATCAATTTATAACCATTTTCTCAAATATAAATGGATTGGAAAGGTCTTTAAATTACATTTAAAGAGTTCTTAAGCATGTTTTACTTTTGAACTCTAATTTAGATACTCTTTTTCTGAATAAAATAAAATATTGATTTATTTCAAATATGGTAGAGAAACAGATATTATTTGAGTTTAATAGTTTGCCAATGTTGTACCACAAATCCTGCAGAATTTAGGCAAAATTAAATGTATATAAATGCATAAATGATTCCACATTAAAAGTACTTGGGTGTTAAGTAGAACTACATCTTCATCTTATACTGTTTAGAATTTCCTTTGCAGTCAGGCACATGTATACATTTATATTGACCAGAGAGAATTCATTTTCAAACTAGTTCAAAAAGAAACTTCTTGAACCTCTCCAAGCACAGAACAAAGATCAAACTTCTGAGCAAGTTCCTCCTGGTGCTTCTGATCACTGACAACACTTGCTCAAGTTACTCACACAGTAAAAGACATTCCATGCCTCTTCATCTATTTCAGCAGAGTTGGCAAGGACTTTAGTATTGTTGTCAACTTTAGAAAGACTCAGGTAAAGAGCCAATGCATCTGAAGACTATGCACAACAGACTCTGACAATGGATAACCTTTAACTAGACAATCAATGAAGGAACTGCTACATTGTTAGTCAAACTGCTAGGAATAGCAGCCAATTCTCCCTCAAGCATACTTTACCATCTTAGAAATAATGTTTGGCAATAGATCCTTAGATTCCTATATCTGAAAAATATGGGATGGTCATGATTGGAATTCTTTAGATCTTGTGGCCTTTTCTTCAAATAAATCTTTCAGTTTAATGAAACACTTCTCATACATGCTATATGTACTCAGCTTTGATTTTTAACATTACATGCTTAGTAAGAGTTTTTGATCACAGGTTTGGCTTAAACAGTGTTGTTTGGGGCTAAGTAAGACATAACTAGTCTATTTGCCAGTCTTAGAAAATAAGTAATGTTGGAGAAGAAACTACATCCTGCTCACAACTCTGTACGTTGCAAGACTAAATCTTGTGCTTCCACTAGGATTGAAGATTGAATACAGCCATGTTTAAAACATGTCCTAAACATGTGAAGGAGAGTCAAGATTACCTTTGATACAGTTCTTGAGAAAGCTGGAGTTATATTCCAACCATGCATGTATTTCTTAAGCAGACATGACCATAATAGTCTGCAAAGGAGTAGAGTTGCACTCCAAAACAAAACTATAGCAGAATGGGAAATAAGCCACAGAATGATCCAGTTGAAAGTACAGTAAACACTGTGCATATGTGTTTATTTTAGAAACTGCATCTTTAAAAATATTCTTACTACAAGCATTGTAGTGGTGATGGTGAAAAGGCAGCAGCAGCAGCAGCAGCAGCAGCACCACCAGCAGTAGTAGTAGTAGTAGTAGTAGTAGTAGTAGTAGTAGTAGTAGTAAATGTTAATTTTTCCATTTTTTGGTAGGGTAAGTATTTATGTATTAGGGTGAGTAATAATAATAGCTTCTCTTCAAAGTGGCTGAGTTTTAGAATACAAAGTATATAGCCTTGTGGGGAAATTGCCTTCACTGGAGATACCTATCCATTTACAGACTCTTTTGGGAATGTGGCTTATGGCACTTGGTGAGTGATTCAATTTAATTTCTATATATCCAGGTTGCTTGTTTCCTGTTTTAATTCCCAAAGTGTTTGTATTAAAGTTGATTAAACTTTGTAGTAAGATTTAACCATTACTCCAAGGCAAAATATAATTTTTATTGATATAATTCGTTCACTGAATGTATAAGACGAATGATCGCTTTTGTCCCTTGAAATCGTAGGTGTGTTATCCTTGTATTAGTTAATGTTAAGTTTGTTAATGTATTCAGGATTTAATACAAACATGACTGTACTCCAGTCAGAATAAAATTATTTCCCTCTTCTCCTTTGTTTTAGATTTATCTTGTTGTCTGTGAACAAGACTGATTTGCAATGATATTTAATAACAGTAAGATTTTCAAAAAAAAATGTAAGGAAACAATTGCTTAGAGCTAGAATTTATCCTAGATAGACATTGTAATTATTATTCTCGACACATTGTGAAAAGTCGTTGTCTCATCCATTATTATTTACACTAATGAACCTTAAGTTGCTTCATATTATTATACCCATTAATCTTCATTTGTTTTTAATGGCCCTGTAGTCTTTCAGTGCAAGAAATACATTCAATATAGGCATCTCAGTTTGTTTTGACTATCCAGATTTATGAATATGTTGTGCGTCTACTGTATATGCTATTAGTAATTATATTTTAGAGTGAGTTCATGATCTGCAAAAATTTAAAGTTTATTCTTGTATGTTGATTTTGTTTTTGTTCGCTTTTCATCTGACTGCAACTTTTATTGAAATAATTATATATTCAGCTAAGTTCTCTGATTTTTGTGATTTGGGTTCATTATTATTGCTGCTTAGCCCAAGGTTTCTCCTGATTAAGTGAGATCTTCTCCTTGTGACCATCCCATCTTCTTTATTTATGACTATTATAATCACTGAATAACTTAGTCCTTCCTATTTTTAAGAGAGTATAATTGGATTTAAGGAAGATTTAGCTCCTCTTTCAAGTATAGTCAGCCTCTATGTGTAAGATCCTTTATTGGCTTGTTTCACAGATTGTGATATTATAAGGATTCTATATATTTATTTTGTAGCTGATATTTAACAAATTTGGATATAACGACAATCTTTGATTGTTATATACTCAGAACATGTGAATGTTGTTATGAATTTTTAGGTTTTATTTGTTTTAGGTCACTCATAAACTAGCTATGACAGGTTATTGCTCACAATTACACCTCAATTCTAAAACAGAAATCATGACTATTTTCCATAAATTACTCTCTGGCATAATACTGACAGTTTATGATATTGTTGGTATTATACAACATAATTGCTGCATTCTAAGTATTACATTAACAACCAAATTTCAGCATGAACTCACATTTCTGTGTATAATTATAAGAAAGCAACGAAAGCCACTTAAAAATATAGAATGTAGAGAAAAATTTAATTTTTGAAAATATTTTGACTTTAACAAGCTGCAATAATGAACTGTAAAAGTTAAATTGAAGCATTCATACTAACTAACGCAAAATGTGTTGTAGCATGCACGATATGCAACATGATGAAGAGGTGGGCTGTCAAGTACCAGACAATAGCTTACTTCTGGTTACAATTGCCTAATGAATACAGCGTGTTTAATACACAAGCTTTCAATATTCTTATTACGCATCACAATAGAAATTGTAACATTTGAATTCTAACACCTGTCTTTACAACTTGTGATAGATAAGATTTTTAGTATGTCTATGTAATAGGCAGATGGTATTTCATATTCAAAATCTGTTACAATTCATGCATAATGTTATACTGTGAAATATCTAAAGCTTGTGTTGGCATTTTCAATTGGGATGTTTCATAGTGACATTTAATAAGATACCAAATTTCCAAAAGACCTTGATTTATGGTTTGAAGCATTTAATGACGATAGCTGTGTGCTTTTCCTACATATGTCGTATTAGTTTCTGTAGTTGTTTATTGATACTTCATTTTGAATTGTTCAGTTAAAAATTATGCGTTAATTAATTTAATAAACATACATATGCATGTATATATACCTAATCTTGTTAAAGTGGATAAAATCACATTTGTGTGTTTAATCGATATACAATGAATTTTGTGTGTGCTGATATATATATATATATATATATATATATATATATATATATATATATATATATATATATATATATATATATATATATATATATATACATACATAAATTATAAAAATGAATAGAAAATGGAGATATATATAACAAATACATAAAATAATTCTTGATTGCTAATGTGGTTCATCTGTTGGCAACAATATAGTTCTCTTTGTATTATAAAGATAGTGTATGTAAGATATAAAATGTATGATGCTATATAGCAATGAACTATAAGCATTAAATTCAGAATATTTACTGCAAACCAGTTGCATCACATTGCTATGCACATATTGCTACCTTCATATATTTTCTGTATTAACTGTAACACAAACTTACAAAATCTATCAGGAAGTCTTGATGACTAATTAAAACTCAATAATGAAATATTGCTTTATGTCACTCACTCTGATAAGCTATAATATTAATAGCCTTTCAAGTCTTTCTAAATTTGTGATCGGTGACAGTTTGGTAAAGGTAATGTGTGCATTGTCTGGGAAGAAAGAAATTATGAGAAGAGTGTAGATTTTGAAGAGAAATGTAGTTCTGGGAGAAATTTTAGAAAAGCCTGATTGAGTGACGATAGGTCTTATTAGAAGCACAATAGGGAAAATATATTACAGGTGTGATCTATGCAGAACGGTGAACATTTTAGCCTTTGTAGTAGATTGGTTGATGTTGTTTATCTCAAGTTCACTTCTGTTAAGAGAACTTCTGTTAAGATCAAAAGCATTCCAGCTATGAGATCCCATCTTTTACTCACACATAAATAGATTCAAGACTACATTGTATGTATTTTTGTTTCTTTTAAGATGTAGGGTGTGATTTAAAGGGGCCTTGGCTAATGTTTATGACGATCATTTATCAACTCTATAGCAGATAGGTCAAAAGAGGGTTTGAAAAAGCCAGTAGGAATCATGAGCATTGACATTCTCGAGAAGAATTCCTTTTGACAGTAATTTGATATTCTGCAAGATGAGAGGTGGACAAGTTTCTGAAAAAAGAGTTCCTTCATAGAGACAACAGATATACTTAGCGAATTTGGCAAGTGTTTTCTAGTAGGACAGTGGCTATTAATCTGGATGCTAGTGACTTCTTAGGGGCTGGAATGCTCACAAGAGGGTATTATGAGGAGTTCAGTATGTTTGAAAGATTTGTGATTTTTTCTTAGATATAAACATTTAAACCACGTACAATACATATATTGTTATTAGTGATGTGTCAAGGTCTAGCAATATGTGCTCACTTTCTATAGTAATTTCCATAACAGTTTAATGCATGTGGTACTAGTTGAACATATCTAAAAGCATACACATGCTGAATAGGATAATATAAAAAAAATATAGGTAATAAATTAATGCAAAAATATAGTATATGTTTGATTAAAATAATCTGCCTTGTCATTTTATTTTTAAAAACGTGGATATTTGTGAAATGCTATTTGTGGTAAAGATTGCACTGAACTACAAAAGCCGGTGAACCACTGAACAAGTGCAACTGAAAATCATCGAGGGATAATTTTTAACTCAAAGATGTGAGTGGTGTGATATTATTTTCAGATGTGAGAAGTTAATTCTTTGGGGAAGAAGTCAGAATACGAGGTGTACTGTGGAGAATATAGATAACAGGAAAATATGATGTGAAACTCGTAGTACCTATTTTGTCACTAAGTATGTATTTATTATTATATCTGTTACAATCAGGCTAGACTTTGCAAGTTTGACTTGTGAAGCATCAATATTTGTTTTCATCCAGATTTTATTTTCTCATAATTTTCTGACAGTTCTGTTTTAGTGTAAATATAGAAGTCAGATTATCTTGATTAATGGTTAGAAATTCCATTCTTAGCTGTCCACTTAAATTCCTTCCCGAGCACTTGATTTATAAAACAAAAATTGATTCATTTGTTGCATCTACGTAAATGAAGAATTGTTAAAGTTCCTCTGATATTATTACATTTAGAATGTTCTTAACCGGAAGAATGCACGGGTGTCTATATTTCAAAGAACATCTGTACTCAATATACATTTTCCACAAGGATTTTTTTTTCAACATCTATTTATTTAGAATTGATCAAAACTCACAAAATCTGGATCAAAATATTAAATAACCAAACTATATTGGTATTCATAATCTGATCTCTTGTTTACATCTTTGAAATATTTAGCTGATGCATAGGGGCTAAATTATTTCAGTATTTGACTCCTACCCTTAAAGTCAATCTCTGTCATAAGAATTGCTTTAAACTACAATAGTCTATAAAGATAGAACATAAATTTCAATTATGCTTTATAAAATATTCATAAATTTTGATATGTAACCTGCCATCAACATTGAAGTAAATACATGAACTTACTGACTTTTATAACAATATGATATAGAGTGTAGGAAACTGAAATAAAATGCCAAACTTAACATCTTAAATAAAAAATTAGTTTAAATAAAATAGAATGAATCTACATCCAAATTTAAGACATGAACAAGACTTTAAAGTAGTGATTATCAAATTTTTTAGGCCACCGAATCATTAATTCCATGAAGCTATAATTAGTCGTCTCTGCTTTATTTTTAAAATATCATTGAGAATATTTTATTGAAAACCATAATAGAAGATTAAAAAGTAATTCAAAACAAAATATAATTGAATACCTTATTCAAAAACAATTACATTTAACCTAAAATATATGCTACTCTACATTGCACTGCTTTGTAATTTCACAAGGTTATATTATTGATTGTGCAGTGTGATTTTGTACTTTCCTTTTTTGATGGTATTTTTCTTCTTTTTTTTTGCACTTGAAATGTATCATAACCTACCCCAGCATGATCTTGCAAATCCTACCATTCCTTTGCCTCTTCGCATTTCTTAAGTATTATACCATTGATATTACCAGACAATGTAGTTAATAAGACATCTCATAAGAATGAAAGGTTTACAGTTAATTACTGGATCAGAGATTAAGAATTTTGCTTATGTTAAAGCAATCAAGCTTCTTTGGGAAGCAGATTTTGGTAAAGGTATAAATGTATAATTCTTTTGAGAATCTTATGTATTATAATACATTTTGACCAACTTATAAACTATCTATAAACAATTTTCAATATGTCACACAAACCTTAAAGAAAATCTAGATTTGAGAGTTTCAAAAAGAAGCAGATTCTTTTTGAAGCTCTAAAGTTTGGGTTTCAATAATATTTGATAGGAGCTATAAACTGTACATATAGACAGTCACCATATATGAATGACTAACAATGTTTATATGTGTGCATGTGTGTGTCTGTATATATATTTATATATGTGCATACATATATGAGAGAAATGTGTGCATTTTTATATTTGTATGAATGTGTATATCTATCTATTTATATATATATACACACGGCGGTGAATCAGCATGGCCGCAGCTCTAAGCTAAAACTATAAAATAAAAAATTTTTTTAAAATACACACACACACCTCTGTGTGTGCTTGTGTGTGTGTGTGTGCATGTGTGTGTATTTCTGTTTGTATATTTATATCATCATCATCAACATCATCATTTAATGTCTCTCTTTCATGATGTCATTGTTGGGACAGCAGAAAAAGTCTCAAAACTTCTGGAATGACTCGTGTGTGTGTGTGTGTGTGTGTGTGTATATGTGTATTTTCTTGACTTTGTGTGATGGTGGTAGGCAAATGTCACTATCATGCAAGTCATGACTTCTGCTTCCACACCACCATGAAAATAGGCCTGATAATAGGAAAATCTAAGCTTTTTTTGGAAACAGATGAGGGTTCATGGCAGAGAGAGCATCTGGCCGTAGAAAAATCCACTTCAATAAATTCCAGCTGACCTATGCAACATAGACATCAAATGATGATGATACACACATGCACACACACAACCACACACATATTTATACACATACATACATACATACATACATACATACATGCATATATATATATATATATATATATATATATATATATATATATATATATATATATACATATTCATATATATATATATATATATATATATATATATATATATACTCATATTCATAGACACACACATATATATATATATATATATATATTAAGAGAAAGGAGGGAGTCAGCATTTTGTATAATCATTTATTTAGCACTTCCATCTTGTTTCAGAGATTTATCATATTGAATTTTTACAGAAAATTTATGTATGTGTATATATGTGTGAATGTGTGTGTGTGTGTGTGTGTGTACATATGCGTGTGTGTGTGTGTGTGTGTGTAAATGTGTGTATGCAAGTATGTAAGTGGTGAATTTTGGGAGGTTTGGCTAGAAGGTGAAAAAAGGAAAAAAATAGACAGAAAGTGGGCTTTTTTGAAGCTACATTGTATTCTTTGGTGAGCTGTCATGCTACCATCCTGGGATGGTTGAAATTGATGATAATTCAAGAAGCTAATTTTCTTTTAGTCATTGTATTTTTGTCAGTTGTCATGTTATCCAGCAGTAGTAAATAGACTCTATCAAAATTGCATTAGAAGGTTATTAAATGTGTGTGTGTGTGTGCATGTGCACACTCATGCATGTGTTGTGTGTTTCCTTAAGTGAATTTTTTTCCATTTAATTTAGTAACAGTAACGAGAACTTTTAATAAGGATTTGTCATATGTTCATAAATATTTTTTTTGTTTTTGATACATTTGGTTTAAGTAAGACTTTTTGATAAAATGTAGTTCCATTATCTTCTGGTACTTTTGAGTCGTTCTTTGGACACTTATAAAAGGGAAAGATCTTGAATATGCTATTCCCATATATTTCCAGATCCTTACTCAGTGGAATCTTGTATAATTCTCTTTGTCTGATGTTTTGTCTTTGGATTCATACATGTTGGCAAAGGGAATCGTTGGTTTTGCCAATACAATTTTCTTTGCAGTTGGGGCAGGATATGCAGCATGAGATTCTGTGTCTTACAGCTCATATCTTTAATAACTTGGAAGGAGAATCCACTTTAAATTTTATATGGGAACCAGTGTCTAAATATTTGAAGTTGTTATTGTTGTTACATGTTCCACATCTATTATCTCCACAGTCCCTCATAGAGAATTCTGAATTATTGCCTGAGGTGAATTTTGCCCTCATGAGATGTGTTTTCAGAATTTTTTAGCTGATGAAACAATAAATTTAAAAGTGCATTTTCCTTCAAAATAAATGCAGATATGAAGTGCAAGACACAGAATCTCATATACTGCATAAACTGCCCCAACTGCAAAGAAAATTGTATTGGCGAAACCAACAATTTCCTTTGCCAATCTGTAAGAATCCACAAACAACACATCAGACCAAAAGAATTATGTAAGGTTCCATCATGTATGCATCTGGAAATATATGGGAATAGCATATTCAAGATCTTTTCCCTCTAAAAATACCCAAGAGATGACCCAAAGTACTGAAGGAGAATGAAATATTTTATCAAAACATGCTTACCTAAAATTATATGTATGCAAATGAAAAAATAAATTTATGAACACATCAGAAATCCTTATTAAAATGTTCTCATTACTGTTACTAAAATAATAGGGGGAAAATTCACTTAAGTAGCCAACACACAACACACACACACATACACATAAACACACACACACACACACTCTCTCTCTCACTCTTACACACACACTCTCTCTCTCTCTCTCTCTCTCTTACACGCACACACTCTCCGTCTCTCTCTCACACACACATGCAGATGCACACACACACACATTTAACAACCTTCTGAAAAAACTTTGAAAGAGTCTATTTTCTGCATGATAAAGAGTACACTCTTTTGCTCTTTATCATGTAGAAGAGTCTATTTTCTACATGACAACTAGCAAAAACAGTACGATGACTGAAAGAAGATTGACCACTTGAATTGTTATCAATTTCAGCCATCCCAAAAATGGGTAGCATGACAACTGACCAAAGAATTCAAAACAATTTCAAAAAAGCTCCAGTTCTCTCTCTCTTTTTTTTTTCTCTTTTTTCTGTCCTTCATTTCTTCTTATCTTTTCTGACTTTCTTCTTTTTTCCGCTCTAACCCAGCCTCCAAAATTTCACCACAATCACATATTTACACACACACATACATGCAGATATATGCACACACATACATATAAACTCAAAACAACAAAGAATATTCTCTACCCAATTCAACTCCAGATTTTTTCAACTAACTACCATATATTTTCTGTACAAAAGTCATTCTTGGTGAATCTCTGAAATGAAATGAAAGCACGAAATAAATAATTATTCCAAATTCTACTTTCTTTTAATATATAAAACCTGAACTCATACTTCAAACAATCTATCTATATGTGGGTGTGTGTATGTATATATATATATATATATATATATATACACACACACATATATATACATATATTATATAAACATATATTGTATATATATATATATATATATATATATATATATATATATATATATATATATATATATACATATATATATATATATTATATATAGGTATATATATATATATATATATCAGTATATATATATATATATATATATATATATATATATACATATATATATATATATTATATTTAGGTATATATATATATATATATATCAGTATATATATATATATATATATATATATATATATCACTATATATATATATATATATATATATATATATATATATATATATATATATATATATATATATATATATATATGTATATATATATATGTATGTATGTATTATATATATCAGTATATATATATGTATATATTTATAAATAAATGTAGGGATAAGCAAGTTAGACAGATCAATATATAAAGCATACTGAATACATGAAATGCAAACAATGTATATATATATATTTACATACAAAATGGTCTTACTTACAGAGGATACAAATGATATAGAAAATTAAGGATGATGAAGAAAAGTATTACATATCCAAGAACTGTTTCTGGGGGTTTGGTGGTCTAAAATAAAGGTTGTAGATTGATTCCATCACAGGATGAGAAGAGCCTCCATCTCCAGGGAAGAGATCTTAAATTTGAGGTATTTAAGGAGAGAAGTTCAAACATGTTAAAGGAAAGAAGTTCTGTCTCTGAAATTGTTCCATTTAACACCTGAAATGTAAGACTTCTTCCTTGAAGACAGATGCTTGTCTTATCTTACGACGGAATCGATCTTCAAACGTTATTTTGGACCATTGAGCCCCCAGAAACAGCTGGTGGATTTGTAATGCTTTTCTTCAACTCCTTTAATTCTCTAAATGATTTGTATTCTGTGTAAGGCACACCTTTTGTATTTAAGCATATATACATTTTTTGTAATTCATGTATTTATTATACTTTATATATTGATCTGTCTAATTTCCTTGTCTCTACATTTGCTTCTATATCTGCTCAAGTTTAAATCTCTTGAACACTACTAAGTGTGTTCCATACAGAGAATATGTGGTTCTCATCTAACTATAATGAATAAATACATATATATGTATATATATATATATATATATATATATATATATATAGAGAGAGAGAGAGAGAGAGAGAGAGAGAGAGACAGACAGACATAGTGAGAAGTAGATAGATATACAAGTGTGTATGTGCATATGTATATATATTCATATATATATATATATATATATATATATATATATATATATATATATATATATATATATATGTATGCGTATATATATATGCATATTTATACATATATGTATATATATGGACATGTATATATATGTATATGTATGTATGTATATATATGTATATGTATATATATATATGTATTTGCATATATATGTATATATATGTATGTATATGTATATATATATACATATGTATGTATATATATATACTTTTATATATGATAAAAATAGATGAATGTATAATCTAGAACTGCTACAGTTGTTTCGTTAAGACTCTTTGTTGTGACATGAATACGGTATAGTTTGGTATGTAGTATGCATAACATTCATCATTTTACATAATATGCTACACAGCTCTCTACTCCTTAGGCTTACTAAATAATTAAGTGAGCAGTGACATGTTGATTAATCAACAGATCATCGAAATATGAAAATTGTAATCAGAATTAACAAAATTCAAGAAATGTAAAGTGGGTATGACTATAATGTGTCAATCACAGAAGTGGATAACAGAATGATGTTACAAATTAAAGAATAGTTAAAAGGTATTTCTCGTTAAACTTACCAACCTCATTCATAAAGACTGGTACTTGCAAAACATGCTGGTATACTGACAGATTGACCCTATCAAAATACATTCTAAATTGCAAATGTTATTAAAAGGGCCATTTAGTGTGTTACATTGTTTAATACCTTAAGAAGTAACATGGTTAATACATTCCAGTGTTTCTTGTTCATTTACTTAATTAATCTTGATTAAACATTGCTCAATTAATAGAATATTAGCTTAAATTAATGGAGATTCAGCTTTCGATAATTTAGGGAAAATACCTTGAGGAAAACCATATGCTACTTAATGTCAAACAAATGAGAAAGAGTGCTCAGTGCGTGTTGTAGAGAGGGTGTTTTTTTACTAAAACTAAAGCTAAGAGCTTGTCTTGCAACTCAAGTGCCACACCATTTCAATCTTCAAACAGAAACCATGTACGAGGAGGTACTGAAAAGCACCTGGCTTTAAGAGTATTGTGAAAGGCCTGGTTGGAGGCCTAATGGGGCATATGAGTTCTTTTACAGGGCTTAGAAAAACTGAAGGACCACTGCAATAAGTGTGTGAATCTGAAAGGGGAATATGTTGGATAAAATCTTAATTAACTGATCCTTGTCTATTTTCTTTTGCTCAAAGCCAGGAACTTTTCAGCACCCTCTCGTAAAACTCAAATTGCATGATAACATTTCAGCTTCAGCTTTAATAATATGTATGTGTATGTGTGTGTGAGTGTGTATGCCAGAATGGAAAACAATAGTTAAAAGATGATGATGATGAGATACATATGTATATATATCATCATCATCACACACAAACCCATTCACACACGCACACACACAGACACACACACACACACACACAAGGTACATTCCAGAAGTTTTGAGAATCTTTCTGGAGAGACACCTCCTTCAGTGTAGGATCTGATTTCAATGCATTTATTGTCGTGCTCCAGCCACTTCCTTAAGGCCCCATGGAAGTCCTCCAAAGAGAAGATTTCAAGGACCCTTGTCAGAGCTTCCTGCATCTTCTTCCATCATAGGAGGCATTGTTTGGGCAGTGGGGAGAGTGAGAGACAGTTTGGTTGCTCATCTCTATTAAGTACTTGGTTACCAGAATTGTAGACTGGTACATTGGCCTTGTTCAGGTGCTCTGAATTTTCGGGACTAAATCTCCTCCTAAATCCTCTTAACAATTCCACAAAGTACTCTTTGACTGTTTGGCCAAAAGGAACTCAATGGATGTAGATGGTGCCATCACCGTAAAAAAATGGGATCATCATGAGCTTCCCAGTGAGTGTTTTTTGCCTGGCCACTTGTGCCAACAAGAAACACATGCTTGACTCATACAAATTAATCCATAAGTAATCTAGGGTATTTCATGAGTTTCTGTAGCATTTTTGCCTAGTTTAACACAAAAATTTATTACACAACAAGCTTCTGTCTTGATTTCACTCTGACTGCACTCTGCAAGCTAGTCAGCTATGACAACAGTGTTTCATTGAGTGTGTTCAAAGTGCTGTTAAGCCATAAGCTTCAATCTAGAGTAATAAATGGCATGTCAGCTTATTATATAGATAGTAATGAGATACTAAAATATCAATAATCTTGTACAGTTATAACTACCTCTCTTAAAAAGTCTCAAAATTTCTAGAATACATCTCATATATATATCAGGTCATCCCATAAGTTCTGTCCAAATTTTGAATAAACAAAACAAATGATAGTCTGAAGGAGCAAGGTCGGGAGAATAAGGTGGATGAGGAATTTTTTCCCAACCAAGCTCTTCGATCTTGTGTGATGTGATCTTTGCAGTGTGGGGATGCGCATTGTCCTGATGAAACATCACCCCTTTTCGATTCACTAAAGTGGGTCTTTTTTTCTTCAAAGCTTGGTTCAAACTCTCTAATTGCTGACTGTAGACTTGAGCATTGGTTGTTGCATTAGGTGGTAACAACTCAAAGTGAATTACTCCTTTGCAATCCCAGAGAGAAGAACCTTTTTCCATGAAGTTCCCGTCTTGGTTGTGGTTGAGCTTTTTCCCTTTTACCAAGCCACTGTTTACGACATTTAACATTTTGATAGAAAATCCATTTTTCGTCACCAGTCACAAATCTATCCAAAAAGGGTGAAATGAGTTCACGAGAATGGAGAGAAGAGCAGTTGTCAACTCGGAATTTGTGGCTGCTTTCAAACAATTCATAAGACACCCATTTTCCAAGTTTAGGAAGCTTTCCAAGTTGTTGAAGATGACGATGAACAGTAGTATGGTTTGAACTAAGCTTTATTGCCAATTCTTCAACTGATAATGCCGGATTTTCTTCAAGTAATGCCTCAAGGAACTTATCACCAAACTCAACTGGACATCCTGTTCGATCTTCATCGTGAAGGCTGAAATCTCCACTTCTGGATTTTGCAAACCATCTTCTGCAAGTTCTTTCATTCAAGCATTCTTTCCCATAAACTGAGTGTATGTTTCGAGTTGCTTTGGCTGCAGAGTTACCATTTTTGTACTCATAAAGCATTATGTACCTGAAACACTCTTTGTGAGAAAGAGTTTTAATCAAAGAAATTTTAATTCTATAATTCTGTAAAATAATATTTAATTAGTTTAAATGTACACAAATACATAAAAATAATTTTAAATTCCATTAGACATTCTAAAATACTATTAAATTTCATTCAATTTTAAAAAAGGTAAAAACGGACAGAACTTATGGGATGACTTGATACATACATACATATACATATCAGAAAATATACTGTTCTATTATTGGTAGTATCGACAAAGAAAGTACTCCATCCAATCAATGAGCGAAAAATATTAATATACACTGGATTTCATACATTATATACATTATTTACATTTGACGGATATTTGTCTTCATCTTGTTTGTTGTTAACACAATGTTTTGGCTGATATACCCTCCAGCCTTCATCAGGTGTCTTGGGGAAATTTTGAACCTGGGCTCTCATTCCTAAGGTATTTTTCGATGATGTTGTTGTTGTTGTTGTTATTATCATTGTTGTTGTTGTTATTATTATTCAGGTCACTGCCTAGTATTGAACTCGGAATCTTGGGGTTAGTAGCCTGTGCTCTTAACCACTATGTCATATGCCAATGCATATGGCATAGTGGTTATGAGCACGGGCTACTAACCCCAAGATTCCGAGTTTGATTCCAGGCAGTGACCTGAATAATAATAAGAAGAAGAACATCAAAAAATACCTTAGGAATGAGAACCCAGGTTCGAAAATTCCCTACAACACCTGATGAAGGCTGGAGGGTATATCAGCCAAAACGTTGTGTTAACAACAAACAGGATGAGAACAAATATCCGTCAAATGTAAATGATGTACATAATTCCTACTCTCATATATAGAACTGTACTGGATTTCATGCCTTGAATAATACAATAGGTGAATGGCTGTATATTTTCATGCAATCATTCACGTTTAACATATAAATGTGACCACTCTCTGAGAAAAAGCAAGGAAAAACAAAAGAGAAAAATGAATGAAAATCGGCAGCAAGAAAAATACTGAATAAAAGGAAGGGAGAAACTAGTTGTTCCTTTGACTGCTTAGAATGAGAATTAACAATAGTTGGAGTAGCTAATTTAATGGATTCAAATTTCTGAGACTGCATTCTTAATCCAGAGTGGTAGTTGTTTTCCAGTTCAATGATAGAAACTTATCCAGATGCTTGCATTTAGTGAAACTCTCAGATATAGTGTTCAATAGATAGATGAACTTCTAAGATTTAAAATGGATATCCTTTCAGCAATACAAGGGCTGCACCTCCTTCATCCATTCAGATATGGTGTGGGTCATTTTGTGATACACCACTTGGTGTGTGGGGTATTGTTGGCCTTCAGTTCCCAGATAAAGCTCGCTCAGTGGTTTTCATGATATTTATGTGCTGGAGAGAAGACTGGTGGTTGGCATATTTTTTTTTAAATGACTTTTCCATTGACCACATGCACTTTTTGTTTTGAGTTTTACTATTTTGTAGGACTGAGGTGACCTCTGCTTCATAACCCACTGAACTACCCATCCATATGTGATCAAGTGGGCAAATATATAGGTCTCTACAGTTACATTTTAGAGTAGACATCTGATGTGACTTGGGTGTGATAATATTTTTCATGTTGGGCAGCAGCTGTATGAAAGTTTCACTGAATGCCCATTAATAATTTTCCTATGGCTATCCAAGAAATGCTTATCTAATAAGGTAAGGAATATTCTACCTACATTTGTCTTAACATTCCGAGAGAAAGTGGGCAGGGGCTGGTAAAAACCATATAATCTTCTTTGGTCTATTTTTTAAGCTTCATACATTTTATGATGTGGGAATTAGTTATCTTCTCTTTGAAGCCCGTTAACCAAGCATTCTATCATCAATTTTGTTTTGTTTTGCAAGGAATTGAGCTTCATCCTTAATGTCTTTATATCTGACTATGTTAGCTTTCTAATATTTAGTGGAGATACTAACTCTTTATATTAGATATACTAAAAGCTATATTCCCTTCCCACAACATTGATCTATACTGTGACAATGGATTAGGCATATCTCATGATTATGACAGACATACACTTGATAAAGTTTGGAAAAATCTCATATCTACTCGCAACAAATGAGGCCTCAAAATCACGGCAACCACGAACCTCCTTAAAGTCACTTTCTTAAATGCTTCCCAAAACCTAAACTTATGTGCTTACAAATCCTTGCATTAGCTGAATAAACAGTCTTTCCACCCCTTATAGTTAATATCAGTAATAGGATATCAAATGTCACCTCCTCTAAGGAAATATTCAATAAGAAAACCACTGACAAAAATAATGCACCGGCTAACAGTGTCTTGAAAAAGAAGATAGAATACATGCCTATCATAAAAATTATGAAGCCTAAAAATGGACCTAGGAAGATTGCAAGCTTTTCCATTTTCTCTTTGAATGTTGAGATAAACATTGTTAGATAATTCCTTGATAGACAAGTGTTTTCTAGATAGCCATAGGATTAAGAACATTTTTGACAAATACACAGTGAAAGTTTCTTACAACTGCTACTCTGATATGAAAAATATTATTACATATAAACCACATTAAATGCCTCCTCAAAAATGTAATTGTAGAGATCTAGACGCTTGCTCACTCGACTAGGTATGGATCATTAGCTCAGTTGTCTACAAAGCAGAGCTCACTTTCATTCTTCAAAATGATAAAACTTAAAAGAAAAAGGATATTGGTTTATGAGAAAGTGACTTTAAAAAAATGACATGCCAACCATGAGTCTTCTTTTCAACTCATAGATAAAAAGGAAACCACTAAATTAGCTAGTAATAACTTCGACCTAAAGGCCCAAAATATTCCACACACCATCAAGTGAATCATTGTAGAATAATAACAGGTCAAGAAGGTTCAGGCTTTGTATAGCTGAAAGAACTCATATTTTTTAAAATCCAATCTTCTGAATTCTAGATCTGAAAATTTTGTTAAATGCAAGCATCTAGATAAGTTTTCATTGTCAAACTGGAAACGCCATCCTTTCTGAATTAAACATGTAGCCTCACAAAATTTAACCTTTTCCCCATGAAATTAACTATTCTAACCACTGTTAATTCCCATTCTAAAGGACAAAGGGGAGACAAATCTTCCATACTTTTTTTTGTTGCTTTCATTTTTCGTTTTTCCCCCACTTGTTCTTTCTTGCTTTTTCTTAGAGCACAGCCAAGTTTGTATTTTGAACCTGAAAGATATGCTAGAAAATAAACAGCACATTATGCAACTATTGTATTATCTGAGGCATGAAACTTATAACTCATATTTTAAACCTGTCTCTGTGTGTGTATACATACATTCATACATACACACACACACACACACACACACATACATATATATATATATATATATATATATATATATATATATATACACGTGTTAATATATATTTGTGTGGGTGTGTAGATAAAAAGATAGTTATATGAGTAAAGAGCATCCTTGGGTTTTGAATATTACAATGCTTAAATGAATCATTTTCTAATTGAAAGGCCAAACTTATTTTTCCTTAATCTTATTCTTGTTGTGTGCTTAAACTGCACAACCCACCGCAGTTCTGTGTGCCTTGAGCACATGCAATATTTTGTTTTGGTTTTTGTATGGAAAGTATTGTGTGTAATATTTGTGCATTGTCTAGTGGTGCTGTTTTCAGTATATTTTTTCCTTATTTGTAAGTTCTAAGATTTTGTTTATTTGTTTGTCTACATCTTTTTTAAACATTCTTAGGGATGTTACTATTATTGAGATTGTTCATATTTTCAGTCCCCACATTCTGGTTATCTGTACTTCCAGATTTTTACATTTGGATAATTTCATTATTATTATTATTATTATTATTATTATTATTATTAATAAAGTTACCTCAATCTTTCTAAAATATTATTATTATCATCATCATCATCATCATTATTATTATTATAATTATTATTGCCGTGTAGGTGGTGGAATGGCAGAATTGTTAGAGAATAAGACTACATACCTTGCAGTAATTGTTGTGGCTCTAAACATTCAGCATTCAAAATCTTACCAAAATCCTTCTGCTATTTATAAAGTATCAGTCTGGTGCTGATGTGAGCATAATTGATTAACACCTGTCACAAAATTTAATCACTGTATGCCTATATTTAAAATTATCATTATCATTGTCACATCACTAAAGACTTGCTATTTCAATTTGGTTGTGACATATGAATGGAACAGTCTTCTATTAATTCCCTGAATTTATTCATTTAACTGTAATTATACTGCATAGAATAAAAGCAGTGGTTATTATTTTCTGTTTTCCTAATGTAATATAGAGACACTACAAATGCAAAGAATCAACAGTGTCAATCAAAATGAGAGGTTGATTTGGAAATTACATATATATATATATATATATATATATATATATATATATATATATATATATATATATATATGATATTATTGATAATGAAACAGAAACGATATATTAGATTCTAAGATTTTTAATAGAAAATGACATTCAACATTGAATGGACTATAGCAAGACAGAAAAGAAAAACAGAACTGCTGCTCAGACCCAAGTCATCTCTCTCTCTTTCTCTTTCTCTCTCTCTCTCTCTCTCTCTCTCTCTTTCTTGCTCTCTCTCTCTCTCTCTCTCTCTCTCTCTTGCTGAGAGATCACATTATCAATAACCCTGTAAAGTGACTGCCATACCATCACCTATCATTTGTTTTATGCTATTTTAACTGTAATATTACTCAAACTCTGCAAGATAAGTCGTCAGTCACTCGGAATAGTCTATCTGCTAGCATTAAGCAAGGGAGAAATTATTTTGTGGATATAAGATTAAACTGGTTAAAGATGCAGAAACAAATTATAGTATCTGTTTTGAACATTTCTAGAATAACCATTTCTGCAACCATAAAGTCACTGGTTAATTGTCATAAAGATATAAAACAATATAGTTAAAGAAACAAAATGTCTCACTATCATGTTTCTTGAATAACCTATCTTGCAAGTGCTAAGTGACTAATGAATTAGCTGGTGGAGATAAAATACTACAGTTAAAATAACAGTTATAAATTATAGTTTTACTTTAGGTGGGTGATATTTCATGCACTTGGTAATATAATTAGTCATAAAGTCACCCAGCAAGTGATAGGTACATGATTCAAGCCCTATCAGTGTGCCTGTTTATCTATTCTACCACAAAATATGGCTCATAATGTTTGATAAAAAGTGTTTGTTTGGAAACATGCTACAGAGATTTAGGGTACACCTTAATTTCATACTTTTTTAACACAGGTAAGAGATGATCATCAGGGACTGACATCCTGGGTAATATTCAGATGTGGAAATGTGAACAATTAAATCCTGTATAATGAGATGATATTATTGCCAATAAATATGCTTTCCAACAAAATAGAAATTTCACTGAGAATATTTTGTGGGAGGAAAAAAATGAAATATAAATTCCAATTCATCTAGTTTCAGCATTGTAATTATTGATAAAATGAGATTTCTGGCATTTTAGTTTGTGCTGATTACAAATACATTTGTATTAAAAATCACAATGAGCATTTTAGTAGGAGTTTGAAAATTTATATCTCCATCTATATATACTATTTTATAATGTAATATACACATACATAAAACACATTTCCATATATATACATACATACATATATATATATATATATATATATATATATATATATATATATATATATATATATATATATATATATACACACATATATATATATATAAACATGCATACCTTATATATAGATTTGTGTCTGTTGCATGTGTGTGTGTATGTGTTTATATATCATGTATGCATATGTGTGTGCTTGTGCATGTGCATATCTAATATATAATGTGTATATATATATATATATATATATATATATATATATATATATGTGTATGTATATGTATGTATGCACACATGCATGCATATACATACAGGTACACACACACATATATATGAACAAAAATGTGTATGTGTGCATGTCATTATAATATTCATATCTTAAATTATAATGTTGTGTAACATATCTCTTAATTCAGGTATGGTTACTCATTGTGTTGAAATCATTTTAACAGTTGCATATTTAGCACTGCATATCTTTCCAAACTAATTCACTCACATTAACATACATGTGCATGTGTGTATGTATGTGCATGTGTGTTTGTATATATATGTATGTTTATACACACGCAGGTGTGTATGTATATATATATATATATATATATATATATATATATACACACACATATATATATATATATATATATATATTATATATATATGCATATGAGTACGCACACATACATACATTATTCTACAATTATACGTATCAAATTTTCATGTCCTTAAATGCCGTCAGATTGGGGATATTTAGATTTGTTCAATAATTCTTACAGAAGTTTGATATTGTATGTCTCTGTCTTGAAGTCTGTGATGATCAAATCCTTGAATTATTTCTCCTCCCTGTCCTGTTGGATTTTTTTATCTGGCTAATAGTTGCCTGACTGAGTTCATGTTTATACTCTGTCATGCAGACTGATACACTCGACATGCAGAATACCACAGAGTCAAATGCCCCTATGTCAAACGGGCCTCCATTAAATGCTTCCATGGACTTCTCAGAGACAAGTAGTGCGAGCTCTGTAAGTAGACTAGAAATTTTCTAAAACTTTTATCCTCTGGTTGTCTGTTAAATATTATCCTTGTTGTGTGATTTGCAACAAATCTGTTCAGTCAAGTCATATATATATTTTCTTTTAATCCCAATCTGGTGCTGTATTATTATTATTATTATTATTATTATTATTATTATTATTATTATTATTATTATTATTAATATTATTATTATTATTTTACATATTTTTGCTTGCTTTTTGTTTTGTTTTCCACATGAAACGAACTCAAAAAAAAATCAGTGTTATTTCTGTCTGTAATGAAGTTGATCAATGTATGGCAAAATCAAATATTTTCAGAATTTTCAGTATTTTGGGAGAACAAAACGATTTCCTTCTGTGTGTGTGTGTGTTCGTGTGCATGTGTGTGTATGCGTGTGTATATATTTATGTGTGTATGTGTTTATTGTATGTAAAAATTAAAGTTTGTGCATATTACACCTTGGAGACTGACTTTTGCACTCTTCAAGGTAAAATTCAAGTACATGTATATGATGTAACTTAAGGGAGAAGCAATCTGATTCACTTTTTGATACAGTAAGCTCACATTTCATTCTGCCTCTGCTAATGAGTTTCACATCAGAAGACATGTTTCCACCAAATAAAATGCAATTAGATATAGTAAAAGTTTTTAGAAATTTTACAGTATGATAGATATATATAAGATATATAAACTATTATGTAAAATTTCTAAAGCATATGTACACACACTAAACACAAAAGACGAAGACAGGTGGTGTAGACAACAAACAGATGTATTAGTATAACGCTTAGGAACTGAAAAAGTCTTTAACATTTCGAGCCTATGCTCTTCCACAGAAAGGAACACAGAAAGAAACAAGAGAGAAACAAGCAGATGCATATATGTATATATATATATATATATACATATACACACACACACAAATATATATATATATATACACAGAAATATATATGTATATACACCCACAAATATATGTACATTTATACACACAAATACACACACACACATATAGACAGACCTAAAACTATATACAAAGATAAGTGTCTGCATAAATGTTAAAAATGCGAAGGCAATGATCAAAAAGAAAAAAGACAGCAAACAAGACTCAAGTTTTAACAAATATCCTATTAGTTTAATTACTTTCTTACTTGGCTTATTACCTCTCATCTATGTTTTTTTTTTTTCCTTTTTCATCCTCTTTTCCTCATTTGCATTCTTTTAATTTCTTCTACCTTTACTCCACATGAATTACTGGGATCTCAAATGTTGAGGCTAACTTCATGTCCTTTTAATTGTTAAACTAGTTAAACTAATGCAATATTTGCTAAAACTTATCCCTCTTCTGTTGAATTTTTTCTTTATATTATCGTTTCTGCTCATTGCTTTCAGAGGGGTACACGTGTGTGTGTGTGTGTGTGTGTGTATCGAGAGAGAGATGTATTTATATCTATCTATCTATCTATCTATCTATATATATATATATATATATATATATATATATATATATATATATATATATATATATATATATATATATATATATATGTATATATACATACACACACACTCACAAATCTATAATTACACATTATTGAAGGCTTAAGAAGTTTGCATGCCAGCCACATGGTTCCAGGTTTCACCCTTAGCCACTGTCTTCTGCTGTGATCATGGGTCAACCATATGCTTCTGGACATATTTGGTTGACAAACTAAATGAATCCCCTTCTGTGTATGTGTCTTTGTGTGTGTGTATAGTTAGGTTATATCCTGTTAAGAACGTACAGTATAAAGCTCATCCACCTTCAGATTTTACCCACTGCTATCCAATACTAGTACCATACTTCCAGCCAGGTTTGCATTAGGGCTTCTGTAGTGTTGTAGAGAGTGAATGGATAATTGAATAAGTTGGAATTAACAAGAAGTACAGTGGAACATTTGTTTGTAATCTCTACAATTGTTTCCACACAACATTACTCTCCAGGTTTTCAGATATTTGGTTATGTAACTGCATGAGCGTATGTATGTAAAGTCGTAGTGGTGTATATTCAGGTACATATGCATATATGTATAGATGAGAGCATGTATGTCTACATATATGGTATGCCGATCTATATAGGATAATGTAAGTTCATCAACTGAATGACCGGTGAGTTCTTGAAGGTCAACCATTGGCAATTGCATGGCTAACTAAACATACAGAATGAATTAGCAGTACAAAGAAATAGATTGGTACTCCCTTCTGCCACATACAGCCATGAGAGAGAGAAAGAATGTGGCCAAAGCCGAAATTTTGAGTTTACAGAACACTGAAACAATATTTGTTTATCACCTGATGAAATACAAAATCTCATAATGCAAGGAAATGGTTATATAGCCAAACATCTGAGAACTTGGAGAACAGTGTAGTGTGGAAACAACTGTAGTGATTACAAATAAATGTTCCTTTGTGCTCCTTCTTGTTCACTCCAACTTAATCAATTATATATGTGTGTGTGTGTATGACAGGTTCTTTTTTCTGTATGCCGAATCTTCTCACAAAGTTTTGGTTGACAGAGGTCAAGAGTTCAAGGTATTTCCCAAGGTGGAATGCAATGAGACTCAACCTAAAACCATGTAACTGGGAAAGAAACTTATAAAACACACTGCCTCACCTTTGCTTATGCACAGTCATCCGGTTTCACCAGTCCTCAGTCAAATCGTCCAACCCATGCTAGCATGGAAAGCGGACGTTAAACGATGATGATGATGAATGATGATGATATAATATAATATAATATAATATAATGTAGGATAAAATCTTTATAAGAATTTATCAAGTAGTCAGCGTGAAAAAACCCCATAAGGAAAAAAAACTCATCGTTTTTTTCCCATAAATATATATAATTTATATCAGGGCATTAACTATATAGTAATGCCTCACGCTTAGAGGGACTAAATAAGTCATAAACTACCAAAAAATAAGCAACATATTTACCGAAAGCGAGGGAATGCAACTTTCAAAAATTAATCTCCTAAAAACATTTAACTTGATAAATTCTTATAAAGATGTTATCCTATATATTATAAATAATTAGAATATATTCAGTGCTGAATATTATTCTGTATAAGCACGTGTTACTGAGATGCAACCGGATAAATTCTAACCTCTTTCACGGATATATAATGATGAACAGAAGTCATCGTACTATGTTGGGTACATCGTGGTATGTTGATTTTTGTTTATTTTTTATGTGTCTCGACCATACGTGTACTGATGAACAAAAGATGCAGCTTACTTCACAGTTTTTGCTGTATTAATTGAGAAACCAGTGGTTTGCCGTTAAGTTAAATGTTTTTAGGAGATTAATTTTGAAAGTTGCATTCCCTCGCTTTCGGTAAATATGTTGCTTATTTTTTGGTAGTTTTTGACTTATTTAGTCCCTCTAAGCGTGAGGCATTACTATATAGTTAATGCCCTTATATAAATTATATATATATATATATATATATATATATATACATATATATATATATATATATATATATATATATATATATATATATATATATACATATATATATATATATATATATATATATATATATATATATATATATATATACATATATACATTCATGACCACAGCCACTTGGCGGAGTGCCACTTGGCTGAAACACATAAATAAATAAATAAATAAATATATATACATATATATATATATATATATATATATATATATATATATGTATATATATATATACATTCATATATATACATATACATGGCGATTTATCATACAATTATGGAGAAAATTAAAGTTATGTAATATGCATTCAATATACCTTTTTATATACAATATTACTACTTCCATTTTTTTCATTCACAGTCAAAGACACACACACACATATGTATGTATATGTGTGTATATATATATATATAAATATATATATGTGGAGGCGCAATGACCCAGTGGTTAAGGCAGTGGACTCGCAATCAAAGGATCGCGGTTTTGATTCCCAGACCGAGCGTTGTGAGTGTTTATTGAGCGAAAACACCTAAAGCTCCACGAGGCTCCAGCAGGGGATGGTGGCGAACCCTGCTGTACTCTTCCACCACAACTTTCTCTCACTCTTACATCCTGTTGTGCCTGTAATTCAAAGGGTCAGCCTTGTCACACTGTGTCACGCTGAATATCCCCGAGAACTACGTTAAGGGTACACGTGTCTGTGGAGTGCTCAGCCACTTGCACGTTCACTTCACGAGCAGGCTGTTCCGTTGATTGGCTCAACTTGAACCCTCGGCGTCGTAAGCGACGGAGTGCCAACAACAAAATATATGTATATATATATATATATATATATATATATATATATATATATATATATATATAAACTCTTAAATATACTCAAATACCCAAAATTTCAAGGAGTTCCTGCCTTAAAAACAGGAACTAGACCACAGTTATTTTGTGTTCTTTGCTACATTGGTTTCTATTAACCCATTTATTCTATCAGAAGAATTTTTATTCATTAAAATAGAAGAAATACACATAATTATATATATATATATATGTATGTATGTATGTATGTATGTGTATATATATGTATATATATATATATGTATATATATGTGTGTGTGTGTGTGTGTATATATATGTGTATATATTATGTGTATATATATGTGTATATATACGTGTATATGTGTGTATATATGTGTATATATGTGTGTATATATATATATATATATATATATATATATATATATATATATATATATATATATATAAATATGTATGTATGCTTGTATATATGTATATATACACACACACACACACACACACACACACACACACACACATGTATGGTCATGCAAAAGGTAATGCGAGATTGGTATAGATAGTTTCCCAGTAGAGCTTAGGTAAATTCAAAGCTTAGACACAATCTCCTACCTCTAAGGTGGGTAGCTCTGTTGTAGGAAATGAGCAATAAGGACAATCTACAGTAAGTGGGTGTACCAGTACAAATGACAGAAACCAGTTGGTGTAAGGAAAATTTACATGGAAAATTGTTTATACGAATTCATGTGTAATGTAGTCAAGTCTCCTTACAGCTGTTTTGGATAAATAATGACTGGTGCATATTGCGTAATAATACATATATTATGTAATAACATCCAATAGTATTGTAGATGAATGGATTGGCATGGATTTTTAAAGATCTGTGATGTGAATTCATGTTATATTAATCAGTTGTATCTGGTAAATAGCTATTTGTTGGAGTCCTCTCTTGTAAATATCGTGATTTCATTTCACGGATCTCTAAAAATCTAGTTTAATCCCTGTGCATATATACATATATATATGTGTGTGTGTGTATCATAACTATGTATAATAATAACCAGTAAAGGAGATGGCTGGTTTGTTGAGTGATTAATCCACACTTTACACGTTATAAATAAATGTAAGAAAGGGAGTAAAAAAGACAAATAGAGAGTGTTAACATAAGTGGTGCAGAAAGTCTTATAACTTCCAGCAAAAATTCTTTCTCCATATAAAAATTTTGCAGAAATAGATTTTTGATGATGTAGATTACAATTATGTTAACAAAATTTAGAAAAATAGTAATATATACTATTACTAAGTAATAATAATATACTAAGTAATAGTAATAGAGAGTATACAAATATGAAATTTGTTTTATGTTTTCAGGTAATAAGTATTTTTTTCATGAAAATTATTATTCATTCATCGTTTTGTATAAGCATCAAGAAATTTGATGAATGTTAAATTATAATTATATTTCTTGATACTATCCATGAGGACAAAATTATACTTCTAAAATTACCAGTTACTTTATGGGTAACACTCTAATATTCACACATACACACACATAGGCATTAATCTGCCAACCGGTGGCATTGCAGTCAATATGCCATGTGGTGCATCTTTGTTTTGCAGTGCTTCTCTCCTGTTTGTCAATTTTTGCTATGGCCGAAACAAAAGAACAGCGTACTTCCATGAAATTCTGTTTTCTGCAGGGAAAAATGGTGACTAAAACAGTTATCATGCTTCAAACAGCTTACAAGGATGCTGCTATGAGTGAAACACAAGCTTACAAACGATTTTTACGTTTTTGGAATGATCACATGTCACTTGATGACCAACCTCATTCAGGGAAACCATCAACCTTCCACATGAATGAAAACATCACAAAAATTCATGAGCTGATCTTGGAGGACCGTCGCTGAACAATTGACGAACTTGTTGATATGATGGTGTCTCCTGGAGCACTCCTGCCAACGAAGTTTGAGCAAATGAAAACTGTTGCAGCAAAATGTGTGCCTCGCTTGCTCATGGAAGATCAAAAACAATTATGACTGAATGCATGTCATGAACAGAAAGAATAGTTGGAAGTTGATTCAGAAAGCTGGTGCTATGGCTACAGCCCAGAAATGAAGCAGCAGTCAAGTCAATGGAAACATTCAATATCACCACACTCCAAAAAAGTACATCAAGTGAAGTCCAGTGTCAAGACAATGCTGATTTGTTTCATGGAATTCCTTTGATGTGAAAGGAATTGTCCACATGGAATTTGTTCCTCCTGGTCAAATTGTTAAGCAGACATTTTACTTTGCAGTTCTGAAGCATTTGCCAGATGCAGTGAGATGAAAACACCCCGACCTGTAGCAAAGTGTAAAGTTGTGGTTTCATCACGACACTGCACTGCACACACCGTCTTGAGTGCGAGACAGTTTTTCGGCCAAAAAAGGCATGACCCCACTTACACCGATCTTGCTGCCTGTGACTTTTTTTATGTTCCCCCCGAATGAAAATAGTCCTTAAAAGAAAATGTATTGCAAATGTAGAAGAAGTGACGGAAAAAAGAATGTTGGGGTCGTTAAAAGGCTTCACTTCGCAAGAGTTCCAGGACTGCTTCAATCAGTGGAAAACACATTTGGACCAATACATTGCTACAAATGGAGAATACTTTGAAGGTGGTAAAAGTGTAAAACATGTAAAACTAAGTGAATAAAATCATATTGCAAAATTCTGGTTTCTTTTGGGTACTCCCTCATATGTGTGTGTGTATATATATATATATATATATATATATATATATATATATATATATATATATATATATATATATATATATGTATATATATATATATATATATAATATATATATATATACACACATATCTCTCTGTATATATATCATATATATATCACAATGTACCATATATATATATGATATATACATATATATATAAGATACAGACAGGCATTCGTTTTGTGGTATATATATATATATATATATATATATATATATATATATATATATATGGGGAAGATTTTCTATGCCCTTCCTGTCACCATTCCTCATCTGTTTCCAGGCAAGATAATATTTTCCCTAGGTTAAACATACTTTTTGCAGGAAATGTTGAAAATGAATGACATCACTTGTATTACCTTGACACACATTTGTATGAAAGTTTTCTGTATATCTCCAGGCCAACTAAAAATTTGAGAGTAGATTTGAAAAATAGAAATTGAAACAATCTCGGCAAATATATACATGCACACATACATACATACTACATACATACATACACACATACATACATACATACATACATGCATATATATATTTATACATACACACATACACACACAAATATATATATATATATATATATATATATATATATATATATATATATATATATATATATATAAGTAGGCATGGCTATGGCTGTATGGTAAGAATCTTGCTTCCTGACCAAATTGCTCTGGGTTCAGTCCCACTGTGTGGCACCTTAAGTAAATATCTTCTACTATAGCCTCTGGCTGATCAAAGCCTTGTGAACGGATTTGGCAGACAGAAACTGAAAGAATCTCTCGTGTGTGTGTCTTTGTATCTCTGATGACCCCCATCACCCTATGACAACCAGTACTGGTGTGTTTATGTCTTGTAACTTAGCTGTTTGGCACAAGAGACCAATAGAATGAGTATCAGTCTTTAAAAAGTAAGTATTGGGGTGGGGGATCAACACATTTGACGAAAAAAAATTCTTCAATGTGGTGTTCCAGTATGGCCACAGTCTGACGACCAAAACAAGTAAAAGATAAAAGATATATATATATATATATATATATATATATATATATATATATATATATATATATATATATATACATATATTGATCTTTCTACATGTAGTTGAATAAAAATTTGAGTTAAAACTTTGTAGTACGCTGTGCAAAGTTCATCCACAGGTATTGGCTGCTGAATGAGAATACTCCTGTCAAATGTGAAATTCCATAGTATCTGTAGAGTTTATACAAAGAAATTAATAAGATATTCTATATCACTATCAGTACAGTTTTTTCCATTCATCATCACACGTGTAGTATATTGGTGAGATGATAATTATTACCATCCATCAAAGGTGTAAAATGTGTTTCTTCAGGTGAGTATTTTGATCATATGATTAGCTGGGAGTATCAGAATTTGAGACAAATCCAAGATGGCTTCCAGTTGTTAGGCCTCTATTGCTCAGCTGAGGATGCAAGGTGTTATTATTGAAGAGGTGACATCAGTTGTTTTCTTTATTCTTCGTTTCATTTGCTCAGACAGGATGTTGGAAATGAGTTGTTGCACAAGTGGAGGCCTAACAACTTGAAGCCATTTTAAATTTGTTTCAATTTTCGATACCCTTCTCTGGATATCTGATGAGGTGGGTTTGCCAAACTGATATTAAAAAGCAGAAGGGCACAAAAACAATACAAGGACTGTTTGAAAAATCCCTTTGGCACCTGTCACATCAACCATCACCAGTAGTCTACCCCCGCTGAAGACCATGACACCTAACATCTCACCATCAACAATGCTGTCAGCTCCTTTGCAAAGAAACCTGCCAGGCCACTATCAAGGACAAAAGTTACAGGCGGAAGAACTGCAACACAAACAATGTTATCAAATTCTGAACAGACCTTCAATTTCAGCCATTATAGCCATATCTACCTGTCCCACATTGTGCTTGTTAGCCACAAGTATGCCTGCAGTCAACCCTTCATAATCTTTGTTCACAAAGCCAAGCAAAGAAATAGAAGATATATAAATATATCTTGTATTTTTTGCTTGTACAGTATACTAATGCTTTGTTATATATTTAATGTACTGATCTACTTACAGAAGTTATTCATTGCAATGTACATGTGTAATGGCTTGTTACTAGCCATCATTTAATATATAGTACCCGTACTGGACGTATCCTCATCATAGACTCACAGAGTATAATAAAGGAAGTAATATTGTATATGTTATCAAATCTAAATTAACCCCTGTAAATTTTTGTACTTTTAATCATTCAAAAATATGTGGAAATATATCATAAAAATTAGAAAAATGTGTCAATATTTGGTTAATTATTTAAACTTGATTTATATTTTACCATAAAAATGTTTTTTAATTATTGCATATGTTGGATCCAAATTAAGTAGAGATGTGAATTTTTATACTTTTAATTACTCAAAAATATAAGAGGGAAATACATTTTATGAACAGTAGATAACGAATTAGAAAAGTGGTCAGTATTTGTGTAATGATATAATCTTGGTTCATATTTTACAATGAAGTAAGTTTATTTATTCTTTGTTGTTCTTTCATATTTTCTGCACAATGGTATAGAGAAAAAATGTTTAAAATCTGGTTGCTGAATTCCTATACATTTATCTAAATGCTCACTGAGTCTTTTTTTTCCAGAGCTCAGATCTTGTATCTGTTGTCATGCATTTTCTCAGTGACATGCCTGTTTGGTCAACACAGTTTTTAGTACACCCACATTTTATAACATAAATTAAGTTTTTAAAATGCATGAAAGTTATTTTTCATTTTAAAAATTTTCCCATTTTTAAGCAAAACTCAGAACTGTGAAAACTAAAACAAGAACAAATGTTTTACTATGCATCTCAATTCACAGTCTGAAGAAAACAGGCCTTTAGTTTGATGAAGCAAAATTCACTGTTGTTAAAACGTGAGTCTAGACTGAGGAGAATTTGAGTAAAACATAAAATGATAAAAAAAAAACAGCCTCCACATTCGTTGAAAATGCTTTTAACAAGTACCCAGCTACCTACCAATATTACAAAAATCCAGCATTTAGAAAATGTGGAAGATCAAATTATGGATTTTGTATCAATATATTTGAAAGCTGCAAGTTCCATTTCAAAAATGGGCAAATTTTTCAATTAAGACATAACTTTTCAATCCTTTTGGAAAACTTAATGTCATAAGTGTGATAAAAATTGCATTGGTCAAACCAGCATGTCATGCACGAAAGGTATGATGGTTCATAGACAGCAAATAATCCAGACACTAGAACAGTTCAATTCAGTGAGTGTTTAGATAGATGTGCAGCAACTCAGCAACCAAATTTTAACCTTTTTCCTCTATTTTAATGTGCAGAAAATATGACAGAACCACAACGAATTAATAAAGAAGCATATTCTATAGCAAAATGCAAACAAGTTTAAATCATTAATCAAATGCAGACACTTACTTCTAATTCATTTTCTAGTATCCACTTCATATATTTTCCCTTAAATGATTAAGCATACTGACATTGATAAAGGTGAATTTGGGTTTAATAACACATACCATATTTCTTGCCTTGTTACCTTGTGAGTCTATGATGTGGCTACTTCCATTAAAGGACTATATATTAAATAAAGGCTATTTGGAAAACTTTATACATGTTCATTGTTGTAAGAATATTTTCTGTAAGATTTGAAGTCGGTTTGAAATTATTTATTTTGATGTATTTTTATAATTATGAATGCCAAAGAGTTTAATAAGACATTTTGAAAACATATAATTGCAATAATATTCTTCGGGATCAATTCACTGCAACATAAACAGAAAAATACATTTTCTTCTTTATTCTTTTTCTATATCTCTTCACCTGAGTGGAATATTTTTAGCATACATTTTATAGATACATGCATGAGATATGTGTGTGTGTGTGTGTATACATATATAAAAGTATGTATGAATGTCTGTGTGTTTAATTCCCAGCACTGCTTGGCAACTGATGTTTGTTTACATCTCTACTACTTAGCATTTCAGCAAAGAAACCAATGGAGTTAAAAACACACTTTGCAAAAGACCTGGGGTTGATTTTTTCGAGAAAAACCCCTTAAAGCAGTATCTTTGCATCTTGCATAACTACATTTATTTATATATATATATATATATATATATATATATATATATATATATATATATATATATATATAGGGTGAAGTATATTTGCCACTTAAATGTGGCTGACCCCTAAGGGTGGATGTTACTGTTGCTTTTAGCCACAGTAACATCCACCCTTAGGGGTCAGCAACATTTAAGTGGCAAATATACTTCACCTTGTCGTGCAGTTACTGTTAATACCTCGTTCAGAGATTTAACATTGATTATATATATATATATATATATATATATTTTTTTTTTTATTTATTTATGTGTTTCAGCCAAGTGGCTGCGGTCATGCTGGTGCACCACCGTGATTTTCATGTTCCTTGCATGGCTCTTCTCCCTCACCTGACATGGTCCAATCAAGAGTTTTGATGGCACATCTGGTGTATAAGAGAATTTGACACAGCTGCCTAAACTGCGTCTCATTACGAGCATTGGTTCGTCTGGTATCGTGGAGAGGAAAGCGTCAAGTTTTGTCTTGAAGACCTCCGCATCCATGTCTTGCATGTCTCTCAAATGTTTTGGCAGGGCATTGAAGAGCTGAGGTCCTCTGAAACCGAGGCTGCTGCAGTATCTCGTTCTTATGTGAGATGCAGTGGAAGGTACCTTTGGCACCATGCAGTGGCGACCCGTGCGGGCATTCCTGTAGTACCTGATACCAAAGTTTGGCACCAGTCCTTCCAGTATTTTCCATATGTATATTATTACATATCTCTCCCGCCTGCGCTCCAGCGAGTAGAGACCTAGTGCCTTCAGTCGCTCCCTGTAGTTCATTTGTTGGACTGTGGCGATCTTTTTTGTATAGTGCCGCTGAATTGCCTCGAGTTCTGCTGTCCGCTTAACACTGTGTGGTGACCACAACTGAGAGCAATAGTCTAGGCGGCTCAGAACAAATGTCTTCCATAGAATCAACATGAATTTTTGATCCCTTGTACGGAAAGTCCTCAGTATCCACCCTGCCAGTTGTCTGCACTTTGCTGTCAACTTGACAATGTGCATGTGAAATGATGCATCACTACACATGTTGATGCCCAGATCTCTTACTGTTTGTGGTTCTGGGATTGCAGTACCTCCAGGCCCTGTGTATGCCAGTTGGGAGGTACTTGTGGTCTTGTAGCGCAGTACTTGAAATTTTTTGGCATTGAACTGCATATTATTTTGCTCTGCCCACTCATATATTGCATTTAGGTCATTCTGCAGGCTTACAATATTATCAGGATTCTTTATTGCCTGAGATATCTTTGTGTCATCAGCATAGCTAGTGACAGTGGCTCTCCGAGTGACCGTGGGCATGTCCAGAAGGGCCACTCTGAACAGTAGTGGCCCCAGAACAGTTCCCTGTGGAACACCGCTCAATATTTGTGTTTCCCTAGATAGTTCTCCATTGGCTGCAACTGTCTGACTTCTACCATTCAGGAAGTCATGCAGCCACTCTCCTAATTTACCAGCTATGCCAAGGTTTCGCAGCTTGTGACATATCAAGCCATGATCAACTTTGTCAAAGGCTTTTGCAAAGTCAAGATATATCACATCAACATTTGAATGGTCAAGTAGCTGCTTCAGGACCCAGTCATAATGCTGCAAGAGCTGTGTGAGGCAGCTTCTACCTGGACGGAAACCATGCTGGGTCTCATTCAGCAAGTCATTTTCTTCTAGGAACGCAATCAATCTCCTTCTGACAATTCGTTCCATGACTTTGCTAATATGTGAAGTCAGAGAGATGGGCCTGTAGTTCCCAGCCTCTGCTCTGCTTCCACCTTTATGGATAGGACATATGGTGCCTTCCTTCAGCTTTTTGGGAAGTTTACCATTTGCAAGGAAACTCTGGAAGAGTATCCGGAGTGGTCCTGCTAATTCTTGTTTACACGACTTTAAGAGGACAGCTGGGAAACCATCAGGGCCAGTTGCCGAATTTGAGCTCATTTCATTTATGGCAGCTATCACATCTTCCTCTTCAATGTCGATGTAGGTAATGGATGCAGTCCCCTTCTGCTGAGTGCTATTGTCAAAGAAATCAGCTGGGTTCTTTATCTGCATGTGACTCAGAGGAGAGGTGAAGACACTCTTGAATTGTGTACTGAGCACTTCACTTATCCATGTGGGATCTGCAGTCAGTGAGCCATTAGGCAGGAACAGGGGTCCTATCTTATACTGCAACCGTAGCAGTCTCCTTTGCAAATCTATAGAAAGCCTTGGGGTTTGTTTTTATGCTTTCTACTGCTCTCTTTTCCTTCTCTGCTTTCTCCTTTTCATGGGAGAGTTTAATTTTGTTTTCTATTTCTAACAGTGTTAGTTTTAATTTAGCCCTTTTCCTATCCTCCAGTTCTCTATTTAACTGGTTTGAGACCTTTGTTCTGTGTCTCATAAGGATTTTCCTGTCTCTAGGAATTCTATTGGCATGTTTGCTGGTCTTTCTATATGGCACGTATTTGGTGCATATGTCTTGTATGGTTGACATAAAATGACTTAGTTTGAGGTCATTGTCTTGTATAGAAAGGCTGTCATGCCAGTTTTGATTTCGAATCTCTCTGCGAATTGACTTCCAGTCCGCCCCGTGGAAATTCAGGTTGGATATTGCTTGAGTCCTCCTGGTGGGGTGGGTGTCAGTGGGTTGTCTAGGACCATACATAGT